>NW_027467718.1:1065000-1305000 GCF_046742065.1 Oratosquilla oratoria | reverse complement strand
TCAACAAAGCCAATATAGGAACTCTAGAGAGTTTAAGAAAACAGAAGTAGGACATAGGCGGCATGCTAGAAGTCCATCTAGGGATAGGGATACCAGAATCCTATGTTTTAATTGTAATGCATGGGGACACAAGGCACAAGAATGTTTTTATGGGATTATTTGCAGAAATTGCAAATACGAAGGTCACAATGAGTATCAATGTAGGAACCCTCCATTCTGTATTTACCATAATAAAATCGGACACAGAACTCATGAATGCCGAAATTTTCGGGTACCCCCAGGGCTAAGAGGAAAACCCCCAGACACAGAATAAACCATTTCAGACCTCCCCATATATATACCGATAGGCGGTATTGTGTTAAATATGGGAATGCAAGGGAGATGAAAGAAACTGACAAACTGATAATTACTGTTGGTAAAACTTCTGTAGGACCTCTCATTGCGGGTAAAGTGTTTAATAAGCCTATTCAAATTTTTATTGATACAGGGTCTGTAGTTAATGTAATTACTAGTAAAGTTTTAAACCAGTTGAACCCAGGAGTGAAAATGTTGGAACCAATCCGTTACACATTGCAAGGTGTAACTGGAAATCAGTTAAAAACATTAGGCAAGATTGAGCTAGAAGTTGCCTTGTATACAAATGAACAATTGTACATCCCAGTGATAGTGGTAGAAGAGTCTGTTTTTCCAGGAGATTTATTGATAGGATTTGCAACTATGAGAAAAGAAAACATGGTAATTTGTCCTACTGACTTAGGAATTTTAGTGAAGTCACAGTTAATCCCATTCTTAAATCAACCAGACTTAAGACCAGTGACAGGAATCAATGAATCCTTAGATAACATTTCTATCCTAGATAGCGAGGCCGAGCGGTCCAACCCTACAGAAAGTAAAACAATTTGTGAACCCAACTCAGAAGTTCAGGAAATCCCAGAGATTACTAAATTATCAACCACAGATGCCTTGAGAATTGCAGATTGCGGATTAACAAGGTCGACATTGTTACATCCCATGTCAATTAATAAGGTTGAAGTGTGTTTGAAAGGAATCAATGTAGACTCTGAAGTAATTACAGTCCCAGAATCAGTTAAAATTAAAGGATTGAAGTGGGACTCAGGGATTTATAAGACAAATAAGAACAGAGTAGAAGTATTAGTAATTAATACTATGAATAAAGAGATAGTTTTAAAGAAAGGTACACAAATAGGATGTATTCAGGTGTGTACTAAACCTATTAAGATTTTAAATGAGAATAGTGAGGAGATAGAATTTCCAACTTCATCAATTTGTTCAGTACAAGAAGGCATAGACTTAAGAAATAGATATAAAGAATTATTACAATCAACTAATTGCCCTGAGTTGGATGAAGCTTTATTTGCTTTGCTTATGAAACATAAAAAAGCAATTGCTTTGCCGGGGGACGCCTTAGGCAAAACAACTGTTTTAAAACATCACATTAAGTTAAAACCAGGAACACAACCTATCTACATACCAGCCTACAGAGTTCCTCACTCTAAATTAGCTGTAGTAGATAAACTCATCACTGAAATGTTATCACAGGATATTATTGAACATAGTAAAAGTGAGTGGAATTTTCCGTTGATCCTAGTACCAAAGTCTGATGGGACTATGCGACCAGTTATTGATTACAGGGAACTGAATAAGCACACCATTCGTGACAGGTTACCATTACCCATTATCGGTGACATTTTGAGAAGTTTGGGAACTGAGAATAGATATTTTAGTACTATAGATATCAAATCAGCTTTTTGGCAAATAGAATTGCATGAAGATTCAAGAGAGTTCACAGCATTTTCTACTACAACAGGACATTATGAGTTCAAGAGAATGCCATTTGGGTTATGTAATAGTCCATTAACTTACATGAGATTAATGAATACTATTCTAGATGGATTGTTAGGAAACACTGCCAGTGTATTTCTAGATGACATTTTAATAGTTTCTCAGACTGCAGTGGAGCACTTTAAGAAATTAGATTTGATATTCTCAAGACTAGGAGAAGCTGGGTTAAAAGTAAAACTTGAAAAATGTAAGTTCTTGCAAGACAGTGTCATTTACTTAGGACATAAGATAGACAGACACGGACTGAGTACAGTAAATTCAAAGGTTGACGCTGTCAAGAATTTTCCAGTTCCGACCAATGTAGACAAGGTTAGGAGCTTTTTGGGATTAACAGGATATTATAGAAAATTCATTCAAAGTTATGCTGACATTGCTAATCCACTAAGTTCTTTGTTGAGAAAGGACTCAAAGTTCATATGGGGACCTGCGCAACAGCAAGCTTTTGACAAGTTGAAAGATAAACTCACAAGTTCACCTATTTTAAATTTTCCCGACTATGAAAAAGCATTTATTCTTTGTACTGATGCGTCTGACATAGGGTTAGGAGGCATACTAATGCAAGAGAGAAATGGAACTTTGAAACCCATAGCTTACACATCCAGACTTTGTAATAGTGCGGAGAGAAACTATTCTATAACTGAAAGAGAAACTTTAGCAGTAATTTATTCTTTAGAAAGTTTTAGGGATATGATACTAGGGTATCCCATCAGAGTTTGGACTGATCACACAGCTATTCAGAACTTATTTAAGCATAAGAATCTTAGAGGCAGACTTGCTAGATGGTTTGCGATACTTCAGTGCTATGAAATTCAATTTAATTATATTCCGGGTAGAAGGAATGTAGCAGATCCACTTTCTAGAAACATTAGTCAACCAATGACTGGGACTGGGTTGATTAATTTTGTTTGTAGTATAGAAGAATTAGTAACTTTAGATGAAGAAATGCTAATAAGAGAACAGGGAGATGATGAGACATGTGATTCAATAATCAAGCATTTGATGAACCCAAGAGGAGATCCTCCAAAGCTACCAAAGGGGTATAAGATAGAGGAATTTCATTTGATTAATGGAATTTTGTATAGGAAAACATTTGTAAATGGGAAAGATATTTCTAGAGGTCAAGTAAATCAGTTGGTTATACCACAAACTCTGGTAAATGAGATATTGAAGTTACTTCATGATAGTGATTGTAGTTCACATCCTGGAAAGGATAAAACTTATAGACAGGCACAACTTAAGTACTTTTGGCTAGGTATGAAGAAAACTATATATGATTATATAGAAAAATGTGTAAAATGTGTAAAGGTGAAGGGAAATACACCAAAACCTGCTCCTATACTCACCTATCCCATTCCACAGAAACCTTGGGAAAGAGTTCACATGGATACTTTGGAATTACCATTAACCGAGAACGGCTTTAAATACCTATTTGTTGCTATTGATTATTTTTCAAGATTTTGTATATTACAATAAGAAAGCTGAATCTATTGCTTCCGTAATCTATGATCAGATAATCTGTAATTTTACTACACCTAACATCCTAGTTTCAGATAATGGGACTGAATTTAATAACAAAATCTTGGAAAATCTATGTAATGTGTTCCACATCAAGAAAGTCAATATACTCGTTAACCATCCCCAAAGTAATGGAGTAGTAGAAAGGTTAAACAAAAAGATAATTATATGTCTTAGAACCCTAATAAGTCCTCATAGTGTAACTTGGGATACTTGGATTCCTTGTGTTAAGTGTACCCTGAACAATCAAATTAATGTAGCAACTGGGGATACACCTCATTTTATAATTTTTGGGGAGGACAAAACTCTGCCATATGAAATGTTGACTGCAGAGCAAAAACCCATATATAATATGGATGATTATATATCCAATAGGATAAATACTCTTCAAAGTATTCACCAAAGAGTTAGGAAACATATGCAGGTGTATTCACAAAAGATGAAGGAACAACAACACAAAATAGCTCATAAACTAGAACTGAAAATTGGAGAATTAGTAATGGTCAAAGTAACCTCACCCAATAATAAACTTTCACCAAGGTACACTGGTCCATATAGGGTAATTGATTCCGCAGGTGGAAACAAGTTTAAACTTAAACATTTAGAATCAAGAGAAGAATTGATAGGACATTTAGATGACATAAGGAAAATTAGCTTGCAGATCTATGAAGATGATTATAGTAATACTTTGTGCATAAATATTAATAACCCTGGAGAATATGGAGAATATTATAATGATATTTTTCAAGAGTTGAACATTAATCTTGATGTATTTTACAGATGAAAACTGCCTTATTAATAATATTAAGTTTGGTGAGTGCCATGGACTGGAATCCGATTCGTCCTGGAGCATTGGTACATCATCAAGGTAACCTAATCTTGGTTGATAAGGTAGTAAGGGTAGTTCTTGATTATAAAAATGTAACCAAAATTAAAGAAAATGTGGACTCCATTAATAAAAGTTTGCAAATATTAAAACAGAACATTTCCAATAAAGATGTTAAGGATAGACTTGAAAACAAAATAAAGGAAATAGAGGATAAATTGCACATCATAGGTTCAAATTTCAAAAGCAATGTTAGACAAAAGAGAAGTGCAATAGTAGTGGCTTTAGGAGCTCTTGCTGGTTTGGGAATTGCCAATTTTGCCTTCCTTGCTGACTTGAAAATTTCAATAAATACATTAAAGGAGAAAGTTGGAAAAATTGATGAATTACAATCAAGCATTAAAAACATTGAGGAAATGATCTCTGATATTTCAGATAACTTAGAGAATCTCAGCTTGAAACAAAGTGAACAAGAGAGTACAATGCAACTTTTTTTGTTACTCAATACTATGCAATTGAAATTATCTGAGATGCAAGTTCAATTGGAATCTTTTGTACAGGATTTAGTTATGGCCAATTCGGGTCAAGTAACTTCTTCTCTCCTTCCAATACCTCAACTTATAAAGGTAATTAAGTCAGCAAAGAAGGATTGGAACTTTGAACCTTTCTTTGAAGAAGCTAATGTAGCATTATATTATCCATTGCTAAACTCCTACCTTAATGTTACTTCAGTTATTATTGAAATCCCGTTCTCTTCCAACCAAAGATTTAACTTATTCAAATTGAAACCCTTCCCATTGAAGGTAAATGGTTCATTTTATGAAGTAGATATTCCAATTGTAGACCCAATCAATTATATCCTTTCTGTAGACAATCTGAAGGAGAGCAGAGTCTCTAATGACAAGTTGAAGGAGTGTAGAAGATTTAATAGGAATCTTTACCTCTGTCATTCTTCCATGTTTGTGTTCCGTGAAGCTTTGAAAAATTCATGTGAAGCCTCTCTGGTTAGGAATATGTCTGTTATGAACAATTGTCATTACCAACGAATTTTGGTAGACCAGATCCCTCATTGTAACATACAAGGATCTCATTACCTGTTTTTCCCTAATAAGACAAAGGTATCAATAAATTGTCCCGGGTTGAGTCCTAAATTGGATTTGGTTGAAGGTCTTGTCTCTATTCAAGATAACTGCGAATTGCATGCAGACACTATTTCCACCATTTCTAATACCCTTAATACAATGCATTTAACCGAGGACACCTACATTTCAACCTTCAACTTCACATTGCCTGAAAACTCTCCTCCCTTGAAAATTAAGAGAAGACCATTGTCAAGATCTCCCTCAAATGAATTACCTATGATACCAATCCTTATCATACCCTTACTTTCAGTGTTAGTGGCAGCACTGATTGCCTTTGTTGTATTCCGGAGATTGGCTCTGTCAAAGCAAATCAACCATGTAACCGCTTAATTCAATACCTTATATATATATTGACATGCATGTTATTCACATTTATCGGTATTATGTTTATGTATTATTCCCAATTTATTGCAAGAATGATGTATTTTGGAGGGTAGATTAACAATTACGCAAGGGTAGATTAGCTTATTCTAGAAATATATTAGCAAGCCCTGTAAGAGGGAAATAAGAAATTGGTCGGGACGACCAAGGGTAGCTGCCGAGCCCTGTAAGAGGCCGGTAGTGTACGAATGGAAATGAGCTAGGGTATTAGAATAATTCAGACTCGACGCCTGCTCGAGGGCGATGTTATGTCTATGTGAGGGCGACGTTTTGTCTATGTAAACACACCGACGGTGGTGACTGTTTTATAATCGATTATGTAATCATAACTTTGTAAGCGCAGGTTAGCTTCGTTTGACTAATGCTGAGATAAACAATATAGCTAGTGGCATTGTAATGGCTTTCCGGTTTGGTGCAAGGTGGAGAAGGAGGAAAAAACTATTGGTGCATGAATTCAAAGTCACGCCCATAAGGAGTGACATTTATTTGAAAAGTAACTGGAGATTGGTTTAGAAAAAATAGTGACGTCAGACGAAGGTAGCTTAGCGTAGGATACGGGATCTCGAGAGAGAAGATATAGAGAAGATATAGAGAAGATATAGAGAAGATATAGAGAGGGTGTGGAGAGAGGATCAGGAGACGATGTAGAGACGAGAGAAAAGAGATCCCGAGTGTAAGCAGAAGGTGAAATTACAGTGAAAGAAGAAAGAAAATTCACCACCCTTTTATTAACCCAAAGGACGAGAGGAATAGGCATGGGGCCTAGAAAATAGTGAGACTACAGGAAAAAGAAGGCATTGGGCCTACTGCTTAAGAGGAACTTGAATATTAGTGAAACTCACGTAACGAGAGGCAAGGGGCCTTGAGACGTGTGATATTACAAGTCAAATTTAAGTGACAGTGGTGACAAGGGGAGGTGAAACGTGGAGCCGTGGAGCCGTGGAGCCGTGGAGCCGTGGAGCGGTGGAGCCGTGGAGCCGTGGAGAAGTGAAGCCATGGAGCCGTGGAAAAGTGGAGTCGTGGAGCAGTGTAGCCGTGGAGCCGTGGAGACGAAAAGCCGTGGAGAAGTGGAGCCGTGGACCCGTGGAGCCGTTGACCCGTGTATCCGTGGAGCCATGGATCCGTGGAGCCGTGGACCCGTGGACCCGTGGACCCGTGGACCCGTGGACCCGTGGACCCGTGGACCCGTGGAGCCATGGAGCCGTGGAGCCGTGGAGCCGTGGAGCCGTGGAGCCGTGGAGCCGTGGAGCCGTGGAGCCGTGGAGCCGTGGAGCCGTGGAGCCGTGGAGCCGTGGAGCCGTGGAGCCGTGGAGCCGTGGACCCTTGGAGTCGTACAGTCCCGGAGTGAGACGCTGCTGGAAAAAAAAAACTCTCTCCTCTCTATCTCTCTCTTTTAGTGTCTCTATGTATGTATCTATGCATCTCCATCTTGCCTATTTGCATCTCTTTCACTCTCTCCCTTCCTCTCTTTTCTTATATTTTCTTTATCTAAATATGCTTGTATAGTTATATAAATACATGTATTATATATATATATATATATATATATATGTGTGTGTGTGTGTGTGTGTGTGTGTGTGTGTGTGTGTGTGTGTGTGTGTGTGTGTGTGTGTGTGTGTGTGTGTGTGTGTGTGTGTGTGTGTGTGTGTGTGTGTGTGTGTGTGTGTGTGTGTGTGTGTGTGTGTGTGTGTTTGTATATATATAAAGAAATTGGCTATATTACCTTATACGAAAAGGAATTGGAGATTTTACTGAAGAACCTGAAGAACACTTGGTTCGATTGCCTTCAAATTCTAACAAGAAAGAACATTGTAGATGTTGTTTTTAGATGTAAATATAACACAATCATAATTGTAATTAAAATGTTGATGATGAGACTTGCAAAAAGAAATTGACAATGTTGCCTTATACATATACACGTAAAGAACTTGGAGAACCTGGACATCGATCGATTGGCGTTTTTTTTTTTTTTAAACAACCATTAGTAATTGTTAGTCAAATCCCATTATGAAACCTGCCGAAATAAAATGACTATATCACCTTGTTCGTATCCACACAAAGGACTTGAAAAAAACTTTTACAGAAAGAAGCTGGAGAATACTAGGTGCGTTCTCACCTTGTCAGTGAATCAGTATTTTCCAATATTCTCTATTTACGCAATTTTCTTGTAAGAGGACATCACCAAGGGAAGAATTCTTGCTATGGCATGTGTGCCAATTTCTTTACACACACACACACACACACACACACACACACACACACACACACACACACACACACACACACATATATATATATATATATATATATATATATATATATATATATATATATATATATATATACATATATATATATGTATATATATATATATATATATATATGTATATAACTATACAAGCATATTTACATAAAGAAAATATAAGAAAAGGGAGGAAGGGAGAGAGTGAAAGAGATGCAAATAGGCAAGATGGGGATGCATAGATAAATACATAGAGACACTAAAAGAGAGAGATAGAAAGGAGAGACAGTGGGTGTTTTTTTTTTTTTTTGTTCCAGCAGCGTCTCACTCCCGGACTGTACGACTCCAAGGCTCCACGGCTCGACGGCTCCACGGCTCGACGGCTCGACGGCTCCACTTCTCAACGGCTCCACGGGTCCTCGGGTCCACGGGACCACGGGTCCACGGCTCCATGACTCCACGGCTCCACGGCTCCACAGCTCCACGACTCCAAAGCTCCACGGCTGCAAGGCTCCACGGCTCCACTTCTCCACTTCTCAACGGCTCCAGGGCTCCACTTCTCCACTTCTCAACGGCTCCAGGGTTCCACGGCTCCACTTCTCCACGGCTCCAGGGCTCCACGGCTTCACGGCTCCACGGCTCCACGGCTCCACGGTTCCAGGGCTCCATGACCTCCACGGCTCCACGGCTCTACGGCTCCAAGGCTCCACGACACCACGGCTCCACTTCTCCACAGCTCCACGGCTCCACTTTTCAACGGGTGCACGGGGCCACGGGTCCACGGGTCCACGGTTCCACGGCTCCACGGCTCCACGGCTCCACAGCTCTATGGCTCCATGGCTCCGCGGCTCCATGGAATCTACGGCTCCACGGCTCCACGGCTCCATGGTTCCACGGCTCCACGAAGAAGAAAAATCCTTTGAGAGGATCTTCTCCAGCGCTGAGACCCAGAGCCCAAAAAGGTCTCAGAAAAAAAAAAAAGACCAGAACTCGAGCACAAGGCCATTGTTGGAAAACTAAACGAAAACGAAATAAAACGAAATAAAACTAAACGAAACGAGACAAAATGAAATGAAACAATATGAAATGAAACGAAACGAAATATAACGAAATGAAACTAAATGAAACGAGACGAAATGAAATGAAACCAAATGAAATGAAACGAAACGAAATTAAACTAAATAACAAAATAGAATAAACACAAAAAAATAATAACGTAACTGAATAGATAAATCATATCGGTTCTTCACGGTCGAGACTGCCTCAGAGTCGAGAGGCGAAGAGCTCCAAGGAGAACCTCGACCCATAGTTGAAGCATCGTCAGTTGAGTGTTGCTTAGTGCAAGAATTTGCACTCGATTGGACAAGAGACTGCTTAACTTCGACAAAGTCCGACGGTTTATTCCTACTGGCGTCTTTACTTGGATTTGCATAACAACATCTCTCCGGCAACTTCTGCGACGGCACTGGTTCCAAATTGCAACAACCTTGCTGTTCCTTTGGATCCATCATCGACGTGGAGAGCGGGGTTCCTGAAGCCCTGATGACTCCTGGCCGTGGCTCGCGACCTGGAGGAGCGCAACATCCATGGTTGACATCGACCGAAGGAGACCCTCATCATGTGGACCTGGACCTGTAACCGAAAGGGAGTGGACGCCCCGTGGTACCAATGAACAGTCTCGAATGGTTTGGAATAGGCCTAGTGAGCCGGCAAATAGTGCTTTAAGAAACTCACGTTTTGCCTCACAACTCTGACGTCAACTTTGATCACGAAAATGGACCCTGACGATTGAATAATTCTAGAACCTTCTCCAGGATTTTTTTGATAATGGCTACATTAAATGTAGGAATACCTAGAGGAAAATACACTGACAAGCCCATAATTCATCTTATGTTAAAAATTCTTCTCACCAGACGCCAGGTAGTTGATTTCAACTGTCAGTCGGTATGCGTTTCTTGAGCGTTAAAACAACAAGATTTTTCAGGGATGTAAAAAACTTTACATTGATGTCATTCGATTCAGATCACAGGCTAGTTGTGGGCAAACTAAAACTTGCCAAACCAAAACCTCGTCTAAAGAGTATAGCCCTAAAACATTTTTTAAAATAAATATACGAGAGATGAAGGCTATAAAGAAACATTCCAATGCAGATTGAGAGAAAATAGAGCCGAAGATGCTGGAAGAGAAGGTTTGGTAGGTCGCCTTCCATTCGGCGATCACAAGACTTGACAAGGAAGTTATGCAATACCTATACAGTTGGAAGAAAAAATAAACACTGTAATAGATCGAAAATAGGAAAGAAGCTGTCAAAAAGAAGGTACAAAAATCTGGAAATGGATGAGCACGAAGAGAATAGAAGGTTGAGAAAAGTGTACTAAAGCTAGAAGATAGGCAGAGAGAATGAAAAATAAATGTCATTACTCTCAACATTTGTAACTAATGGATTTTTATCATGAGGACGAAAACAGTATTTGGAAGACGCAAAGTTGGAAGCTGACAGATCACAAGCTTCTATTCCTATCCGGACCAATAATATTCATATATTTGACATTTGCCCTTTCATAGCACCCAAGTGTATTGTTGGAATAATAGTCATGTCAGTAATCTCGTAGACTTATTACGACAGGAATGGTTGTTAAACACTAAAGTCATTCCTATCATACTTTGCTTTCTTTGGATTTTTAGAATTAAAAAATAATAATAATAATAATAATACATTTTATAGGGGTAACTATACTATTTGCCATTCCTGCGTATCTCCAAGAATTGAACATGACCAGTTCTTCTACAGCTGGAGGGGTGGGGGTAGGGTGGGGATATACGACCTTTTCAATAAAATATAACTTAAATACAACCAATGTATGGTTGAAATAGCATATATAAATAAAGCTCAAGTAGGAGCTTTCACAAGAACTCTCGATCAAACTTTTAAAATCTCACAAGAGAATGAGAGGAGGTTAGGGAAGGAAATGAGGCTAGGGAGGAATAGGGAGGATAATATAGAAGGTTTGGGGAAGTAAAAAAGGTTGGGAGGGAGATATCAAGAAGAGCGGGGAGAAGGAGGACGGGAGAGGGAGATGGAGAGGGAGAAAGATATGGAAGGGTGAAAAAGATGTGGATAACGGAATGTATGAGTATAGGAGATGGAAGGAGATAGGGAAAAGGTGGGGAGGAAAAACAAGAGAAAGGGTGATGAAGGTTTCTGAAAACATAAGCAAGAGGGACAGAAGGGAAGAAGAAATGGAACTGGAAAAGTGGTACGAAGTGGGGGAAGCCGGGAAGGGAAAGAAGGAGAAGAGAAGTTGAAGGACAAGGGAACAATAAGAAGAAAAGAAAATGGAAATGGGGAGTGAGGTGTGTGTGTGTGTGTGTGTGTGTGTGTGTGTGTGTGTGTGTGTGTGTGTGTGTGTGTGTGTGTGTGTGTGTGTGTGTGTGTGTGTGTGTGTGTGTGTGTGTGTGTGCACATGTAGTCGATCATTTCTTTGTGATCACGATCTGATCAGGAGGTTTCGCTGTATCAGAATCCATGATATGACGTAATATGAGGTAATATGACATAAAATGGTATAAAATGATATCATGTGAGGAGGAGGATCGCCGGGGGCCCCCAAGAGGAGGATCGGTGGGGGCCCCCAGAGGATGATCGGCGCGGGGACCCCCAGAGGAGGATCGGCGGGGGCCCTAAGAGGAGGATCGTCAGGGGCCCCCAGAAGAGGATCGGCGGAGACCCCCAGAAGTGGATCGATGGGGGCCCTCATGGGAGGATTGGCGGGGTCCCCTCCAGGAGGATCGGCAGGGCCCCCAGAAGAAGATCGGCGGGGGTCCCCAGAGGAGAATCGGCGGGGGCCCCCAGTGGAAGATCAGTAGAGGGGAGAAAGAAATGTCAAGTACCCACGCCGAAGAATGTGACATGCACAACATTGCACTGTTCACACAATGCGTAAATTATACGAAATTTGTATCCTGTTCAACGGTTCCTGGCCCCTCCCCACTCCTCGGTCGCCCTTTGCCCCCTCCACTTTTTTGAGATGAGAGGGGTGGAGCCGTTTCCATGGCGACACATGGGACAGGGGCGACCGAGTGGTAGAGACACCGTGTCCCCAAGGGAGTCGTCGATGTCCAGTCCCTAGGTCCCGCACCCGCTCCACAGAGTGGGTGCGGAGAAACTCCAGCGATGCCACAAAGTCCCTGATGCTGTGGGCGTGCGGGGCATGGCCCGGGTCGGCTCTCTCCCAAAAAGCGGAAGGGCAGGTGCGCCCGGCACCTCGGGGTTAGGGGAATCCTAAATTTCGAGTTGTAGAAGAGATGATCCTCAGAAATCTCTTCCGTGGGGTCCACGTAGTCTTCGAACGCACGGACCGGGCGCAGTGGATGTGGGCGTCCTCCCTCCCGGAAGGATTGTATTCTGAGAGGGCCGATCATGTCGTCCGCTCGGCCGTTCCTGGCCAGGAATGTTGGTGATGGAGAGAGGGTTAGGGCCGAGCTGTCCTCCTCCAGTTTGGAGACGGACGGGTGGCGGTTGATTGCCACCAGCTGTGAAGCCCTGTAGTCCGTAGTCAAGGCGAGCAGAAAGGCGACGCGTCGAGGGAAGTGTTCTTCCTCCATAATGGCCCTTTCGAACGCCAGGTACTGCAGAACACGATGCAAGGACCAGGCCAGGACCGGTTGATGTCTCGGCTCTCTCGAGGCGCTGATCCCCTTCATTAGGAGGGTTCACGCCCTCTGTGGCACTCGGATGTTCATGCCAAAGCGTAGCGGATCAGTGAGGGCTGTATAGTGAGGCAAGATAGTCGCCGGTGCCCTGTTGGTGGAGGTAGCCAGCCAAGTCAGGAAGTCCGGGACCATGCTGGCGGAGATGGTCACCATCGCGCGTCTCCGAAGGCAGTTCCGGAATCTCCGTCAGCAGGACCCACACTGCCGCACTGAGGACGGAAGGTGAGCTCTGAGCATCTTGTCTGCTGCCTCTGTAGAGAAGAGTTGGCTGAGAGCTCCCCGTAGAAACTCCAATTATCAAGTTGGAGTGACGCTTGGAGAGGCGCGGTAAAGCTGTTGGCTAGGCAGGCTGACCCCAGTAGAAGGGGAGAAGGGCCCCATCTCATTAGCTCCCCGAACCACGGCTGGGTTGGCCAGTAGGGAGCTATCAGGAGGACCTGACCCTTGAAGGATCTGAGGGTCTGCATCACCTTCAGGAGGACTAGTGTCGCTGGAGGAGGAAAATGAATACGTACCTCCAGCTGTTCCAGTCCTCCGTGAAGGCGTCTGGGCCTCCTGTGCGTGTCCTTTGGATGCAGGTGAGGTAAAGGGGGAGCTGGGTCGTGTTTGGGGAGGCAAACAGGTCCACCTCTGGGGTGCCGTAGCGGAGGGAGAACGACTCGAACACTTGTGGGCGTAGTTGCTACACTACGTAGATCTCTTGAAACCTGGATAAAGCGACCGGCGTAGGGCCCCCGACCGAAGCCAGGGACGCAACAACCTGTGGAGTGCTGAGGGTATCGGCCCGGGCAGGTCACGCGGGAGAAGCAGTATGCTCCTGTCGACCTCCCGTACCAGCCGTCGGCGCCCCAAGCGGCTCAGTGGAAGGGCCGGGGTCGCGAAGTTGAGGCAACTCCCCCCCCCCCGCCACCGAAGGAGGGAGGACGTGTGAGAGAAGCACGCTCTTTTGGCGCAGGGGAGCACCCGAAGGACGCTGACTGTGTCCCACTCAATCCCGAGCCAATAAAGTCTCTGTGTGGGAGCAAGGGCAGACCCGTCCCAGTCCACCCCGAACTCCACGTCCGCCAACACACTCAGAGCCACTGAGATGTCGGCCGATGCACCCTCCCCGGTGGGCAAATGCATCAACTAGCCGTCTAGGAACATGAGTGTGGAGACGCTTGCTTCCGTCCAACGTACGCCTACCACTCTCACTAGTTTCGTGAAGATCCTCGGGGTAAGCGAGAAACCGAAAGGGAGTATGCGAGGCCAAGTTCGTTTCCGAGCGACCTCGTCCGTGGGCGTTAGTCAAGAGGCTTCGTCCTGGGTGAAGACGTTCCCTGAGCGTCATCATGACTGTATCCAACTCACCCCAAGTCTTCCCGCGGGAAGTTCTCGAAGCCCGTGGCGAGCGTCTTCATCCAATAGTGTGCTATGGCAATTTGTGACGTCTCATCACCCACAAGCGGACTTCTATATGTTTAATACCTAGTGACATCATGTGATTATACTGTGACGTCACCGGATTGATCATGGCGCCATAGGATCGTCTCGTGACATCACAGGGACACAAATTGACGTCATAGGACTACATGGTGACGTCAATTTATCACATAATGACGTCATTATATCATACCGTGACATCACTGAGTCACAGTGAGCGTTGAAATAAATTTTGACATGGTAAAATTCTGGACCATCATGACTGTAGATTAAATTAAGTTGAATAGGAAAAGTCATGTTCATTTCGACCTAAGTCACAGTGAGCGTCGAAATTAATTTTAACATGGTAAAATTCTCGACCATCATGACTGTAGATTAAATTAAGTTGAATAGGAAAAGTCATGTTCATGTTGACCTGAGTCACAGTGGGCGTTGAATTAGTTTAACATGGTAAAATTCTTGACCATCATGACTACAGATTAGCTTAAGTTGAATAGGAAAAGTCATGTTCATTTCGACCTAAGTCACAGTGAGCGTCGAAATTAATTTTAACATGGTAAAATTCTCGACCATCATGACTGTAGATTAAATTAAGTTGAATAGGAAAAGTCATGTTCATGTTGACCTGAGTCACAGTGGGCGTTGAATTAGTTTAACATGGTAAAATTCTTGACCATCATGACTACAGATTAGCTTAAGTTGAATAGGAAAAGTCATGTTCATTTCGACCTAAGTCACAGTGAGTGTCGAAATTAATTTTAACATGGTAAAATTCTCGACCATCATGACTGTAGATTCAATTAAGTTGAATAGGAAAAGTCATGTTCATGTTGACCTGAGTCACAGTGGGCGTTGAATTAGTTTAACATGGTAAAATTCTTGACCATCATGACTACAGATTAGCTTAAGTTGAATAGGAAAAGTCATGTCCATTTCCACCTGAGTCACAGTGCGCGTCGAAATTAATTTTAACATGGTAAAATTCTCGACCATCATGACTGTAGATTAGCTCAAGTTGAATAGGAAAAGTCATGTCCATTTCCACCTGAGTCACGGTGAGCGTCGAAATTAATTTTAACCTGGTAAAATTCTCGACCATCATGACTGTAGATTAGCTCAAGTTGAATAGGAAAAGTCATGTCCATTTCCACCTGAGTCACAGTGCGCGTCGAAATTAATTTCAACATGGTAAAATTCTTGACCATCATGACTATATATTAATTTAAGTTGAATAGGAGAAGTCATGTCCATTTCGACCTGTGTTTTTTTTTTTTTTCCCAAGGTCAAGGCATTTTATTTATGTAATACCTAGCACTTTGCGCCAACTTAAACTGTACTATTTAAAACTGATTTTCCTCTTATTACACTAAATGATTGTAGTTTCTTTGAACTAATTTATACTCATTTTAACTAAGTCTAAAGTTCTTTTGTGTTTTACTTGGGGGTGGAACATCAGGTAAGTCATCTTTAAACTCAAGCCAGGTGAAGTTGATAAGAGGTTGGCTGTGGCTCATGAGAAGGGCTGGGTGGTAAACTAGTAATTTTTTTTTTTTTTTTTTTTCCTTTTTTTTTTACTTAAACCTGGAAGGAGGGTGGTGCCGTGAGGCGTTAGAAGACCATTGAAGCTCGGAGGTATGGGGCTGCCGAGGCCTGATGATCCTCGGGGAGCCACCCTCCGTATCATAAGACACGTCCCCTTGTCCTCCAAGAGGCCCGGGTTCTTACCACGGACGACTGGAGGACGTATGGGGAACGGAGTACGAGTGGAAAAGGTCAAAGTCTACACTTAGGGCCTGACAAAGAAAGTTATAAGGCGTTAAAGGACCATTATTGGTCGAAGGTATGGGGCTGCCGAGGCCTGATGACCCTCGGGGCGTCACCCTCCGTATCATAGGACACGTCCCCCTCTCTTCCGAGAGGCCCGGGTTCTTACCACGGACGACTCGAAGACGTATGGGGAACGGATTACGAGTGGAAAAGGTCAAAGTCTACGCCTAGGGCCTCACAAAGGGAGCCATTAAGGCGTTAGAGGACCATTATTGGTCGGATGTATGGGGCTGCCGAGAGGCCTGATGACCCTCGGGGGCACCCCCTCCGTACCATAGGACACGTCCCCCTGTCTTCCGAGAGGCCCGGGTTCTTACCGCGGACGACTCGAAGACGTATGGGGAACGGATTACGATCGTATAAGGTCAAAGTCTACGCCTAGGGCCTGACGAAGCAAGCTATGAGGCTGTTAGAGGACCATTGATGACCGGAGGTTTGGGGCTGCCGAGAGGCCTGATGACCCTGGGGGGCGCCACCCTCCGTACCATAAGACACGCCCCCCTGTCTTCAAAGAGGCCCGGGTTCTTACCACGGACGGCCTGGAGACGGGGACGTATTGCGATCGTATATGGTCAAAGTCTACGCCTAGGGCCTGATACAAACCGTGAGGCAATAGAGGACCGATGATGGTCGGAGGTATGGCGCTGCCGAGAGGCCTGATGACCCTGGGGGGCGCCACACTCCGTACCATAAGACACGTCCCCCTGTCTTCAAAGAGGCCCGGGTTCTTACCACGGACGGCCTGGAGACGGGGACGTATTGCGATCGTATATGGTCAAAGTCTACGCCTAGGGCCTGATACAACCCGTGAGGCAATAGAGGACCGATGATGGTCGGAGGTATGGCGCTGCCGAGAGGCCTGATGACCCTGGGGGGCGCCACACTCCGTACCATAAGACACGTCCTCCTGTCTTCAAAGAGGCCCGGGTTCTTACCACGGATGGCCTGGAGACGGACGTATTGCGATCGTATATGGTCAAAGTCTACGCCTAGGGCCTGAAACAAACCGTGAGGCAATAGAGGACCGATGATGGTCGGAGGTATGGCGCTTCCGAAAGGCCTGATGACCCTGGGGGCGCCACCCTCCGTACCATAAGACACGTCCCCCTGTCTTCCGAGAGGCCCGGGTTCTTACCACGGACGGCCTGAAGATGGGGACGGATTGCGATCGTATATGGTCAAAGTCTACGCCTAGGGCCTGATACAAACCGTGAGGCAATAGAGGACCGATGATGGTCGGAGGTATGGGGCTGTCGAGAGGCCTGATGACCCTGGGGGGCGCCACACTCCGTATCATAAGACACGTCCCCTGTCCTCCGAGAGGACCCGGGTTGTTTACCAGGGACGGCTCGAAGACGGGGACGGATTGTGCTCGTATAAAATCAAAGTCGAAGAATGGGACAAACCAGCAGCCAAGCGGAAAGCGATAAAACTAACAGACGATTAACCAGCAGGAAACGGGACCGCCTGCTCCCATGTGGGCAGCGAGTTAACCACTCCGTCCCGTTTCCGCGATCTAAGTGACGCGACGCCCGGCTCGAGCTAGCCGGGTAAGAAGGGAGGGGATAGGGAGGGGGAGGTGGGGTCGACAATGCGCATGCCTGCACAGAGCCGGGAATTTTAAATTTCCGATGATTTTGGCGGAAAATTCAAACCACACTCAACCTTCGGGAAATGGCCATATGACCAGGAGTGTGGTATGGGATTATCGCTATAGCTTCGCTGTGCAGGTTTCTTTCAGCCGATAATAGTATATTCTAACATTGTGAGTATTAGTACATGTTAAAGTTATTCAAAACTATTTATTAGTACGTATTATAGTTATCATTAATAGCAACTTCTACTATGTTATTGTTAGTATTTTCTAAACCTTGCATTAATAGTATATTCTAAACGTGTCATTATTACTACACATTAACGATATCCCTAATGTAACCTTCTAAACATGTCATTACTAATAATATTCTAATTATGACAAGTTAGAAGGTATTATTATTGATAATTTTAACGTGTTTAGAATATACTAATAATGACAAGTTTAGAAGGTACTATTGCATGATAACTTTAATGTGCACTAATAATGACAAATTTAGAATATGCTAGTAATGACAATTTTGTAATATTACGGTTAGATTTAATATGTGCTAATGTGGTAATAATGACAAGTTTAGAATACACTAAAAATAGCATTTTTGTAATATACAAAATATAAGTTCAGAAGGTACCTTAATGACAACTTTTAGATAACTTTAATGTGTTCTAATATAAACAAAGTACTATTTACTAATAAGGGTAAGTTTAGAAGGTACTATAATTAATAACGTTCACTTGTACTAAAGACAAGCTTAGAATATACTAATAATACCAAGTTTAGAAGGTACTATTAGAAAATCTATGTGAAATGATAATGAAAAAATGATTTATAACAAAATGGGAAATTGACAAAAAACGTATAGTGTTTAACAGGTACTATTAATAAAATCTTTAATGTGTACTAATAATTACTTAAATGAGTACTAATAGTGAAAAGTTTACAAAATACTAGTAATGACATGTTTAGAATATACTTTTAATGATAACTTTAATATGCACTAATAGTAACAAGTTTAGAATATACTAAGAATAAAATGTACAAGTTTAGAAGGTATTATTAATAATAGCTTTAATGTGACAAGTTTACAATATACTTATAATGCAAGGCACAGTTAATGATAACTTTTATACCAACAATGACTTTAAGGTGTACTAATAATGAAAAGATTAAAAGATACTAATAATGGCAAGTTTGTAATATACTAATAATGACTTGTTTTAAAGATATATTAATAATGCATTTAACTTTGACAAGTTTAGAAGGTATTATTAATAATAACTTTAATGTGCACTAATAATCAGAGGTTTAGAAGGTACAGGTATGTGTACTAATAATGGAAAGATTAGAATGTACCAATAATTACAAGTTTAAAGAGTACTGTTCAAGACAACTTTAATTTGTACTAATAATAAGCAAGTTTGTAATATACTAATAAAGACAATTTTAGAATGCACTCTAATGAATTTGGTAATGAAGTTTAGAATATGGTAATGATAATAAGTTTAGAAGGTACTATTGTGGTCTTTAATGTGTACTAATAGTGACAAGTTTAGAATATAGTAATAATGATAAATTTAGAAGGTACTATCATTGACAAGTTTAGAATGCACTAATAATGAAAAGTTTGGAAAATATTATCAATGATAACGTTAACGTTATACTAATAAATACAAACAAATAAAAAACTACAAAATACAAAACATATCAAAATACAAAACAAATACAAATACAAATGTATAGGCTATCAATAATAACTTTAATGTGTTCTGAAAATGAAAAGTTAAAAGTTTAGAATATACCAATAGGCTTAGAATAAGCTACTAATGGCAATTTTAGAATGTACTTTTAACGATAATATGTAATGACAGGTTAAAGGTAAATAGTAAATTTAAAGTGAACTAATAATGACATATTTAGAGTATACTAATACTAAGTTTAGGATATACAACTAAAGGACGGGTAGGTACTATTAATGATTACTTTAATGTGTACCAATAATGAGAAGGTTAGAATATACTATAAATGACAATTTTGTAAGGAACTATTAATGATAACCTTAAAGTTTAGTAATAATGACAAGTTTAGAATATACTAGTAATGACAAGTTTAGAAAGTACTATTAATGATAACTTTAGTGTACTAATACTGAAAAGTTTATGATATACAAATAATAAAAAGTTAAGAATAAAAATAATGACAAGTTTAGAAAAAACTAATATTGACATGTATATAGCAATAATGATCATTTTAAAAGATCCTATTAAATGATATTTTTAATGTATACTAATAATGGCACGTAATAATAAGAAGTTTAGAAGGTACTGTTAAGATTAGAATATACTAATAATAACAAGTTGAGATGTTACTATAATTGTTAACTATAATATGTGCTAATAATGAATTTAGAATATACTAATAATGATAAGTTTAGAAGGTACTAATAACGTTAATATGAACTAATAATGACAAGTTTAGAATATACAAAGAAAATTCAGAAGGTAATATAAGTAGTGATAATGAAAAAATTATAATATACTGATAATGACAAGTTTAGAATATAACAATAAAAACAAGATTAGAAGGTATTTTTAAAGATAACATTAATGCGTACTAATAATGAGAATTTTAGAATATACTATTAATGAAGAGTGAAAATACAATTAATATCTTTATTGTGTGCTAATAATGACTAATATAGAATATACTTATAACGACAGGTTGAAAAGGAACTGTTAATGATAACTTTAATGTATACTAATAAAAACAAGTTTAGAATATATTTTAGCAGTGACAAATTTTTAACGATAATGATAACTTTAATGTGTAATAATATTGACAAGTTTAGAATATACTAATAATTAAAAGTTAAAAGGGTACGTGTATTGATTAGTGTAGAAGTTACTATTAACGACTTTAATTTTCATTAAGAGTAAGTTTAGGTTTAGAAAATACTAATATAAACAAGATTAGAAGGTACTATTAATGATAGATTTAATGTGTACTAATAATGTCAAACTTGGAATATAGTAATAATGACAAGTATAGAAGATACTATTAATGATAAGTTTACTAATAATTTAGAATATACTACTTTAAACTATAATAATAATATCAACTTTAACATATATTGCCAAGTTTAGAATATACTAATAATGATATATTTAATATAAACTATTAATGGCAAGTTTTGAACATACTAATAATGACAAGTTTAGAATATTCCAATGTAGACATACTAATGATGACAAGTTTAGAATATTCCAATGTAGACATGTTTAGAATAAACGTATAATGAGAAATTTGGAAAGTACTATTAATGATAACATTAATGTGTACTAATAATGAAAAGTATAGAACATTCTAATGATAAGTTTAAAAGGCACTATTGATAATATCTTTGATGTGTACTAAATAATGACACGTTTAGAATATTCCGATAATGATGCTATTAATGATAACTAATAATGACGAGTTTAGAATATAATAAAAATTACAAATCTATTGTAAACTTTCATTTATTAGTACACATGAAAGTTTTCATTAACAGTACTTTCAAAACTTCTCATTATTACGTGTCATTATCTGTACATATTATTAATAAACTTATCATTATTGCTATATTCTAAACATGTGAGTATCAGATTCTTCTAAACTTGGCATTATATTTTATTCAAAACGTTTTATTACTTGTATTTCATTAAAAGTACCTTCTAAACTTCTCATTATTACGTTATTATCATATTTAAGTTATCATTAATAGGATCTTTTCAATTTATGATTATTGCTATATCTTAAACATGTCAATATCAGATTCTTCTAAACTTGTCATTACCTTTTATTCTAATCTTTTTATTATATGTGTATTAAACCTTTCAGTATTAGTACATTCTAAATTGATAGTATTTTCTAAACTTGTCATTATTAGTATATTGAAAAGTTATCATTGATAGTATTTTCTAAACTTGTCATTATTAGTATATTCAAAACTTGTTATTATTACTAAACTTTAAGGTTATCATTAATAGTTCCTTCTAAAACTGTCATTTTTAGTATATTCTAAGCATCTCATTGTTGGTATATATTAAAGTTGTCATCAATATTACTTACCCTGTCTTGATATGTATATTCTAAACTTATTATTAGTATACTCTAAATATGTCATTATTAATTCGCTTTAAGGTTACTATTACTAGTACTCATTCAAGTTATCATTAAAAGTACATTCTAAAATTGTCATTATTAAACTATTCTAAACTTCTCATTATCAGTATATTCTAAACTTTTTATTTTGATAACACATTAAAGTTATTATTATTAGATTCCAATTTTGTATTTATATTAACGTTATCATTAATAATATCTTCCAAACTTTTCATTATTAGTGCATTATGAATTGTCAATAATACTACCTTCTAAACTTCTCATTATTACTATATTCTAAACTTGTCACACATTAAGGTTATCATTAATAGTACCTTTTATACTTGTTATTACCATATTCTAAACTTTTTATTATAAGTAATTTACTATTAGTATATACTGATCTTATTATTTATCTTCTAAACTTGTCTTTATTAGTATATTGTAAACTTATCTTTTCTTGTATATTACAATGGGTATTCTAAACTTGCCATTATTACCACATTAGCATATATTAAATCTAACCGTAATATTACAAAATTGTCATTACTAGCATATTCTAAATTTATCATTATTAGTGCACATTAAAGTTATCATGCAATAGTACCTGCTAAAATTGTCATTATTAGTATATTCTAAACACGTTAAAATTATCATTAATAATACCTTCTAAACTTGTCATAATTAGAATATTATTAGTAATGACATGTTTAGAAAGTTACATTAAGCATAACGTTAGTGTGTAGTAATAATGACACGTTTAAAATATACTATTAATGCAAGGTTTAGAAAATACTAACAATAGCATAGTAGAAGTTTTGAATATACTAACAATAAATAATACTCAAAAGTTTAGAATATACTACAAATAACAAGTTTAGAATAATGATAAACTCGGAATATATTATTATTACCAAGTTGAGAATATACTAATAATGATAAGGATACAAGGTCCTAGTAATGATAACTTTAATGTATACTAATAAAGTTAGAATACCGAAGAAAATATGTTCAGTATTTACTAATAATGATGTTTCGAATTTACGAACAATGACCACTTAAGAACGTATTGTTAGTGATAACTAATGTGTACTAATAATGAGGGTTTAGAACATAAAACTGAAAAGCTTTAATGGGTGCTAAAAATGTCAAGTGTTAACAAGATTGACAAGTTTAGAAGATACTGTTAATGATAACTTTAATGTGTAGAAATAGTGACAATTGTAGATCATACTAACAATAAATTTAGAAGGTTCTATTAATGATAACTTTATTTTGTACTAATAATGACAAGTTTAGCATATAAGTTTACAAGGTTTGATAAGACAAGTTTAAGGTGTATCAATAATCACAAGTTTAGAATATAATAATGATGATTTTAGAATATACTAATGATGACAATTTTAGAATATACTACTAATAATAAGTTTAGAATATACTAATAATGAGAGTTGAATATCCGAACAATGACAAAATTATAATGACAATCTTAAAGGCACTATTGATTATAACTTTAATGTGTACTAATAATCACATGACATGCATAGAAGGTTACATTAATGATAATGTTAATGTGTAGTAATAATGACACGTTTCATATATATTAACAACGTAAGGTTTAGAAAATACTAAACCTGACATTATAAGCATGTTCTAAATTTGTCATCATTAGTATATTCTACACATGTTCATATTAAAGCTTATCAATATTTGCATGTTCTAAACCCTCATTATTAAATCATCATTAACAATACTTTCTAATGTTGTCATTGTTCGAAAAATATCAGTATTAATGTATACTAAACATATCTTCTTGGATATTCCAAACTTTTCATTATTAGTACACATTAGAGTTATCATTATTAAGACCTTGTATACATATCATTATTAGTATATTCTAAACTTGGCAATACTAATGTATTCCAAAGTTGATCATTATTCTAAACTTGTCATTATTGGTATATTCTAGACTTGTGAGTATTAATACATATTAAAGTTACCATTAGTAGTTTCTTCTAAACATGATATTGTTAGGCTATTCAAAGCTAATCATTATTAGTACGTATTATATTTATCATTAATAGTATCTTCTGATTTTGCTATTACCAGAAAATTCTAAACTTTGCATTATTAATATTATTCAAACGTGTCATTATTACTACACATTAACGTTATCATTAATAAAACTCAAAAACTTAAAGTTTTCATTTATAGTACATTCTAAATTTGTCATTAGTACGTTCTGGTTTTCATTAGTACAAATTAAAGTCATGATATATATTACCTTCTAAAGTTGTCATTATTAGTAATTTCTAAACTTAATCAATATCTTCGAAACTTGTATTTATTAATACACATTAAATATTATTAATAGTACCTTGTAAACTTATATTCAAAACTAATCATTATTAGTACGTATTATATTTATCATTAATAGTAACTTCTGATTTTGCTATTACCAGAAAATTCTAAACTTTGCATTATTAATATTATTCAAACGTGTCATTATTACTACACATTAACGTTATCATTAATAAAACTCAAAAACTTGTAATTATCACAAAATTCTAAACTTTTGGTTATTGGTACATATTAAAGTGCCTTTAAACTTTTCAATATTAGCATTTTTCAAACATTAATTATTAGAAGACATTAAAGTTTTCATTTATAGTACATTCTAAATTTGTCATTAGTACGTTCTGGTTTTCATTAGTACAAATTAAAGTTATGATATATATTACCTTCTAAAGTTGTCATTATTAGTAATTTCTAAACTTAATCAATATCTTCGAAACTTGTATTTATTAATACACATTAAAGTTATTATTAATAGTACCTTGTAAACTTATATTCTAAACTTGTAATTAATAGTACAAAATAAAGTTATCATTACTAGAACCTTCTAAACTTATCATTGTTAGTATATTCCACACTTTTCTTTATTTCTACACAGTAAAGTTATCTTGAGGAGTATCTTCTAAACTTGTACATCTTAGTAGATTCTAAACTTTTAATTCTAGACATGTGGTTATTAGTACATTTCTTCTATATATGTCGTTATTAGTATATTCTTATTTTGTCATTATTAGGACACCTTAAAGTTATAGGTAATAGCACCTTCTTGATTTGTTATTGTTGGTATATTATAACCTTTTCATTATTAGTACACATTAAACTTATCAATCATAACACCTTCCAAACTTGTCAGTATTAGTGTATTCTAAACTTTTCTTTATTTTTATAATATAAACTTTTCGTTATTGATACATATTAAAACTATTAGTAGTAGTATCTCCTAAACTTGTATCATTAGTACACGTTAACAGTACCTTCTAAACATCATTATTAGTATATTCTAAACTTGTCACTATTAGTACGCATTAACGTTATTATCAATATTACCTTCTTAACTTGACATCATTAGTATGTTATAAACTTGCCATATTAGTACACATTAAATTAATCATATTAGTACACATTAAATTAATCATTAATAGTATATTCTCAAATTGTTATTATCAGTATATTCTAAACTTGTCATTATTAGTACACATTAAAGTTATCATTAAAAATACCTTCTAAACTTTTCATTTTTAGTACATGTTAAAACTATTAGGACCTCGTATACTTATTACTAGTATATTCTAAACCTGGCAAAACTAATATATTCCAAAGTTTATAATTTTCTAAACTTGTCATTATTGGTATATTCTAAACTTGTGAGTATATCATGTTAAAGTAGTGGTGTGTTCCGAACGTGACACTGTTAGTTTATACAAAACAAATCATTGATAGTATTAGTATTTTCTAAACTTTGCATTATTAATATAATTCAAACGTGTCATTACACATTAACGTTATCATTAATATAACCTTCTAAACATGTCATTATTGCTGTTTTTTAATTTTTCTTTATTAGTATTTTATAAACTTGTCATTATCCATACATATTAAAGCTATTAGTAGTAGTATCTTCTAAACTTGTCATTATTTGTATAACCTAGTATTATTAGTGTTCTACCTTAACAGTAACTTTACATCATTAGTATATTATAAACTTGCCTTATTAGTACACATTTAAGTAATCATTAATAGTATATTCTAAATTTGTCATTATTACTACATTCTAAACTTGTCATTATTACTAGACATTAAAGATACCTTCCTAATTTTTCATTATTTGGATATTATAAACCTCTTATTATTCAAACACATCAAAATTATAGTTCTTAAAATATTCTAACCTTGTCATCAATAGTACATTTTAAATTTGTGATTATTAGTACAAATTAAATATATCATTAGTAGATCCGTCTAAGCCTGCCATTTAGTATATTCTAAACTTCTCCTTATTAGTACATTAAAGTTATAATTGATCGTACCTTCTAAACTTTTCATTATTAGTATATTCTAAACATGTTATTAGTGCACATTAAAGTCATCATTAATAGTAACTTCTAAACATGACATTATTTATTCATAGAACGGTCTAAATTTGTCATTATTAGTATGTACTAAACTTGTCCTTATTTGTTCAAATTAAAGTTATATCTGATAGCACCTTCTAAACTTATAATCGTGATTATATTCTAAATTGCTAATACACATTAAAGTTACTATTAGTAGTACCTTCTAAATTTGTCATTATTAGGACACATTAAAATTTTCCTTAATGGTACATTGTAAGCTTGTCATTATTAGTATATTCTAAATATGTAGACACTAAAGTTATCATCAATACTGTATTCTAAACTTCTCATTTTTAATATTAGTAGTACTTGCCATTGTTAGTATATTCTAAACTTTTCATTATTATTACACATTAAAGTTATTATTACACATTAATAGTACCTTCTAAACTATTCCTTATTTGTTAAAATTAAAGTTATATCTGATAGCACCTTCTGAACTTATAATCGTGATTATATTCTAAATTGCTAATACACATTAAAGTTACTATTAGTAGTACCTTCTAAATTTGTCATTATTAGGACACATTAAAATTTTCCTTAATGGTACATTGTAAGCTTTTCATTACTAGTATATTCTAGACATGTAGACACTAAAGTTATCATCAATACTGTATTCTAAACTTCTCATTTTTAATATTAGTAGTACTTGCCATTGTTAGTATATTCTAAACTTTTCATTATTATTACACTAAAGTTTTCATTAATAGTACCTTCTAAACTTCTCAATGTTAGTATATTCTAAACATGCCACTATTAGAATATCATAACTTGTCATTTTTAGAATAGCTTATAGCTGTCAGTAATAGTTCCTTCTAAACCTGTTACTATTTGTATATTCTAAACTTATCATAATTAGTAGATAGGAAACTTTCATTATTAAAAAGTTTCTATTATCATCATATGATAAACTTTTCATTAATAATACAAATTAATTTTTTGTTATTAGTTCTATTGGTATTTTCTAAAATTCTCATTATTAGCACTCATTAACAGTTCCTTCTGAACCTATATATTAGTATATTCTAAGCTAGTCATTTTTAGAACACATTAGATTTATCATTAATAGTAACTTCTAAACTTGCCATTATTATTATATTATAGTTAACAGTTGTAACTTTATTAGTACACATGAAAGTTTTCATTAACAGTACTTTCTAAACTTCTCATTATTACGTGTCATTATTTGTACATAATTAAGTTATCATTAATAGGATCTTTTAAACTTATCATTATTACTATATTTTAAACATGCGAGTATTAGATTCTTCTAAACTTGTCATTATATTTTATTCTAAACGTTTTATTACTTGTATTTCATTAAAAGTACCTTCTAAACTTCTCATTATTACGTGCCGTTATTAGTTCATATTCAAGTTATCATTAATAAGATCTTTTCAATTTATGATTATTGCTATATCATAATATTGTCATAATGTCAATATTAGATTCTTCTAAACATGTCATTACCTTTTATTCTAATCTTTTTATTATTTGTATATTAAACCTTTCAGTATTAGTACATTCTAAATTTATAGTATTTTCTAAACTTGTCATTATTAGTATATTGAAAAGTTATCATTGATAGTATTTTCTAAACTTGTCATTATTAGTATATTCAAAACTTGTTATTATTACTAAACTTTAAGAATATCATTAATAGTTCCTTCTAAAACTTTCATTTTTAGTATATTCTAAGCATCTCATTGTTGGTATACATTAAAGTTGTCTTTATTTGTATATTCTAAACTTATTATTAGTATACTCTATATATGTCATTATTAATTCACTTTAAGGTTACTATTACTAGTACACATTCAAGTTATCATTAAAAGTACATTCTAAAATTGTCATTATTAAATTATTCTAAACTTCTCATTATCAGTATATTCTAAGCTTTTTATTTTGATAACTAGTACACATTACAGCTATCATTAATAACTTCTAAACTTGTCATAATTAGAATATCATAAATTTGTCTCTATCAATATACATTATGCTGATATTCTATGGTTGTCAGTTAGTTATATTCTAAACTTTTCATTATTAACACAGATCAAATTATTCAATATTAGTACATATCAAAGAAATTAAAAAAAAAATTCTAAAATTGTCATTATCAAAACATATTAAAGTTATTACAAATATCATTTTCTATAATTTTGATTATTGGTTATTGTTGTATATATCATTAATGTGTACTAATAATGACAAGTTTAGAACAATAAAGAAGATATGTTAGTATTTATTAATACTGATATTTTTCGAATATTTTAAGTTATCATTAATAGGATCTTTTCAATTTATGATTATTGCTATATCATAATATTGTCATAATGTCAATATTAGATTCTTCTAAACATGTCATTACCTTTTATTCTAATCTTTTTATTATTTGTGTATTAAACCTTTCAGTATTAGTACATTCTAAATTAATAGTATTTTCTAAACTTGTCATTATTAGTATATTGAAAAGTTATCATTGATAGTATTTTCTAAACTTGTCATTATTAGTATATTCAAAACTTGTTATTATTACTAAACTTTAAGAATATCATTAATAGTTCCTTCTAAAACTGTCATTTTTAGTATATTCTAAGCATCTCATTGTTGGTATACATTAAAGTTGTCTTTATTTGTATATTCTAAACTTATTATTAGTATACTCTATATATGTCATTATTAATTCACTTTAAGGTTACTATTACTAGTACACATTCAAGTTATCATTAAAAGTACATTCTAAAATTGTCATTATTAAATTATTCTAAACTTCTCATTATCAGTATATTCTAAGCTTTTCATTTTGATAACTAGTACACATTACAGCTATCATTAATAACTTCTAAACTTGTAATAATTAGAATATCATAAATTTGTCCCTATTAATATACATTATGCTGATATTCTATGGTTGTCATTGTTAGTTATATTCTAAACTTTTCATTATTAACACAGATCAAATTATTCAATATTAGTACATATCAAAGAAATTAAAAAAAAAATTCTAAAATTGTCATTATCAAAACATATTAAAGTTATTACAAATATCATTGTCTATAATTTTGATTATTTGTTATTGTTGTATATATCATTAATGTGTACTAATAATGACAAGTTTAGAACAATAAAGAAGATATGTTAGTATTTATTAATACTGATATTTTTCGAATATATGAACAATGACAACTTTAGAAAGTATTGTTAATGATAACTTAACCGTGTACTAATAAAGAGAAGCTTTTAATGATAACTCAGATATGTGTTATCGACAATATTCATTATTAATATATTCTAAACTTTTGATATTAAAGTTATCATCAATAGTTCCGACTGAATATGTTATTCTAAACTTGTTACTATCAGTGCACATTAAAGTTATCATTAAAAGTATATTCTAAACATGTCATTACTAGTATTTTGTAATTTTTTCACAATTAGTACTCATTAAAGTAATTGTTAGTACACATTAAAGATTTTGAAAATAGTACCTGCTAAACGCTATACTTTTTTATATAAATTTCCCATATCAAAATTAAAATTTTCATTAGTTTTGAATATACTAACAATGACATGTTTAGAAGACACTACTAATAATAACTTTAATATGTACTAATACTCAAAAGTTTAGAATATAGTAATAGTGACAAGTTTAGGATAATGATAAACTCTGAATATATTATTATTACCAAGTGTAGGATATACTAATAATGGTAAGGATACAAGGTCCTAGTAATGATAACTTCAATGTATACTAATAAAGTTTAGAATACCAAAGAAGATATGTTTAGTATCTCCTAATAGTGATGTTTCGAATTTACGAACAATGACAACTTTTAAATAAAAACTTTAATGTTTTCTGATAATTAATGACAAGTTTAAAGGCACTATTAATGATAACTTGAATATGTACACATATTCACATGTTATATGTTATTATTCACATGTTATTATAATACATGTATTATGTACACATAATCACATGTTTACAATAGTGTAATAAAGTTTAAAAGGTTATATTAATAATAATGTTAATGTGTAGCAATAATGACACGTTTTAATTATATTGATAATGTAAAGTTTGATAAATACTAATAATAACATAATTAGAAGTTGCTATCAATGATAATTATAATACGTACTTATAATGATTAGGCTTGAAAAAAGCTAACAATGTCATATTAAAAAGCCAGTAATAATGGTAACTTTAACATAATTTTAGAATATACTAATAATGACAAATTTTGAATAATTATAAACTTTGGAATATATTAGTATTGCCAAGTTTAGAATATACTAATAATGGTCCTAATAATGATAACTTTAATGTGTACTAATAATGACAAGTTTAGAATAATAAAGAAGATATGTTAGTATTTACTGATACTGATATTTTTCGAATATTTGAACAATGACAACTTTAGAAAGTATTGTTAATAACTTAACCGTGTACTAATAAAGAGAAACTTTTAATGATAACTCAGATATGTGTTAATAATAACAAGTTTATAATATACAGAAATTGACACGTGTAGAGGGTACTATTGATAATGAATTGAATGTGTACTAAAATGGCAAATTTAGAAAGATACTATTAATGATAACTTTAATGTGTAGTTACAAAGACAAGTTTGTAAGGTACTATTAATGATAACTTTAATGTGTACTAATAATGACAAGTTTAAAATGCAGTAACAATGACAAGTTCAGAAAGTTCTATTAATATAAACTTTAATAAATTCCAATACTGACAAATTTAAAAAACACCAATAATGTGAAGTTTAAATTATACTAAAATTGAGATGTTTAGAAGGTACTATTAATGATATGGCAAATGGCAAATGACGACAATGAAAATGACTAATGAAAAGTTAAGAAAGTTAATGATAACTTCAATGTGTACTAATACTGTCAAGATTATGATATGCTAGTAATCACAAATTTGAAAAATACAGTAAAAATATATAACAAATGACATGTTTAGAAGAAAAATTTAGAAGATAAATTTAGAATATACTGATAATGACAAGTTTAATATAATAATAATGGCGATTTTAGAAGGTGCTAATATGAGGTAATGTGGTAATATTGACTAGTTTAGAATACATTAAATATAGCATTTTTGTAATATACAAGTAGAGATAAGTTCAGAACTATCTTAATGACAACTTTTAGAAGGTACTATTAATGATAACTTTATTGTGTACTAATATAAACAAAGCACTATATACTAATAATAATAATTTAGAAGGTACTATAATTGATAACGTTAACTTGTACTAATAGTGATAAGTTTAGTATACACTATTAATGAGAAGTTTAGAATATAATAATAATGGCAAGTTTAGAAAGCACTATTAAAGATAAAATCTATGCAAAATTATAATGAAAAATTTAGAATATGACAAAGTATAATTCAATTTATAATAAAATGGGAAATTTAGAAAGAAAACGTATAGCGTTTAGCAGGTACTATTATTAAATCTTTAATATGTACTAATAATTACTTTAATGAGTACTAATAGTGAAAAAATTACAAAATACTAGTAATGGCATGTTTAGAATATACTTTTAATGATAACTTTAATATGCACTGATAGTAACAAGTTTAGAATATACTAAGAATATCCTCTACAATTGCCATTATTAGTGCATATTAAAGTTATCATTAATAGTACCTTCTAAACTTGCCCTTATTAGTACAAATTATGTGATTATTAGTACACTTGAGTACATATTAGAATTATCATTAATAGTGCTTTCTAAACATGTAATTATCTTTCATATTCTAAGCTATTGGTACACTTTAAAGTTATCATTAGTAAAATGTCCTAAAATTTCATTATTAGCATATTCTGAAATTGTCATTAATAGTACACATTAAAGTTATCATTAATAGTATCTTTAATCTGATCATTATTTGTATTGTAAACTTCTCATGATAAGTTTAGAGGGTAATATTTATGATAACTTCAATGTTTACTAATAATAACAAATTTAGAATATACTGATAATAAGAAGTGTGCGATTAATGATAAATCTTATTTGCACAAATAATGTCAAATTAAGAATGTGGTAATAATCGGTACTTTTGATCATTTTATTGTGTTGTAATAATGTCAAGATTAGAATATAATAGTAATAATAACTTTAATGTATATTGATACTGACAAGATTAAGATTATCTTAGCAATATCTTTAGCGAGTACTATTAAAGAAATTTTAGAATATACTAATAATGACAAGTACATATTAGAATTATCATTAATAGTGCTTTCTAAACATGTAATTATCTTTCATATTCTAAGCTATTGGTACACTTTAAAGTTATCATTAGTAAAATGTCCTAAAATTTCATTATTAGCATATTCTGAAATTGTCATTAATAGTACACATTAAAGTTATCATTAATAGTATCTTTAAATCTCAATTTGTCATTATTGGTATATTCAACACTTGACATTATTAGTACCTATTAAAGCTTGTCAATTTTATGTTCTAAACCCTCATTATTAGTACATGCTAAACATATCTTCTTCGGTATTCTAAACTTTATTGGTATACATTAAAGTTATCATTACTAGGACCTTGTATCCTTATCATTATTAGTATATTCTAAACTTGGTAATAATAATATATTCCGAGTTTATCATTATGCTAAACTTGTCATTATTAACTATAACGTAATGTCGTAACACATTCGCAAAGATTAAACAAAAACCCACTGTGTTGGATCAATGAATTCCATATATTTCGATCACGGACTGTGATCCTCTTCAGTGGAATACAGGTATTCCACTGAAGAGGATCACAGTCCGTGATCGAAATATATGGAATTCATTTATTTCATTTCTTCTTATCCAACACAGTGGGTTTTTGTTGAATTATCATTATTAGTATATTCTAAACTTCTGAGTATTAGTACACATTAAAGTTATCATTAGTAGTGTCTTCTAAACATGTCATTGTTGGTATATTCAAAACTAATTATTAGTACGTATTATAGTTATCCTTAATAGCAATTTTTACTATGCTATTATTAGTATTATTAATTATATTATATTTTTATATTTATAATTATATTAATGTATCGTAATTTTATTATTAGTATTATTGATATATTTCAAACGTGTCATTATTTCTACACATTAACGTTATCATTAATGTAACCTTCTAAACATGTCATTATTAAAATATTGTAAACCTGTGATTATTAGTACACATTAGTTATTCTAAACCATATAAAAGTTATCATTCGTTTTATCTTCCATACATGCCATTATTAGTATATTCTAATTTTGTTATTATTAGGACTCATTAAAGTTAAAGTTAATATGTGCTAATGTGGTAATAATGACAAGTTTAGAATACACTAAAAATAGCATTTTTGTAATATAAGGTAAAGATAAGTTCAGAAGGTACCTTAATGACAACTTTTAGAAGGTAATGTTAATGATAACTTTAATGTGTACTAATATAAACAAAGTACTATTTACTAATAAGGGTAAGTTTAGAAGGTACTATAATTGATAACGTTAACTTGTACTAATAACGACAAGCTTAGAATATGCTAATAATTCCAAGTTTAGAAGGTACTATTAAGGATAACTTTAATGTCTATCAATAGTGATAAGTTTAGTATATACTATTAATGAGAAGTTTAGAATATACTAATAATGACAAGTTTGGAAAGCACTATTAAAGACAAAATCTATGTGAAATGATAATGACAAATTTAGAATATGACAAGTTCACATGTTAATGAACAATTTAATTTATAGTAAAATGAGAAATTTAGTAAAAAAAAAAAAAGTATAGCGTTTAGTAAAATCTTTAATGTTAATGTGTACAAATAATTACTTTAATGAGTACTAACAGTGAAAACTTTACAAAATACTAGTAATGATATGTTTAGAATATACTTTTAATGATAACTTTAATATGCACTAATAGTAACAAGTTAAGAATATACTAAGAATAACATGTTCATTCGGAAGTTCATTGAGTTCATATATTAGTAATGAATATTATCGATAGTGCTATTAATGATATATACAATGTGTACTATAATCAAAATTTTAGAAAATCATATCTATAATAACTTTAATATATTTTAATAATGAAAATTTTAGGTTCTATTAAATATCTTTGATATGTACTAATATTGAATAATTTGATTTGTACTAATAATGAACATTTTTAGAATATACTAACAATGACAACTATAGAATTTCATCATAATGTGTATTAATAGGGACAAATTTATAATATTTTAATTATGACAAGTTTAGAAGGTATTATTAATGACAAATTTTGAATATACTAATAATGACAAGTTTAGTGATAACTTTAGAATGTACTAATACTGAAACAAGTTTAGAATAATCTAATATTGACATGTTTAAAATATAGCAATAATGATAAGTTTAAAAGATCCTATTAATGATAACTTAAACACGTAATAATGAGAAGTTTAGAAGGCACTATTAATGACTTTAATGTGTACTAATCATAATAATGCCAAGTTTAGAATATACTTATAAAAAGAAGATTAGAATAATGATCAATTTAATATGTACTAATAATGACAAGTTTGGAATATAATAATGACAACTTTAGAAGATGCTATTAATGCTATTAAACTTTAATGTTTATGAAAATGCTAATAATGACAAAGACAACTTTAGAATGTACATATATTGCAAAGTTAAAAATGTACTCGTAATGATAAGTTTAGAACGTCCTATTAATGATAAATTTAATGTGACGTGTTTAGAATATACTAATAATGATAAGTCTAGAGTATACCAAAGAAGATATGTTTAGAATATACTAATGTTGACATGTTTAGAATATACCAATAATGAGAAGTTTAGAAAGTACTATAAATGATAAATAATAATGACAAGTTTAAAGATACTATTAATGATATATTTAATGTGTACTAATAATGATAAGTTTAGAATATACTAATAATGACAAGTCTAGAATACTCCAATAATGAGAGGTTTAGAAGATACTATTAATGATATCTTTAATGTATACTAATAATGATGATTTTATATTTTACCAAGACTGACAAGTTTAGAATATAAATTGAAAAGGTACTATCAATGATAACTTTAATATGTTCTGATCATGACAAGTTTGAAATATACGGTTAATGACAAATTAAGAGCGTACTATTAGTATAGAACGTACTACTAACGACAAGTTTATAAAAAAGTATCGTTGATGATTAATTTAATGTGTACTAATAATGGCAAGTTTAGAACATACAAATAATGACAAGCTTAAGTCTAATGTGTAATGTCATTGTTCGGATACTCTAAACTTTCATTATTAGTATATTCTAAACTTATTATTATTAGTATATTCTAAACTCATTATTATTATATTCTAAACTTGTCATTCTAAACTTGTCATTTAAAGTTGTCTCTATTAATACACATTAAAGTTATTATCAATAGTACCTTATGCTAAACTTGTCATTATTAGTACAAAATAAAGTATCAACCTTCTAAACTGATCGTTATCAGTATATTCTACACTTGTCCATATTTCTAAACATTAAAGTTAGCTTTAACAGTTATCATCCGTTCTATCTTCCATACATGTATATTCTAATTTTGTCATTATTAGGACTCATTAAAGTTATAGTTAATACCACCTTAATTTGTCATTGTAGGTACATTATAAACTTATCATTATTAGTACACATTAAACTTATCAATTATAACACCTTCCAAACTTGTCAGTATTAGTGTATTCTAAACTTTTCTTTATTAGTATATTATAAACCTGTCATTATTGATACATATTAAAGTTATTATTAGTAGTATCTTCTAAACTTGTCATTACCTGTATATTCTGGTATTAATAGTACACATAAATAGTACTATCTAAGCATCATTATTAGTATATTCTAAATTTGTCATTATTAGTACACATTATTACCTTCTTAACTTGACATCATTAGTATATTGTAAACTTGCCTTATAAAAAATACCTTTTAATTTTTTTTTTTAGTACATGTTAAAACTATCATTAAAGGCATCTTCCTAAAAAAAAATATTTGAACACATTAGAAAACATTAAAATCACCATTCTAAACTTGTCATTATTTCTAAATTCTAAATTTCTCATTAATAGTACACATAAAAGTTATCATTAATAGTATCTTTAATCTGATCATTATTAGTATATTCTATAATTATCATTATTAGTAAAAATTAAGGTTATCACGTATAGCACTTTCTATTCGTATAATCTAACCATTAGAATATTCTAAACATGTCTTCATTGGCATATTTTAAATTTTTCATTCCTAGTGCTTATTAAATATATTCTAAATATGGCAATATTAGTGTATTCTAAAGTTGTAATTATTCTAAACTTGTCATTATCATTATATAAACTTGTTAGTATTAATACACATGATTTGTAGCACCTTCCAAAGTTGTCATTATTCGTATATTCTAAAATTGTCATTATTAGTACACATTATAGTTATCATTGATATTACCTTCTAATATTTGTAATTATCAGTTTCTTCTACATTTACCATTATTAGTGCATATTAAAGTTATCATTAACAGTATCTTGTAAACTTGTCATTATTAGTATGTTCAAAACTTGTCATTATATGTTCTTAACGTATTATTACTACTATACATTAAACTTACCATTAATACTACTTTCTAAACTTGTCATTATTAGTATTTTATTAACTTACCCATAATAGTATATTCTCAACTTTAATAATATTTTCTAATATTTGTTATTATCAGTATCCTCTACAATTTCCATTATTAGTGCATACTAAAGTTATCATTAACAGTACCTTCTAAACTTGTCCTTATTAGTATATTCTAAACATGTGATTATGAGTACATATTAGAGTTATCATTAATAGTACTGATTATCTAAGCTTGTTACTATTGGTACACTTTAAAGTTATCATTAATAGAATATTCTAAAATTTCATTATTAGTATATTCTAAACTTGTCATTAATAGTACACATTAAGGTTATTATTAATAGTATCTTTAATCTGATCATTATTCGTGGGTTCATTATTATTAGTTATCATTAACAGTATCTTGTAAACTTGTCATTATTAGTATGTTCTATACTTGTCATTATAAGTATATTCTTAACGTATCATTATATTAAACTTACCATTAATACTACTTTCTAAACTTGTCATTATCAGTATATTATAAACTTACCCATAATAGATATTCTCAACTTTCATAATTTGTACACATTAATGTTATCATTAATAGTAGCTTCCAAACTTATAACCTTGTATATTCTAAAGTTGTCACTCTTAGTACATATTTAAGTTATTATTAAAAGAATCTTCTGAACCTGTCCTTATTGGTATATAAACTTGTCATTAAAAGCACTCGTTGAAATTATCATTAATACCATAATCTTAATTTGTCATTATTAGTACACATTAAAGTTTTTATTAGTGGTACCTAAAAAGTGTCATTAATCGTATATTCTAAACTTGTCATTACTAGAACATATTAAAGTTATCCTTGTCAACTTGTCATTATTAGAATAATTCAAACATTAATTAGTATTCTAAACTTGTATTCTAAACCTGTTATTGTTAGTCATTATTCAAAAACTAAACTTTTCATTATTAGCACACATTAAAGTTTCAGTTAATGGTACCTTTTAAATGTGACATTATGACACATTAAATTTGTAATTCTTAGTATATTCTAAAGTTTCTTTAATAGTACATGTTAAAGATATTGCTAGGAGAATCAATATACATTAAAGTTATTATTACTATTATATTCTAAGCTTGACATTATTACAACACAATAAAGTCTTTAAAAGTACCGATTATTACCACATTCTAAATTTGTCATTATTTGTGCAAATAAAATGTATAATTAATCGCACACTTGTTATTATTAGTATATTCTAAATTTGTTATTATTAGTAGTCATTGAAGTTATCATAAATATTACCTTTAGAAGGTAATAATATGATAACTTCAATGTTTACTAATAACTTGTTTACTAATAACTTGTCATCATTAGTACATTCTAAACATGTCATTATTAGTACATTCTAATAATCCTTAATATATTCTAAACTCGTCATTATTTGTTATTTTAGTAGCATCTTCTAAATCTGTCATTATTAGAATGTTATAAACTTGTCATTATAAGTACACATCAAAGATATCATTAATAGTACCTTTTAAACTTGTCATCATTAGAATGTTTTATACTTTTCACATTAAAGTTATAATTAATAGTACTTTCTAAACTTCAGTATATATATGTCTTCATTGGTATATTCTAAACTTGTCATCATTATTATGTTCTAAAGTTGTCATTAATACTTCATATTAAATTTATCATTATTCGGACGTTCTAAACCTATCATTATTAGTATATTCTAAACTTGGCAATATTAGTATGTCATTAGTATATGTCATTATTATTATCGTTTAAACTAGTATATTCTAAACATTCTAAGCTTGACATTATTAGTATGTTCTAAACTTCATTAGTAAAAATTAAAGTCATTAATAGTACCTTCGAAACTTGTCATTAACAGTACCCTTTAAATGTTTGATTATTACTATATTCTAAACTCGTCATTATTAGTTATCATTAATAGTATCTTCTAAACCTGTCATTATCGGAATATTCTAAACTTGTCATTATTAGTACCCATCAAAGATATCATTAATAGTACCTTTTAAACTTGTCATCATTAGAATGTTCTATACTTTTCATTATTAATACACATTAAAGTTATCATTAATAATACTTTCCAAATTTCTCATTATACGTATATTCTAAATATGTCTACATTGGAATATTCTAAACTTGTCATTATTAGTATGTTCTAAACTTGTCATTAATAGTTCATATTAACTTATCATTATTAGTATATTCTAAACTTAGCAATATTAGTTTATGAGTTGTCATTATTATTATAGTTTAAACTAGTATATTCTAAAGATGTCGTTATTAGTATATTCAAAACTCATTATTAGTAAACTTATTATTAATAGTATCTTCTAATCTTTTCATTATTACTATATTCCCAGTTTGACATAATTAGTACACATTAAATCTATCATTAATAGTACCTACTAATCTTGTTTTATTAGTATTTTCTAAACCTGGCATTATTAGTGTGTTCTAAACTTTTTATTAGTGAAAATTAAAGTCATAATAGTACCTTCTACACTAATCATTAACAGTACCCTCTGAACTTGTAATTATTAGTATATTCTAAACTTGTTAATATTATTACACATTAAAGTTATTATCGTTATATATTCTAAAGATGTAATTATTAGTATAATCAAAAATCGTCATTATTAGTAAACTTATCATTAATAGTATCTTCTAATCTTTTCATTATTACTATATTCCCAGTTTGACATAATTAGTACACATTAAATCTATCATTAATAGTACCTACTAATCTTGTTTTATTAGTATTTTCTAAACCTGGCATTATTAGTGTGTTCTAAATATTTTATTAGTGAAAATTAAAGTCATAATAGTACCTTCTACACTAATCATTAACAGTACCCTCTGAACTTGTAATTATTAGTATATTCTAAACTTGTTAATATTATTACACATTACAGTTATCGTTAAAAAATTGTCACTACTAAAATATATTCTAAACTTGTTTTTATTAGTACACATTAAAGTTATCATTAATAGTTCCTTTTCAACCTGTCGTTATAAGTATATTCTATATTTGTCGATATTAGTACACATTAAAGATACTAATTGTATTTTCACACTCTTCATTATTAGTATATTCTAAAAATCATATTATTAGTACACATTAATGTTATCTTTACAAATACCTTCTAATATTGTTTTTATTGTTATAATCTAAAGTTGTCAGTATGAGTATATTCTATGTTTTTCATTATTACTACTTATAGTACCTTCTAAATTTTCTTTGTATATTATTAGTTCATATTAACATTATCATATTAGTACCTTCTAAACTTATAATATTTAGTATATTCTAAATTCTAAACTTGTCATTATTAGTACATATTAGTTAGCAATTATAGTAACATCTCAACTTGTTATTATTAGTATATTCTAAACTTAACAGTACCTTCTAAACTTCTTATTATTACGTGCCATTATTAGTACACATTAAAGATATCATTTAATAGGATCTTTTAAACATATCATTATTGCTATATTTTAAACATGCCAATATTAGTTTCTTCTAAACTTGTCATTATTTTGTATTCTAAACTTTTTATTATTTGTATATTATAAACTTTTCAGTATTAGTACACTAAAGTTATCTTCTAAAGTTACCTTCTAAAAGTTGTCATTAAGGTACCTTCTGAACTTATCTTTACCTTATATTACAAAAATGCTTTTATTAGTGTATTCTAAACTTGTCATTATTATCACATTAGCACATATTAACTTTAACTTTAATGAGTCCTAATAATAACAAAATTAGAATATACTAATAATGGCATGTATGGAAGATAAAACGAATGATAACTTTTATATGATTAACTTTTATAATCACAGGTTTAATAACTAATGTTCACTAATAATCACAGGTTTACAATATTTCAATAATGACATGTTTAGAAGGTTACATTAATGATAACGTTAATGTGTAGAAATAATGACACGTTTGAAATATATCAATAATGCTAATAATATAATTATAAAATATAAATATAATCATATATATAAAAATATAATATAATTAATAATACTAATAATAACATAGAAAAAATTGCTATTAAGGATAACTATAATACGTACTAACAATTAGTTTTGAATATACCAACAATGACATGTTTAGAAGACACTATTAATGATAACTTCAGTATGTACTAATACTCAGTTTAGAATATACTAATAATGACAAGTTTAGAATAATGATAAACTCGGAATATATTATTATTACCAAGTTTAGAATATACTAATAATGATAAGGATACAAGGTCCTAGTAATGATAACTTTAATGTATACCAATAAAGTTTAGAATACCGAAGAAGATATGTTTAGCATGTACTAATAATGAGGGTTTAGAACATATAATTGACAAGCTTTAATAGGTACTAATAATGTGTTGAATATACCAATAATGACAAATTGAGATTGACAAGTTTAGAAGATACTGTTAAAGATAACTTTAATGTGTAGAAATAATGACGTGTAGATTATACTAATAACGATAAGTTTAGAAGGTTCTATTAATGATAACTTTATTTTGTACTAATAATGACAAGTTTAGCATACAAGTTTAAAAGGTTTACAAGGTTTAATGATAAGTGTACTAATAATCACAAGTTATAATTATATAATAATATAATAACGATGATTTTAGAATATACTAATAATGATAAGTTTAGAATATACTAATAATAATAAGTTTAGAATATACTATTAATGAAACTTGAATATCCGAACAATGACAAAATTATAATGACAATCTTAAAGGCACTATTGATTATAACTTTAATGTGTACTAATATTCACAGGTTTACAATATTTTAATAATGACATGTTTAGAAGGTTACATTAATAATAACGTTAATGTGTAATAGTAATGACACGTTTGAAATATATTATAATGCAAGGTTTAGAAAATACTAATAATAGCATAGCAGAAGTTGCTATTAAAGATAACTATAATACGTACTAATAATTAGTTTTGAATATACTAACAATGACATGTTTAGACACTACTAATGATAACATTAATATGTACTAATACTCAAAAGTTTAGAATATACTAATAATGACAAGTTTAGGATAATGATCAACTCGGAATATATCATTATTACCAAGTTTAGAATATTCTAATAATGGTAAGGATACAAGGTCCTAGTAATGATAACTTCAATGTTTAGAATACCAAAGAAGATATGTTTAGTATTTATTAATAATGATTTTTCGAATTTACGAAAATGGCAAGTTAAGAAAGTATTGTTAGTATAACTAATGTGTACTAATAATGACAAGATTTAATGGGTACTTATAATGACAAGTGTTGAATATACCAATAATGACAAATTTAGAATATGCTAGTAATGTCAGGTTTAGAATGATATGTTTAGATATGTTTAGTATTTATTAATAATCATTTTTCGAATTTACGAAAATGGCAACTTAAGAAAGTATTGTTAGTATAACTAATGTGTACTAATAATGACAAAACTTTAATTTGTACTTATTAATGACAAGTGTTGAATATACAATAATGACAAATTTAGAATATGCTAATAATGTCAGTTTAGAATATACTAATTTAGAAGATATTATTAATGAAAAAATTAGTATGTACCAATAATAACGAGCTTAGAATATACTAAGAATCAACTTTTAATAATGACATAATTAGAATATACTAATATGATAAGCTTAGAAGATAATATCTATGATAACTTTAATGTGTAAAAGTTTTGAACTATTACTGATATGGCAAGTTTAGATATTACTAAAATGACAATTTTAGAAGGTTCTATATATGATAACTATAATTTGTACTAATAATTACAAGTTTAGAAGGTACTAATAATGACAAACTTAGAATGTAATAATAAATAAAAAGTTTAATATTTTCTAATAATTAATGTTTGTATATACTAATAATGGCACTATTTAGTATTGATTATAACTTTAGTGTCTACATGTTTAGAATATACTAATAATGACAAACTTACAAGGTACCACTAAGGAAAATCTTAATGTGTCCTAATAATGACAAATTTAGAAGGTACTATTAATAGTAACTTTAATGCGTATTAATAATTTAGAATATACTCACAATTATAAGTTTAGAAGGTGCTCTCAGATATAACTTTAATTTGAACTAATAAGGACAAGTTTAGAACATACTAATAATGACAAAGTTAGACCGTTCTATGAATAAATAATACTAATAATGCCATGTTTAGAAGTTACTATTAATGATGACTTCAATGTGTCATAATAATATGTGTAATAATATGTCATGTAATTGATTTTGTCCACAATTTTAGGTTCTATTGTAAATGTTAAATCTAGTTTCGACGGCTCTTCATTGCTTCTGTATCTGGTGTTTTCACTGACCCATTGGGTCATTGTGTATTCCATGGTCATGTCCAGCAGTACAATACCCCACAAGTCGTCTCCTCCTCGCACTGTCATGTTTTCCCAACAAAGTTCTTTGCAATTGAAGTCCCCCATAATTACCAGATTACCCCTGCCCATTAGTATCTCATTTAGTGATTTCCTTGTATCTTTAGCATTTTTGTATATTCGTTCTCTTTCCAAGCGTTCGTTTTAGGGAGCACATAGGTCACCACAAACTTTCTACTTTTCATATTCTTGTCTTCGACTTTTATCATGATCAGTTCAACATTACCTTTGCCCTCCGCAATTTTTGTCACGTTTAAGTCTTTCTTGGCCAAGAACATGATTCCTCCTCCCTGTTTCTTGTCCCTATTTTTTATCGATGGATGGTATTTCACCTCTTAGTTTAGTCTCTACAATTCCCATTATGGCTGGTTTTTCTTCTAGCAGGTAATCATTGAGTTCGTTCAGACCTGAAATTAATCCGTCAATGTTAGTATAGGCCACTTTTAATTTTCTTCTTTCTCCATTTTTTTCTGTCTTTGGTTTGTTCGTTTTGAGGTGTGTGTGTGTGTGTGTGTGTGTGTGTGTGTGTGTGTGTGTGTGTGTGTGTGTGTGTGTGTGTGTGTGTGTGTGTGTGTGTGTGTGTGTGTGTGTGTGTGTGTGTGTGTGTGTGTGTGTGTGTGTGTGTGTATTCACTTGGTCTTTGGATCACGTGTTGGACTCGTGATCGACAGCTATTTCCCTCCTGGAAGAGAGCTCAGAGCTCGTAGGTCCGATCTATGGGTAATGCTATGACCTTGCACACACACACACACCCAACTCCCCGCCCACGAGAGTTGGAGTAACACCCCTCAGCGCTGCGATACTGATATTATTTCAGCCCCGGGCGAGAGTCGAACCCGGACCTCCGTAGTGGCAGGCCAGAGCTCTAACCACAGTGTGTGTGTGTGTGTGTGTGTGTGTGTGTGTGTGTGTGTGTGTGTGCGTGTGTGTGTGTGTGTGTGTGTGTGTGTGTGTGTGTGTGTGTGTGTGTGTGTGTGTGTGTGTGTGTGTGTGTGTGTGTGTGTGTGTGTGTGTGTGTGTGTGTGTGTGTGTGTGTGTGTGTGTGTGTGTGTGATACAAATAGATACGTACCTACGTTCGTTGTGTGTCTCAATGTAAAAGGAATAAAAAAGTAACATGCGGTCGCTTTCCTGTATCACTCAGTTCTTGGTTCCCCACAGATGACGTGGAACTAAAACTTGTTATTATTGGTCATAGAACTCAAGACAGCCAAAAATATAATTTTTTCGATCTACGTCAGGGGTTATTGACCTATTTTCTCATGTGATGAAAAATAGCCGTGGTTTGCGACCTGGTGGAGCGCAACATCCATAGTCGACCTGGACCTGTAGCCGAAAGGGAATGGACGCCACGTGGTACCAAATTAATAGTCTCGAATGGTGTGGAATAGGCCTAGTGAACCGGGAAATAGTGCTCAAGAAACTCACTTTTTGCCTCGGAACTCTGATATCAACCTCGATCGACCATCGAAAGGAAATGGACCCTGACTATTGAATAATTCTAGAACCTTCCCCAGGAAATTTTTGCCAATGGCTACATTAAATGTAGGAATATTTAGAGGAAAGGAGGAATTGATATTAATGATAAAGGAAAAGAAAGTCGACATACTTGCTTTATGTGAAACAAGACTTGCAAGAAAAGGCAGGTTTTGTATGATAACTATCAGTTCGTATATAATGCAAGAGCAGACATTAGCACAAAGAATCACGAGAGTAGAACAGAAAAACGAGAGGATTCTGGCTTTCTGACAAAAAAACAACAACAGCAAAAATCATAAAAGTCTACGCACCGCTCAAAGTCGACCATCAGAAAAAAAAGAGAAGTATTCTATGAATCCCTCCAGAATGTTAAGAACGACTTACCATACGCCGAAAATGTAGTTATCATGGGTGATCTGAATGGACACATTGAAAAAGATCGCAAAGGATTTAGTACGGGTAGAAAAGCATACAGCAAAAATACACCAACAAGCCCATAATTCACCTTATGTTAAAACAAGATTTTTCAGGAGATGTAAAAAACATAATATTGATGTCATGCAGTTCAGACCACAGGCTAGTTGTGGGCAAACTGAAACATGCTAAATCAGAACCTCTGTAGTGTATAGCCATAAAACGATTTTTTGAACAGATATATGAGAGATGAAGGCTATAAAGAAGCATTCCAATGCAGATTGAGAGAAAATAGAGCCGAAGATGCTGGAAGAGAAGATTTTGTAGGTCGCCTTCCATTCGGCGATCACAAGACTTGACAAAGAAGTTATGCAATACTTATACAGTTGGAAGAAAAAATAAACAGTCTAGTGCAGCGCTTCTCAACCTTTTTACCCTTGCGTAACCTTTAGAATAAATTGCATGTCTCAAGGAACAACTGAAAAAAACATATCTTTCTCATTTTAATTCCATCGTAATAATAGGTTAAATAGGATGAGGTATACATCACATTATTACAATAACCAAGAATATTTCGTGCTTCTTTGATTATATTACGTCATGAAATTAAATAAAAAATCAAAAGAATCACTTGTTCTCGCGTAACCCTAGGACCTTTTCGGAACCCTGGTTGAGAAACTCTGCTCTAGATCGAAAATAGTAAAGAAGCTGTCAAAATAAATAAATGAAAAAATAGATATATAAAAGATAAAAAATAGAAAATAAAAAATCTGAAAAGGGATGAGCACGAAGGTTGAGAAAAGTATGTTCAAACTAGAAGATAGGCAGAGAGAGTGAAAAATAGTGTTACGTATTCGCACGTACATTAAACTCACCGGATCAGGGAAAGGCAGGAGTTCAGTTTTCTTCGCTTTAATGTAATTAGCAAACAAGAGGATTTTACACGTGTGTTCAACACCAATGCTAGGCTTATTCTCTCTATGCGAGGGTATGGCAGGCGATGCCGGGACCACCCCCGGCATCCCCCCACGCACACCCCCGCTACATACCCCCTTGCTTATGCTTCGACTCTCCGACATCACGCATCACTTACACGCATACCAACCATCCAGGCACACTATGTAACATTCATACATGCAATTTCGCCACAATAGGTATCATTACTCGCAACATTTCTAGCTAATGGTTAAATGGATTTTTATCATGAGGACGCAAGCAGTATTTGGAAAGCGCAAAGTTGGAAGCTGACAAATCAAAAGCTTATTCGGACCAATAATATTCATTCTCACATTTGGCATTTGCCCTTTCATAGCACCCGAGTGTATTCTTGGAATCATAGTCGTGTCAGTAAGCTGGTGAACACTAAATGAATAGTTGTTAAACACTAAAGTCATTCCTATCATATTTTGCTTTCTTTGGCTTTATAGAACCTTAGAAAACTTCATATTATATGGGTAGCTATAGTATTTGACATTTCTGCGTATTTCCAATAATTGACTATGACCAGAGGGGTAGGGGTGAGGGTTGGGATATACGACCTTTTTCCTAAAATATAACTTAAATACAACCAATGTCTGATTGAAATAGCATATGTAAATAAAGCTCAAGTAGGAGACTTCACAAAAACTCGATCAAATATTCAAATTCTCACAAGAGAATGAGAGGAGGTTAGGGAAAGAAGTGAGGCTGTGTGTGTGTGTGTGTGTGTGTGTGTGTGTGTGTGTGTGTGTGTGTGTGTGTGTGTGTGTGTGTGTGTGTGTGTGTGTGTGTGTGTGTGTGTGTGTGTGTATTCACTTAGTCTTTGGATCACGTGTTGGACTCGTGATCGACAGCTATTTCCCTCCTGGAAGAGAGCTCAGAGCTCGTAGGTCCGATCTATGAGTAATGCTATGACCTTGCACACACACACACACCCAACTCCCCGCCCACGAGAGTTGGAGTAACACCCCTCAGCGCTGCGATACTGATATTATTTCAGCCCCGGGCGAGGATCGAACCTGGACCTCCGTAGTGGCAGGCCAGAGCTCTAACCACAGCGCCATGAGAGGTGTGTGTGTGTGTGTGTGTGTGTGTGTGTGTGTGTGTGTGTGTGTGTGTGTGTGTGTGTGTGTGTGTGTGTGTGTGTGTGTGTGTGTGTGTGTGTGTGTGTGTGTGTGTGTGTGTGTGTGTGTGTGTGTGTGTGTGTGTGTGTGTGTGTAATAATGATAATAATAATAATAATAATAATAATAATAATAATAATAATAATAATAATAATAATAATAATAATAATACTAATAATAATAATAATAATAATAATAATAATAATAATAATAATAATAATAATAATAATAATAATAATAATAATAATAATAATAATAATAATAATAATAATAATAATAATAATAATAATAATAATAATAATAATAATAATAACAATAATAATAATAATAATATAATAATAATAATAATAATGATAATAATAATAATAATAATAATAATAATAATAATAATAATAATAATAATAATAATAATAATAATAATTATAATAATAATTATGATAATAATAATAATAATAATAATAATAATAATAATAATAATAATAATAATAATAATAATAATAATAATAATAATAATAATAATAATATACGGTTTATTGGGTATAGCAGCATTCCTGCTGAAAATATACATCCTACAAGAAAATAACAATATAATACTATGACAGTGAGTAGACGTTATTACAAGCATACAAAATGTAAATTCTAGTTGTTGATTAAGTCCACAAATGTCGTTATGGGGCTCTTCTTATACCGGTCGGTACGTGCTCTGATCGGCTTGATGGAATTATGGTGCCTCACCTGAGGAGGAGATAGTAGGTTCCGGTGCCGAGGATGTTTGACCAGGGTGACCGCAAACGAACTCAAACTCTGAAGATAGCGGTCAGCAAGGGTGGGTAGTCCCAGTGTGTTGAGAGCGTGCTGGTAGGTGGTGTAATCTTTGCCAAGGATTGTGCGACAGGCTCTTTTCTGCACTTTTTTCCAGCTGACGCTGCTGCGTGTGTGTGTGTGTGTGTGTGTGTGTGTGTGTGTGTGTGTGTGTGTGTGTGTGTGTGTGTGTGTGTGTGTGTGTGTGTGTGTGTGTGTGTGTGTGTGTGTGTGTGTGTGTGTGTGTGTGCGTTTGTGCGTGTGCAGAAACAAACACACACACACACACACACACACACACACACACACACACACACACACACACACACACACACACACACACACACACATTATTAGTACACATTAAAGTTTTCATTAACAGTACCTTCTAAACTTCTTATTATTACGTGTCATTATTAGTACATATTAAAGTTATCATTAATAGGCACTTTTAAACTTATCATTTTTGCTATATTTTAAACATGTCAATATTAGTTTCTTCTAAACTTGTCATTATTTTTTTATTCTAAGCTTCTTATTATTACGTGTCATTATTAGTACACATTAAAATTATCATTAATAGGATCTTCCTATATTTTGCTATACATTGCTATATTTTAAACATGTCAATATTAGTTTCTTCGAAACTTGTCATTTTTTCCTATTCTAGAATTTTTATTATTTGCATATCATAAACTTTTCAGTATTAGTACATTCTAAAGTTATCATTAATAGTACTTTCTAAACTTGTAATTATTAGTATATTCTAAACTTGTCATTATTACTAAGCTATCATTAAGTTTTCTTTGTATATTATTATTTCATATTAACGTTATCATGATTAGTACCTTCTAAACTTATCATTATTAGTATATTCTAAATTCTAAACTTGTCATTATTAGTACATATTATAGTTAGCAATTATAGTAACATCTCAACTTGTTATTATTAGTATATTCTAAACTTGTCATTATTTTTTATTCTAAACTTTTTATTATTTGTATATCATCAACTTTTCAGTATTAGTACACTCTAAAGTTATCATTAATAGTACTTTTTAAACTTGTCATTACTAGTATATTCTAAACTTGTCATTATTACTAAACTTTAAGGTTATCATTAATAGTTCCTTATAAAATTGTCATTTTTAGTATATTCTAAACATCTCATCATAGTACCTTTATCATTCATAGTACCATAGGCCTTTATTTGTATATCCTAAACTTAATATTAGTATACTCTAAATAGGTCATTATTAGTTCACTTTAAAGTTATTATTAATAGTACATTACTAGTTCATATTAAAGTTATCGTTATTAGTTATCGTTAAAGTTATCGTTATTAGTATATTCTAAACTCATTTTCATAATATTCTAAACCTGTCATTATTGGATTAGTACACCTTAATGTTGTTTTTATAAATACACATTAAAGTTATTATTAATAGTACCTTGTAAACTTATATGCTAATCTTGTTATTGTTAGTACAAAATAAATTTAATATTAGTAGAACCTTCTAAACTTATCGTTATTAGTACATTCCACACTTGTCATTATTTCTAAACATTAAAGTTACTTCTAACAGTATATTCTAAATGTCATTTTAGGTATATTCATTATTAGGACTCAATAAAGTTATAGTTAATAGCACCTTCTCAATTTGTCATTGTTAGTACATTATAAACTTGTCATTATTAGTACACATTAAACAATTCAATTATAGTACCTTCCAAACTTGTCAGCATTAGTGTATTCTAAACTTTTCTTTATTAGTATATTATAAACCTGTCATTATTGATACATATTAAAGTTATTATTAGTAGTATCTTCTAAACTTGTCATTACTTGTATATTCAAGTATTAATAGTACACATTAAGAGTACTTTCTAAACATCATTATTAGTATATTCTAAACTTGTCATTATTAGTACACATTCAGGTTATTACCAATATTACCTTCTTAACTTGATATCATTTGTATATTGTAAACTTGCTTTATCAAAAATACCTTTAAAAAATTATTAGTACATGTTAAAACTATCATTAGTATATTCTAAACTTGTCATTGATAGTACACATTAGAATTATCATTAATAGTATAATCTGATCATTATTAGTATGTTCTATAATTATCATTATTAATATTAGTTATCATGAACAGTATTTTGTAAACTTGTCATTATTAGTATGTTCTAAACTTGTCATTATAAGTATATTCTTAACGTATCATTATTACTATACATTAAACTTACCATTATAAGTACTTTCTAAACCTGTCATTATTAGTATATTATCAACTTACCCATAATAGTATATTCTTAACTTTCATAATATTTTTTTTTGTTATTATCAATATCCTCTACAATTGCCATTATTAGTGCATATTAAAGTTATCATTAATAGTACCTTCTAATTTTGTCCTTACTAGTATATTCTAAACATGTGATTATGAGTATATATTAGAGTTATCATTAATAGTGCCTTCTAAACTTTGTATATTCTAAAGTTGTCACGCTTAGTACATATTATTAAAAGAATCTTCTGAACTTTTCGTTATTGGTACATCGTAAGCTTGTCATTGATAGCACTTGTTAGAATTATCTTTAATACCATAATCATTATAATTAGTGTACATTATTTTTTTATTAGTTGTCCCTAAAAAGTGTCATTAACCGTATATTTTTAACTTGTCATTACTAGAACATATTAAAGTTATCATTGATAATTCCTTTTTAACTTGTCATTATTAGTATAATTAAAACATTAATTAGTAGTCATTATTATTGTATTGTTATTTATTATTCAAAAACTCTAAAAATTTCTTTATTGGTATACAATTAATTTTAACTAATTGTACCTTTTGAATATGACATTATGACACATTGAATATAAATATATTAAGTATATTCTAACCTTTCATTAACAGTACTTGTTAAAGATATTGCTAAGAGAATCTTCTAATCTTGTCAATACCAATATACATTAAAGTTATTATTACTATTATATTCTAATCTTGACAATAGTACAACACAATAAAGTTATAAAGTACCGATTATTACCACATTCTAAAATTGTCATTATTTGTGCAAATAAAATTTATCATTAATAGCACACTTATTATTAGTATATTCAAAATTTGTTATTATTAGTAAACATCGAAGTTATCATTAATATTACCTTCTAAACTTGTCATCATTAGTATATTCTAAACATGTCATTATTAGTATATTCTAATAATTCTTAGTATATTCTAAACTCGTCATTGTTAGTTATCATTAATAGTATCTTCTAAACCTGTCTTTATTAGTATATTCTAAATTTGTCATAATTAGTACACATCAAAGTACCTGTCATCATCAGAGGGTTCTACACTTTTAATTATTAGTACACATTAAAGTTATCATTAATAGTACTCTAGACTTCTCATTATACGTACATTCTAAAGATGTCGATATTGGTATATTCTAAATATGTCTTTATTGGTATATCTAAACTTGTCGTCATTATTAGTATGTTCTAATAATGACATACTAATAATGTCATTAATGATAGGACATTATCATTAGTATATTCTAAGCTTGGCAATATTAGTATATGTCAAAGTTGTCCTTGTTTATTATTATTATAATTTAAACTAGTATATTCTAAACATTCTAAATATGACATTGTTCTAAACTTATTATTATTAGAAATCAAAGTCATTAATAGTATCTATGAAACTTATCATTAACAGTAACCTTTAAATTTGTAATTATTAGTATATTCTAAACTCGTCATTATCGGAATATTCTAAACTTGTCATTATTAGTACCCATCAAAGATATCATTAATAGTACCTTTTAAACTTGTCATCATTAGAATGTTCTACACTTTTCACCATTAGTACACATTAAAGTTATCATTAGTAGTGCTTTCCAAATTTCTAATTATGCGTATATTCTAAACATGTCTACATTGGAATATTCTAAACTTGTCATTATTAGTATGTTTATACTTGTCCTTAATATATTGTTCATATTAAGTTTATCATTATTAGTATATTCTAAACTTGGCAATATTAGTATATGTTAAAGTTGTCATTAAACCTTGTCTTTATTATCATAGATTCTAAAGATGTCGTTATTGGTATATTCAAAAGTCGTCATTATTAGTAAACTTATTACTAATAGTATCTTCTAATCTTTTCATTATCACTATATTCCAAGTTTGACATCATTAGTACACATTAAATCTATCATTAATAGTACATACTAATCTTGGTTTTATTAGTATTTTCTAAACCTGGTATTGTTAGTGTGTTCTAAACTTATTATCAGTGAAAATTAGTCATCAATAGTACCTTCTACACTAATCATTAACAGTACCCTTTTAACTTGTAATTATTAGTATATTCTAAACTTGTCAAAACTTGTCACTACTAAAATATATTCTAAACTTGTTTTTATTAGTACACATTAAAGTTATCATTAACAATACCTTCTAAACTTGTCATAATTAGAATATTATAAATCTGTCCCTATTAGGATATTCTATAGTTGTCATTATTAGTACAAATTAAATTTATAATGAATACCTTCTAAACTTCTAATTATTTGTATGTTTTTAGCTGTCATATTCTAAATTATTCAATATTTGTACATATCAAAGCTATTTAATAGAACCTTCTAAAATTGTCATTATCAAAACATGTTAAAGTTATTATAAATATCATTTTGTAAAATCTTAATTATTAGTACACATTATATTTATCATTAATAGTACTATCGACAATATTCATTATTAGTATATTCTAAACTTCTCATATTAAAGTTATCATCAATAGTTCCGATTGAGCATGTTATTCTTAGTATATTCTAAACTTGTTACTATTAGTGCATATTAAAGTTATCATTAAAAGTATATTCTAAACTTGTATTTTTTCATTATTAGTATTCATTAAAGTAATTATTAGTACACATTAGAGATTTTACCAATAGGACCTGCTAAACACTATACTTTTTTTTTAAACTTCCCATTTTTATCATAAATTAAATTTTTCATTAACATGTAAACTTGTCATATTCTAAACTTTTCATCATCATTTCACATTAAAATTATCATTAATAGTACCTTCTAAAAGTTGTCATTAAGGTACCTTCTGAACTTGTATATTACAAAAACTTACTTTATTTGTATATTACAAAAATGCTATTTTTAGTGTATTCTAAACTTGTCATTATTATCACATTAGCACATATTAGCACCTTCTAAAATCGTCATTATTATTATATTAAACTTGTCTTTATCAGTATATTCTAAACTTATCTTCTAAAGTTTTCTTCTAAACATGCCATTTTTATATATTCTAAACTTTTCAACATTAGTAAACATTAATTCATTTTTACTGTACCTTTCAAACTTGTATATTAGTATATTAAAATCTTGACAGTATTAGTACACCTTGAAGTTATCATTAATAGTAGTTTCTTAACTTTTTATTAGTATATTCTAAACTTGTCATCATTTGCCATTAAGTTATCACTAATAGTATCTTCTAAATATCTATTTTTTTTAGTATAATTTAAACTTCTCATTATTGGCGTTTTCTAAATTAGTCATTATTGGATTACATTAAATTTAGTATTTTCTGAACTTGTCATTATTACTGTATTTTAAACTTATTATTAGTACTTGTCTTTATAAGTTATCATTAATATTATCTTTCTAAATTTGTCATATTAGTACACATTCACATATCTAAGTTATCATTAAAAGCTTCTCTTTATTAGTACACGTTAAAGTTATCATTAATAGTATATTATAAATGTCATTATTAGTGCACATTAAAGATATCATCAATATTTTCTAGTGATGTCAATATTCATATATTTCAAGCTTGTCGTTATTAGTACACATTAAAATGATCATTAACAGTACCTTGTATATCCCAAACATTAATCATTAGAAGACATGGAAGTTTTCATTTATAGTACATTTTACTTTGTCATTATTAGTATGTTCTAAACTTTTCATTATTAGTACAAATTAAAGTTATAATATATAGTACCTTCTAAAGTTGTCATTATTAGTAATTAAACTTGTCATGATTAATATATACTAAACATGTACAGAGTGAAGTTATCATAAATATTATCGTCTAATAGTTTAGAATAATGACATGTTTAGAAACATGTCATTATTCTAAATTTGTCATTCTTAGTATATTCTAAACTCGCTAATATTAGTACACATTAAGTTTATCATTAATAATACCTTCTAACTTTGTAATTATCAGTGTATTCTAAACTTGCCATTACAAGTATATTCTAAACCTGACATTATTAGCATATTCTAAATTTTTCATTATTAGTATATTCTACACTTGTCATTATTAGCTTGTCAATATTTGTATGTTCTAAACCCTAATTATTAGTACACAAACAATATTTTCTAAAGTTGTCATTGTTCTTATATTCGAAACATATCAGTATTAGTAAATACTAAACATATCTTCTTTGGTATTCTAAACTTGTCATTATTAGTACACATTAAAGTTATCATTATTAGGACCTTGTAAGCTTATCATTATTAGTATATTCTAAACTTGGCAATACTAATATATTCCAAAGTTTATAATTATTTAAAACTTGTCATTATTAGTATGTTCTAAAATTGTGAGTATTAGCACATGTTAAAGTTATCATTATTACTGGCTTCTTAATATGACATTGTTAGTTTTTTTCAAAACTAATCATTATTAGTACGTATTATAGTTAGCATTAATAGCAACTTCTAATTATGCTATTAATAATATTTACTAAACTTTACATTATTAATATAATTCAAACGTGTCATTATTGCTACACATTAACATCATCATTAATATAACCTTTTAAACCTTAGATTGTTATATGTACTAATAGTCACATGTTTACAACATGTGACTATTAGTACATGTTAAAGTTATCATTAATAGTGCCATTATTAGTATATACCAAACATTAATTATTAGAAGATGTTAAAGTTTACATTTATAATACATTCTAAGTTTGTCATTATTAGTACGTTCTAAATTTGTCATTATTAGTACAAATTATAGTTATCATAGACCTTCTAAAATTGTCATTTTTAGTCATTTCTAAACTTGCCATTATCAATATATTTTAAACTTTTACACAGTAAGTTATCATAGATATTATCTTCTAAGCTTATCATTAGTATACTCTAATTATGTCATTATTTTAAACTTGTGATTCTTAGTATATTCTAAGCTCGTTATTATTGGTACATACTAAATTTTTCATTAATAATACCTTCATTATTAGCATATTCTAAATTTGTCATTATTGGTATATTCAACACTTGTCATTATTTCTACACATTAAAGCTTGTCATTATTAGTACACATTAGTTATCACTAACAATACTTTCTTAAGTTGCCATTTTCGTAAATTCGAAAAATCATTATTAATAAATACTAAACATATCTTCTTTGGTATTCTAAACATTGAAGTTATCATTACTAGGACCTTGTATCCTTACCATTATTAGTATATTCTAAACTTGGTAATAATGATATATTCCGAGTTGATCATTATCCTAAACTTGTCATTATTAGTATATTCTAAACTTTTGAGTATTAGTACATATTAAAGTTATCATTAGTAATTTCTAAACATGTCATTTTTAGTATATTCAAAACTAATTATTAGTACGTATTATAGTTATCTTTTATAGCAAGTTCTAATATATTTAAAACGTGTCATTATTACTACACATTAACGTTATTATTCATGTAACCTTCTAAACATGTCATTATTAAAATATTGTAAACCTGTGAATATTAGTACACATTAAAGTCATGATCAATAGTGCCTTTAAAATTGTCATTATAATTTTGTCATTGTTCGAATATTCAACTTTCATTAATAGTATATTCTAAACTTATTATTGTTAGTGTATTCTAAACTTATAATTATTAGTATATTCTAAAATCATCATTATTATATTCTAAATTTGTGATTATTAGTACACCTTAAACTTATCATTAAACCTTGTAAACCTTGTAAACTTATATGCTAAACTTGTCATTATTAGTACAAAATAAAGTTATCATTAATAGAACCTTCTAAACTTATCGTTATTAGTATAATCCACACTTGTCATTATTTCTACACATTAAAGTTATCTTTAACAGTATCTTCTAAACTTGTCAATCTCAATTTGTCATTATTGGTATATTCAACACTTGACATTATTAGTACCTATTAAAGCTTGTCAATTTTATGTTCTAAACCCTCATTATTAGTACATACTAAACATATCTTCTTCGGTATTCTAAACTTTATTGGTATACATTAAAGTTATCATTACTAGGACCTTGTATCCTTATCATTATTAGTATATTCTAAACTTGGTAATAATAATATATTCCGAGTTTATCATTATTCTAAACTTGTCATTATTAACTATAACGTAATGTCGTAACACATTCGCAAAGATTAAACAAAAACCCACTGTGTTGGATAAGAAGAAATGAAATCAATGAATTCCATATATTTCGATCACGGACTGTGATCCTCTTCAGTGGTATTCCACTGAAGAGGATCACAGTCCGTGATCGAAATATATGGAATTCATTTATTTCATTTCTTCTTATCCAACACAGTGGGTTTTTGTTGAATTGTCATTATTAGTATATTCTAAACTTCTGAGTATTAGTACATATTAAAGTTATTATTAGTAGTGCCTTTTAAACATGTCATTGTTGGTATATTCAAAACTAATTATTAGTACGTATTATAGTTATCCTTAATAGCAATTTTGACTATGCTATTATTAGTATTATTAATTATATTATAATTTTATATTTATAATTATGTTTATATTTCATAATTATATTATTAGCATTATTGATATATTTCAAACGTGTCATTATTTCTACACATTAACGTTATCATTAATGTAACCTTCTAAACATGTCATTATTAAAATATTGTAAACCTGTGATTATTAGTACACATTAGTTATTCTAAACCATAAAAGTTATCATTCCATACATGCCATTATTAGTATATTCTAATTTTGTTATTATTAGGACTCGTTAAAGTTAAATTTAATATGTGCTAATGTGGTAATAATGACAAGTTTAGAATACACTAAAAATAGCATTTTTGTAATATAAGGTAAAGATAAGTTCAAAAGGTACCTTAATGACAACTTTTAGAAGGTAATGTTAATGATAACTTATGTGTACTAATATAAACAAAGTACTATTTACTAATAAGGGTAAGTTTAGAAGGTACTATAATTGATAACGTTAACTTGTACTAATAACGACAAGCTTAGAATATGCTAATAATTCCAAGTTTAGAAGGATAACTTTAATGTCTATCAATAGTGATACGCTATTAATGAGAAGTTTAGAATATACTGATAATAACAAGATTGGAAAGAACTATTAAAGATAAAATCTACGTGAAATGATAATGACAAATTTAGAATATGACAAGTTTACATGTTTATGAACAATTTAATTTATAATAAAATGAGAAATTTAGTAAAAAAAAAAAAAGTATAGCGTTTAGTAAAATCTTTAATGTTAATGTGTACTAATAATTACTTTAATGAGTACTAATAGTGAAAAATTTACAAAATACTAGTAATGACATGTTTAGAATATACTTTTAATGATAACTTTAATATGCACTAATAGTAACAAGTTAAGAATATACTAAGAATAACATGTTCATTCGAAAGTTCATTGAGAAGTTTAAAATATATTAGTAATGAATATTGTCGATAGTACTATTAATGATATATACAATGTGTACTATAATCAAAATTTTAGAAAATTATATCTATAATAACTTTAATATGTTTTAATAATGAAAAGTTTAGTTTTTCTATTAAATATCTTTGATATGAACTAATATTGAATAATTTGATTTGTACTAATAATGAACATTTTTAGAATATACTAACAATGACAACTATAGAATTTCATCATAATGTGTATTAATAGCGACAAATTTATAATATCTTAATTATGACAAGTTTAGAAGGTATTATTAATGACAAATTTTGAATATACTAATAATGACAAGTTTAGTGATAACTTTAGAATGTACTAATACTGAAACAAGTTTAGAATAATCTAATATTGATATGTTTAAAATATAGCAATAATGATAAGTTTAAAAGATCCTATTAATGATAACTTAAATGTGTAATGACACGTAATAATGATAAGTGTAGAAGGCACTATTAATGACTTTAATGTGTACTAATGATAATAATGCCAAGCTTAGAATATACTTATAAAAAGAAGATTAGAATAATGATCAATTTAATATGTACTAATAATGACAAGTTTGGAATATACTAATAATGACAACTTTAGAAGATGCTATTTATTGTAAACTTTAATGTTTATGAAGATGCTAATAATGACAAAGACAACTTTAGAATGTACATATATTGCAAAGTTAAAAATGTACTCGTAATGATAAGTTTAGAACGTCCTATTAATTATAAATGTAATGTCTAGAGTCTAGAGTATACCAATGAAGATATGTTTAGAATATACTAACATTGACATGTTTAGAATATACCAATAATGAGAAGTTTAGAAAGTACTATAAATGATCAATAATAATGACAATTTTGAAGATACTATTAATGATATATTTAATGTGTGCTAATAATGATAAGTTTAGAATATACTAATAATGACAAGTCTAGAATACGCCAATAATGACAGGTTTAGAAGATACTATTAATGATAACGTTAATGTATACTAATAATGATGATTTTAGATTTTACCAAGACTGACAAGTTTAGAATATAAACTGAAAAGGTACTATCAATGATAACTTTAATATGTTCTGATCATGACAAGTTTGGAATATACGGTTAATGACAAATTAAGAGCATACTATTAGATATAACTTTAATGACAAGTACTACTAATGACAAGTTTATAAAAAAAAGTTTTGTTGATGATGAATTTAATGTGTACTAATAATGGCAAGTTACATATAAATAATGACTAGCTTAAGTCTAATGTGTAATGTCATTGTTCGGATATTCTAAACTTTCATTATTAGTATATTCTAAACTTATTATTATTAGTATATTCTAAACTCATTATTATTATATTCTAAACTTGTCATTCTAAACTTGTTATTTAAACTTGTCTTTATTAATACACATTAAAGTTATTATTAATAGTACCTTATGCTAAACTTGTCATTATTAGTACAAAATAAAGTATCAACTTATCGTTATTAGTATATTCTACACTTGTCCATATTTCTAAACATAGAAGTTACCTTTAAGAGTTATCATCCGTTCTATCTTCCATACATGTCATTATTAGTATATTCTAATTTTGTCATTATTAGGACTCATTAAAGTTATAGTTAATACCACCTTAATTTGTCATTGTAGGTACATTATAAACTTATCATTATTAGTACACATTAAACTTATCAATTATAACACCTTCCAAACTTGTCAGTATTAGTGTATTCTAAACTTTTCTTTATTAGTATATTATAAACCTGTCATTATTGATACATATTAAAGTTATTATTAGTAGTATCTTCTAAACTTGTCATTACCTGTATATTCTGGTATTAATAGTACACATAAATAGTACTATCTAAGCATCATTATTAGTATATTCTAAATTTGTCATTATTAGTACACATTACCTTCTTAACTTGACATCATTAGTATATTGTAAACTTGCCTTATAAAAAATACCTTTTAAACTTTTTTGCCATTGTTAGTATATACTAAACTTTTCATTATTATTACACATTAAAGTTATTATTACACATTAATAGTACCTTCTAAACTATTCCTTATTTTGAACTTATAATCGTGATTATATTCTAAATTGCTAATACACATAAAAGTTACTATTAGTGGTACCTTCTAAATTTGTCATTATTAGGACATTAAAATTTTCCTTTAATGGTACATTGTAAGCTTTTCATTACTAGTATATTCTAGACATGTAGACACTAAAGTTATCATCAATACTGTATTCTAAACTTCTCATTTTTAATATTAGTAGTACTTGCCATTGTTAGTATATTCTAAACTTTTCATTATTATTACACATTAAAGTTTTCATTAATAGTACCTTCTAAACTTCTCAATGTTAGTATATTCTAAACATGCCACTCTTAGAATATTATAACTTGTCATTTTTAGAATAGCTTATAGCTGTCAGTAATAGATCCTTCTAAACCTGTTATTATTTGTATATTTTAAACTTATCATAATTAGTAGACAGGAAACTTTCATTATTAAAAAGTTGCTATTATCATCATATGATAAAGTTTTCATTAATAATACAAATTAATTTTTTGTTATTAGTTCTATTGGTATTTTCTAAAACTCTCATTATTAGCACTCATTAACAGTTCCTTCAGAACCTATATATTAGTATATTCTAAGCTTGTCCTTTTTAGAACACATTAGATTTATCATTAATAGTAACTTCTAAACTTGCCATTATTATTATATTATAGTTAACAGTTGTAACTTTATTAGTACACATGAAAGTTTTCATTAACAGTACTTTCTAAACTTCTCATTATTACGTGTCATTATTTGAATCATTATTGCTATATCTTAAACATGTGAGTATTAGATTCTTCTGAACTTGTCATTATATTTTATTCTAAACGTTTTATTACTTGTATTTCATTAAAAGTACCTTCTAAACTTCTAATTATTACGTTCCGTTATTAGTTCATATTTAAGTTATCATTAATAGGATCTTTTCAATTTATGATTATTGCTATATCATAATATTGTCATAATGTCAATATTAGATTCTTCTAAACATGTCATTACCTTTTATTCTAATCTTTTTATTATGTGTATTAAACCTTTCAGTATTAGTACATTCTAAATTAATAGTATTTTCTAAACTTGTCATTATTAGTATATTGAAAAGTTATCATTGATAGTATTTTCTAAACTTGTCATTATTAGTATATTCAAAACTTATTATTACTAAACTTTAAGAATATCATTAATAGTTCCTTCTAAAACTTTCATTTTTAGTATATTCTAAGCATCTCATTGTTGGTATACATTAAAGTTGTCTTTATTTGTATATTCTAAACTTATTATTAGTATACTCTATATATGTCATTATTAATTCACTTTAAGGTTACTATTACTAGTACACATTCAAGTTATCATTAAAAGTACATTCTAAAATTGTCATTATTAAATTATTCTAAACTTCTCATTATCAGTATATTCTAAGCTTTTTATTTTGATAACTAGTACACATTACAGCTATCATTAATAACTTCTAAACTTGTCATAATTAGAATATCATAAATTTGTCCCTATTAATATACATTATGCTGATATTCTATGGTTGTCATTGTTAGTTATATTTCAAACTTTTCATTATTAACACAGATCAAATTATTCAATATTAATACATATCAAAGATATAAAAAAAAAACTTCTAAAATTGTCATTATTAAAACATTAAAGTTATTACAAATATATTTTCTATAATTTTGATTATTGGTTATTGTTGTATATATCATTAATGTGTACTAATAATGACAAGTTTAGAACAATAAAGAAGATATGTTAGTATTTATTAATACTGATATTTTTCGAATATTTTAAGTTATCATTAATAGGATCTTTTCAATTTATGATTATTGCTATATCATAATATTGTCATAATGTCAATAATATATTCTTCTAAAGTTGTCATTACCTTTTATTTTAATTTTTTTATTATTTGTGTATTAAACCTTTCAGTGTTAGTACATTCTAAATTAATAGTATTTTCTAAACTTGTCATTATTAGTATATTGAAAAGTTATCATTGATAGTATTTTCTAAACTTGTCATTATTAGTATATTCAAAACTTGTTATTATTACTAAACTTTAAGAATATCATTAATAGTTCCTTCTAAAACTGTCATTTTTAGTATATTCTAAGCATCTCATTGTTGGTATACATTAAAGTTGTCTTTATTTGTATATTCTAAACTTATTATTAGTATACTCTATATATGTCATTATTAATTCACTTTAAGGTTACTATTACTAGTACACATTCAAGTTATCATTAAAAGTACATTCTAAAATTGTCATTATTAAATTATTCTAAACTTCTCATTATCAGTATATTCTAAGCTTTTTATTTTGATAACTAGTACACATTACAGCTATCATTAATAACTTCTAAACTTGTCATAATTAGAATATCATAAATTTGTCTCTATCAATATACATTATGCTGATATTCTATGGTTGTCAGTTAGTTATATTCTAAACTTTTCATTATTAACACAGATCAAATTATTCAATATTAGTACATATCAAAGATATTAAAAAAAAAACTTCTAAAATTGTCATTATTAAAACATATCAAAGTAATTACAAATATCATTTTCTATAATTTTGATTATTGGTTATTGTTGTATATATCATTAATGTGTACTAATAATGACAAGTTTAGAACAATAAAGAAGATATGTTAGTATTTATTAATACTGATATTTTTCGAATATATGAACAATGACAACTTTAGAAAGTATTGTTAATGATAACTTAACCGTGTACTAATAAAGAGAAGCTTTTAATGATAACTCAGATATGTGTTATCGACAATATTCATTATTAATATATTCTAAACTTTTGATATTAAAGTTATCATCAATAGTTCCGACTGAATATGTTATTCTAAACTTGTTACTATCAGTGCACATTAAAGTTATCATTAAAAGTATATTCTAAACATGTCATTACTAGTATTTTATAAATTTTTCACAATTAGTACTCATTAAAATAATTGTTAGTACACATTAAAGATTTTGATAATAGTACCTGCTAAACGCTATACTTTTTTATATAAATTTCCCATATCATAAATTAAAATTTTCATTAGTTTTGAATATACTAACAATGACATGTTTAGAAGACACTAATAATAATAACTTTAATATGTACTAATACTCAAAAGTTTAGAATATAGTAATAGTGACAAGTTTAGGATAATGATAAACTCGGAATATATTATTATTACCAAGTGTAGGATATACTAATAATGGTAAGGATACAAGGTCCTAGTAATGATAACTTCAATGTATACTAATAAAGTTTAGAATACCAAAGAAGATATGTTTAGTATCTCCTAATAGTGATGTTTCGAATTTACGAACAATGACAACTTTTAAATAAAAACTTTAATGTTTTCTGATAATTAATTAATGATAACTTGAATATGTACACATATTCACATGTTATATGTTATTATTCACATGTTATTATAATACATGTATTATGTACACATAATCACATGTTTACAATAGTGTAATAAAGTTTAAAAGGTTATATTAATAATAATGTTAATGTGTAGCAATAATGACACGTTTTAATTATATTGATAATGTAAAGTTTAATAAATACTAATAATAACATAATTAGAAGTTGCTATCAATGATAACTATAATACGTACTAATAATGATTAGTTTTGAAAAAAAGCTAACAATGTCATATTAAAAAGCCAGTAATAATGGTAACTTTAACATGTAGTAATACTCACACTTTTAGAATATACTAATAATGACAAATTTTAAATAATTATAAACTTTGGAATATATTAGTATTGCCAAGTTTAGAATATACTAATAATGGTCCTAATAATGATAACTTTAATGTGTACTAATAATGACAAGTTTAGAATAATAAAGAAGATATGTTAGTATTTACTGATACTGATATTTTTCGAATATATGAACAATGACAAATTTAGAAAGTATTGTTAATAACTTAACCGTGTACTAATAAAGAGAAACTTTTAATGATAACTCAGATATGTGTTAATAATAACAAGTTTATAATATACAGAAATTGACAAGTGTAGAGGGTACTATTGATAATGAATTGAATGTGTACTAAAATGGCAAATTTAGAAAGATACTATTAATGATAACTTTAATGTGTAGTTACAAAGACAAGTTTATAAGGTACTATTAATGATAACTTTAATGTGTACTAATAATGACAAGTTTAAAATGCAGTAACAATGACAAGTTCAGAAAGTTCTATTAATATAAACTTTAATAAATTCCAATACTGACAAATTTAAAAAACACCAATAATGTGAAGTTTAAATTATACTAAAATTGAGATGTTTAGAAGGTACTATTAATGATATGGCAAATGGCAAATGACGACAAGTTTAGAACATACTAATGAAAAGCTAAGAAAGTTAATGATAACTTCAATGTGTACTAATACTGTCAAGATTATGATATGCTAGTAATCACAAATTTGAAAAATACAGTAAAAATATAAAACAAATGGCATGTTTAGAAGAAAAATTTAGAAGATAAATTTAGAATATACTGATAATGACAAGTTTAATATAATAATAATGGCGATTTTAGAAGGTGCTAATATGAGGTAATGTGGTAATATTGACTACATTAAATAATATTGAATACATTAAATATAGCATTTTTGTAATATACAAGTAAAGATAAGTTCAGAACTATCTTAATGACAACTTTTAGAAGGTACTATTAATGATAACTTTATTGTGTACTTATATAAACAAAGCACTAATAATAATTTAGAAGGTACCATAATTGATAACGTTAACTTGTACTAATAGTGATAAGTTTAGTATACACTATTAATGAGAAGTTTAGAATATAATAATAATGGCAAGTTTAGAAAGCACTATTAAAGATAAAATCTATGCAAAATTATAATGAAAAATTTAGAATATGACAAAGTATAATTCAATATATAATAAAATGGGAAATTTAGAAAGAAAACGTATAGCGTTTAGCAGGTACTATTATTAAATCTTTAATACGTACTAATAATTACTTTAATGAGTACTAATAGTGAAAAAATTACAAAATACTAGTAATGGCATGTTTAGAATATACTTTTAATGATAACTTGATAGTAACAAGTTTAGAATATACTAAGAATATCCTCTACAATTGCCATTATTAGTGCATATTAAAGTTATCATTAATAGTACCTTCTAAACTTGCCCTTATTAGTACAAATTATGTGATTATTAGTACACTTGAGTACATATTAGAATTATCATTAATAGTGCTTTCTAAACATGTAATTATCTTTCATATTCTAAGCTATTGGTACACTTTAAAGTTATCATTAGTAAAATGTCCTAAAATTTCATTATTAGCATATTCTGAAATTGTCATTAATAGTACACATTAAAGTTATCATTAATAGTATATTTAATCTGATCATTATTTGTATTGTAAACTTCTCATGATAAGTTTAGAGGGTAAATTTATGATAACTTCAATGTTTACTAATAATAACAAATTTAGAATATACTGATAATAAGAAGTGTGCGATTAATGATAAATCTTATTTGCACAAATAATGTCAAATTAAGAATGTGGTAATAATCGGTACTTTTGATCATTTTATTGTGTTGTAATAATGTCAAGATTAGAATATAATAGTAATAATAACTTTAATGTATATTGATACTGACAAGATTAAGATTATCTTAGCAATATCTTTAGCGAGTACTATTAAAGAAATTTTAGAATATACTAATAATGACAAGTACATATTAGAATTATCATTAATAGTGCTTTCTAAACATGTAATTATCTTTCATATTCTAAGCTATTGGTACACTTTAAAGTTATCATTAGTAAAATGTCCTAAAATTTCATTATTAGCATATTCTGAAATTGTCATTAATAGTACACATTAAAGTTATCATTAATAGTATCTTTAAATCTCAATTTGTCATTATTGGTATATTCAACACTTGACATTATTAGTACCTATTAAAGCTTGTCAATTTTATGTTCTAAACCCTCATTATTAGTACATACTAAACATATCTTCTTCGGTATTCTAAACTTTATTGGTATACATTAAAGTTATCATTACTAGGACCTTGTATCCTTATCATTATTAGTATATTCTAAACTTGGTAATAATAATATATTCCGAGTTTATCATTATTCTCTACTTGTCATTATTAACTATAACGTAATGTCGTAACACATTCGCAAAGATTAAACAAAAACCCACTGTGTTGGATCAATGAATTCCATATATTTCGATCACGGACTGTGATCCTCTTCAGTGGAATAGGTATTCCACTGAAGAGGATCACATTCCGTGATCGAAATATATGGAATTCATTTATTTCATTTCTTCTTATCCAACACAGTGGGTTTTTGTTGAATTATCATTATTAGTATATTCTAAACTTCTGAGTATTAATATATATTAAAGTTATCATTAGTAGTGTCTTCTAAACATGTCATTGTTGGTATATTCGAAACTAATTATTAGTACATATTATAGTTATCCTTAATAGCAATTTTTACTATGATATTATTAGTATTATTAACTATATTATCTTTTTATATTTATAATTATATTAATGTATCGTAATTATATTATTAGCATTATTGATATATTTCAAACGTGTCATCATTTCTACACATTAATGTAACATGTCATTATTAAAATATTGTAAACCTGTGATTATAAAATTTAATCATATAAAAGTTATCATTCGTTTTATCTTCCATACATGCCATTATTAGTATATTCTAATTTTGTTATTATTAGGACTCATTAAAGTTAAAGTTAATATGTGCTAATGTGGTAATAATGACAAGTTTAGAATACACTAAAAATAGCATTTTTGTAATATAAGGTAAAGATAAGTTCAAAAGGTACCTTAATGACAACTTTTAGAAGGCAATGTAAATGATAACTTTAATGTGTACTAATATAAACAAAGTACTATTTACTAATAAGGGTAAGTTTAGAAGGTACTATAATTGATAACGTTAACTTGTACTAATAACGACAAGCTTAGAATATGCTAATAATTCCAAGTTTAGAAGGTATAAGGATAATTTTAATGTCTATCAATAGTGATACTATTAATGAGAAGTTTAGAATATACTAATAATGATAAGTTTGGAAAGCACTATTAAAGATAAAATCTACGTGAAATGATAATGACAAATTTAGAATATGACAAGTTTACATGTTAATGAACAATTTAATTTATGATAAAACGGGAAATTTAGTAAAAAAAAAAGTATAGCGTTTAGCAGGTACTATTAGTAAAATCTTTAATGTTAATGTGCACTAATAATTACTTTAATGAATACTAATAGTGAAAATTTTACAAAATACTAGTAATGACATGTTTAGAATATACATTAATGATAACTTTAATATGCACTAATAGTAACAAGTTAAGAATATACTAAGAATAACATGTTCATTCGGAAGTTCATTGAGTTCATATATTAGTAATGAATATTATCGATAGTGCTATTAATGATATATACAATGTGTACTATAATCAAAATTTTAGAAAATCATATCTATAATAACTTTAATATATTTTAATAATGAAAATTTTAGGTTCTATTAAATATCTTTGATATGTACTAATATTGAATAATTTGATTTGTACTAATAATGAACATTTTTAAAATATACTAACAATGACAACTATAGAATTTCATCATAATGTGTATTAATAGGGACAAATTTATAATATTTTAATTATGACAAGTTTAGAAGGTATTATTAATGACAAATTTTGAATATACTAATAATGACAAGTTTAGTGATAACTTTAGAATGTACTAATACTGAAACAAGTTTAGAATAATCTAATATTGACATGTTTAAAATATAGCAATAATGATAAGTTTAAAAGATCCTATTAATGATAACTTAAACACGTAATAATGAGAAGTTTAGAAGGCACTATTAATGACTTTAATGTGTACTAATCATAATAATGCCAAGTTTAGAATATACTTATAAAAAGAAGATTAGAATAATGATCAATTTAATATGTACTAATAATGACAAGTTTGGAATATAATAATGACAACTTTAGAAGATGCTATTAATTGTAAACTTTAATGTTTATGAAAATGCTAATAATGACAAAGACAACTTTAGAATGTACATATATTGCAAAGTTAAAAATGTACTCGTAATGATAAGTTTAGAACGTCCTATTAATGATAAATTTAATGTGACGTGTTTAGAATATACTAATAATGATAAGTCTAGAGTATACCAAAGAAGATATGTTTAGAATATACTAATGTTGACATGTTTAGAATATACCAATAATGAGAAGTTTAGAAAGTACTATAAATGATAAATAATAATGACAAGTTTAAAGATACTATTAATGATATATTTAATGTGTACTAATAATGATAAGTTTAGAATATACTAATAATGACAAGTCTAGAATACTCCAATAATGAGAGGTTTAGAAGATACTATTAATGATATCTTTAATGTATACTAATAATGATGATTTTATATTTTACCAAGACTGACAAGTTTAGAATATAAATTGAAAAGGTACTATCAATGATAACTTTAATATGTTCTGATCATGACAAGTTTGGAATATACGGTTAATGACAAATTAAGAGCATACTATTAGTTATAATTTTAATGACTAGTATAGAACGTACTACTAACGACAAGTTTATAAAAAAGTATCGTTGATGATTAATTTAATGTGTACTAATAATGGCAAGTTTAGAACATACAAATAATGACAAGCTTAAGTCTAATGTGTAATGTCATTGTTCGGATATTCTAAACTTTCAATATTCTAAACTTATTATTATTCTAAACTCATTATTATTATATTCTAAACTTGTCATTCTAAACTTGTTATTTAAACTTGTCTTTATTAATACACATTAAAGTTATTATTAATAGTACCTTATGCTAAACTTGTCATTATTAGTACAAAATAAAGTATCAACTTATCGTTATCAGTATATTCTACACTTGTCCATATTTCTAAACATTAAAGTTAGCTTTAACAGTTATCATCCGTTCTATCTTCCATACATGTATATTCTAATTTTGTCATTATTAGGACTCATTAAAGTTATAGTTAATACCACCTTAATTTGTCATTGTAGGTACATTATAAACTTATCATTATTAGTACACATTAAACTTATCAATTATAACACCTTCCAAACTTGTCAGTATTAGTGTATTCTAAACTTTTCTTTATTAGTATATTATAAACCTGTCATTATTGATACATATTAAAGTTATTATTAGTAGTATCTTCTAAACTTGTCATTACCTGTATATTCTGGTATTAATAGTACACATAAATAGTACTATCTAAGCATCATTATTAGTATATTCTAAATTTGTCATTATTAGTACACATTATTACCTTCTTAACTTGACATCATTAGTATATTGTAAACTTGCCTTATAAAAAATACCTTTTAAACTTTTTTTATTAGTACATGTTAAAACTATCATTAAAGGCATCTTCCTAAAAAAAAATATTTGAACACATTAGAACACCATTCTAAACTTGTCATTACTTCTATATTCTAAACTTGTCATTAATAGTACACATTAAAGTTATCATTAATAGTATCTTTAATCTGATCATTATTAGTATATTCTATAATTATCATTATTAGTACAAATTAAGGTTATCACGTATAGCACTTTCTATTCGTATAATCTAACCATTAGAATATTCTAAACATGTCTTCATTGGCATATTCTAAATTTTTCATTCCTAGTGCTTATTAAATATATTCTAAATATGGCAATATTAGTGTATTCTAAAGTTGTCATTATTCTAAACTTGTCATTATCATTATATAAACTTGTTAGTATTAATACACATGATTTGTAGCACCTTCCAAAGATGTCATAATTCGTATATTCTAAAATTGTCATTATTAGTACACATTATAGTTATCATTGATATTACCTTCTAATATTTGTAATTATCAGTTTCTTCTACATTTACCATTATTAGTGCATATTAAAGTTATCATTAACAGTATATTGTAAACTTGTCTTTATTAGTATGTTCTAAACTTGTCATTATAAGTTCTTAACGTATCATTATTACTATACATTAAACTTACCATTAACACTACTTTCTAAACTTGTCATTTTTAGTATTTTATAAACTTACCCATAATAGTATATTCTCAACTTTCATAATATTTTCTAATATTTGTTATTATCAGTATCCTCTACAATTGCCATTATTAGTGCATACTAAAGTTATCATTAACAGTACCTTCTAAACTTGTCCTTATTAGTATATTCTAAACATGTGATTATGAGTACATATTAGAGTTACCATTAATAGTACTGATTATCTAAGCTTGTCACTATTGGTTCACTTTAAAGTTATCATTAATAGAATATTCTAAAATTTCATTATTAGTATATTCTAAACTTGTCATTAATAGTACACATTAAGGTTAACATTAATAGTATCTTCAGTCTGATCATTATTAGTGGGTTCTATGATTATTATTATTATTAGTTATCATTAATAGTATCTTGTAAACTTGTCATTATTAGTATGTTCTAAACTTGTCATTATTAGTATATTATAAACTTACACATTATTCTCAACTTTCATAATTTGTACACATTAATGTTATCATTAATAGTAGCTTCCAATCTTGTATAACCTTGTATTTTCTAAAGTTGTCACTCTTAGTACATATTTAAGTTATTATTAAAAGAATCTTCTGAACCTGTCCTTATTGGTATATAAACTTGTCATTAAAAGCACTCGTTGAAATTATCATTAATTCCATAATCTAAATTTGTCATTATTAGTACACATTAAAGTTTTTATTAGTGGTACCTAAAAAGTGTCATTAATCGTATATTCTAAACTTGTCATTACTAGAACATATTAAAGTTATCATTGATAATTCCGTGTCATCTTGTCATTATTAGAATAATTCAAACATTAATTAGTAATCTAAACCTGTTAATTTGTATTCTAAACCTGTTATTGTTAGTCATTATTCAAAAACTAAACTTTTCATTATTAGTACACATTAAAGTTTCAGTTAATTGTACCTTTTAAATATGAATTATGACACATTAAACTTGTAATTCTTAGTATGTTCTAAAGTTTTTTGAATAGTACATCTTAAAGATATTGCTAAGAGAATACATTAAAGTTATTATTACTATTATTTTCTAATCTTGACATTATTACAACACAATAAAGTTATTAAAAGTACCGATTATTACCACATTCTAAATTTGTCATTATTTGTGCAAATAAAATGTATAATTAATCGCACACTTATTATTAGTATATTCTAAATTTGTTATTATTAGTAAACATTGAAGTTATCATAAATATTACCTTTAGAAGGTAATATTTATGATAACTTCAATGTTTACTAATAACTTGTTTACTAATAACTTGTCATCATTAGTATATTCTAAACATGTCATTATTAGTACATTCTAATAATTCTTAGTATATTCTAAACTCGTCATTATTTGTTATTTTAGTAGCATCTTCTAAACCTGTCATTATTATAATGTTCTAAACTTGTCATTATAAGTACACATCAAAGATATTAATAGTACCTTTTAAACTTGTCCTCATTAGAAAGTTTTATACTTTTCACATTAAGGTTATAATTAATAGTACTTTCTAAACTTCAGTATATTCTAAACATGTATATCCTAACATGTCTTCATTGGTATATTCTAAACTTGTCATCATTATTATGTTCTAAAGTTGTCATTAATACTTCATATTAAATTTATCATTATTCGGACGTTCTAAACCTATCATTATTAGTATATTCTAAACTTGGCAATATTAGTATATGTCATTAGTATATGTCATTATTATTATCGTTTAAACTAGTATATTCTAAACATTCTAAGCTTCATTAGTAAAAATTAAAGTCATTAATAGTACCTACGAAACTTATCATTAACAGTACCCTTTAAATGTTTAATTATTACTATATTCTAAACTCGTCATTATTAGTTATTATTAAACCTTTCATTATCGGAATATTCTAAACTTGTCATTATTAGTACCCATCAAAGATATCATTAATAGTACCTTTTAAACTTGTCATCATTAGAATGTTCTATACTTTTCATTATTAATACACATTAAAGTTATCATTAATAATACTTTCCAAATTTCTCATTATACGTATATTCTAAATATGTCTACATTGGAATATTCTAAACTTGTCATTATTATTATGTTCTAAACTTGTCATTAATAGTTCATATTAAATTATCATTATTAGTATATTCTAAACTTAGCAATATTAGTTTATGAGTTGTCATTATTATCATAGTTTAAACTAGTATATTCTAAAGATGTCGTTATTAGTATATTCAAAACTCATTATTAGTAAACTTATCATTAATAGTATCTTCTAATATTTTCATTATTACTATATTCCCAGTTTGACATAATTAGTACACATCTATCATTAATAGTACATACTAATCTTGTTTTATTAGTATTTTCTAAACCTGGCATTATTAGTGTGTTCTAAATTTTTTATTAGTGAAAATTAAAGCAATACACTAATCATTAACAGTACCCTCTGAACTTGTAATTATTAGTATATTCTAAACTTGTTAATATTATTACACATTAAAGTTATTATCGTTATATATTCTAAAGATGTCATTATTAGTATATTCAAAACTCGTCATTATTATCATTAATAGTATCTTCTAATCTTTTCATTATTACTATATTCCCAGTTTGACATAATTAGTACACATTAAATCTATCATTAATAGTACCTACTAATCTTGTTTTATTAGTATTTTCTAAACCTGGCATTATTAGTGTGTTCTAAATATTTTATTTGTGAAAATTAAAGTCATAATAGTACCTTCTACACTAATCATTAACAGTACCCTCTGAACTTGTAATTATTAGTATATTCTAAACTTGTTAATATTATTACACATTAAAGTTATCGTTAAAAAATTGTCACTACTAAAATATATTCTAAACTTGTTTTTATTAGTACACATTAAAGTTATCATTAATAGTTCCTTTTCAACCTGTCGTTATAAGTATATTCTATATTTGTCATTATTAGTACACATTAAAGATACTAATTGTATTTTCACACTCTTCATTATTAGTATATTCTAAAAATCATATTATTAGTGCATATTAATGTTATCTTTACAAATACCTTCTAATATTGTTTTTATTGTTATAATCTAAAGTTGTCAGTATGAGTATATTCTATGTTTTTCATTATTACTACTTATAGTACCTTCTAATTTTCTTTGCATATTATTAGTTCATATTAACGTTATCATTATAACTTATAGTACCTTCTAATTTTCTTTGCATATTATTAGTTCATATTAACGTTATCATTATTAGTACCTTCTAAACTTATCATTATTAGTGTATTCTAAATTCTAAACTTGTCATTATTAGTACATATTATAGTTAGCAATTATGGTAACATCTCGACTTGGTATTATTAGTATATTCTAAACTTAACAGTACCTTCTAAACTTCTTATTATTACGTGCCATTATTAGTACACATTAAAGATATCATTTAATAGGATCTTTTAAACATATCATTATTGCTATATTTTAAACATGTCAATATTGGTTTCTTCTAAACTTGTCATTATTTTTTATTCTAAACTTTTTAATATATGTATATTATAAACTTTTCAGTATTAGTACACTAAAGTTATCTTCTAAAGTTACCTTCTAAAAGTTGTCATTAAGGTACCTTCTGAACTTATCTTTACCTTATATTACAAAAATGCTTTTATTAGTGTATTCTAAACTTGTCATTATTATCACATTAGCACATATTAACTTTAACTTTAATGAGTCCTAATAATAACAAAATTAGAATATACTATGTATGGAAGATAAAACGAATGATAACTTTTATATGATTAACTTTTATAATCACAGGTTTAATAACTAATGTTCACTAATAATCACAGGCTTACAATATTTCAATAATGACATGTTTAGAAGGTTACATTAATGATAACGTTAATGTGTAGAAATAATGACACGTTTGAAATATATCAATAATGCTAATAATATAATTATAAAATATAAATATAATCATATATATATAAATATAATATAATTAATAATACTAATAATAACATAGAAAAAATTGCTATTAAGGATAACTATAATACGTACTAACAATTAGTTTTGAATATACCAACAATGACATGTTTAGAAGACACTATTAATGATAACTTCAGTATGTACTAATACTCAGTTTAGAATATACTAATAATGACAAGTTTAGAATAATGATAAACTCGGAATATATTATTATTACCAAGTTTAGAATATACTAATAATGATAAGGATACAAGGTCCTAGTAATGATAACTTTAATGTATACCAATAAAGTTTAGAATATCGAAGAAGATATGTTTAGTATGTACTAATAATGAGGGTTTAGAACATAAAATTGACAAGCTTTAATAGGTACTAATAATGTGTTGAATATACCAATAATGACAAATTGAGATTGACAAGTTTAGAAGATACTGTTAAAGATAACTTTAATGTGTAGAAATAATGACAAGTGTGGATTATACTAATAACGATAAGTTTAGAAGGTTCTATTAATGATAACTTTATTTTGTACTAATAATGACAAGTTTAGCATATAAGTTTAAGGTGTACTAATAATCAGAAGTTTAGAATATAATAATGATGATTTTAGAATATACTAATAATTATAAGTTTAGAATATACTAATAATAATAAGTTTAGAATATACTATTAATGAAAGTTGAATATCCGAACAATGACAAAATTATAATGACAATTTTAAAGGCACTATTGATTATAACTTTAATGTGTACTAATATTCACAGGTTTACAATATTTTGATAAAGACATGTTTAGAAGGTTACATTAACAATAAGGTTAATGTGTAGTAATAATGACACGTTTCAAATATATTATAATGCAAGGTTTAGAAAATACTAATAATAGCATAGAAGAAGTTCCTATTAAAGATAACTATAATACGCACTAATAATTAGTTTTCAATATACTAACAATGACATGATAACTTTAATATGTACTAATACTCAAAAGTTTAAAATATACTAATAATGACAAGTTTAGGATAATGATCAACTCGGAATATATTCTTATTGCCAAGTTTAGAATATACTAATAATGGTAAGGATACAAGGTCCTAGTAATGATAACTTCAATGTTTAGAATACCGAAGATATGTTTAGTATTTATTAATAATGATTTTTCGAATTTACGAAAATGGCAACTTAAGAAAGTATTGTTAGTGATAACTAATGTGTACTAATAATGACAAGCTTTAATGGGTACTAATAATGACAAGTGTTGAATATACCAATAATGACAAATTTAGAATATGCTAGTAATGTCAGGTTTAGAATGATATGTTTAGATATGTTTAGTATTTATTAATAATCATTTTTCGAATTTACGAAAATGGCAACTTAAGAAAGTATTGTTAGTATAACTAATGTGTACTAATAATGACAAGATTTAATGGGTACTTATAATGACAAGTGTTGAATATACCAATAATGACAAATTTAGAATATGCTAATAATGTCAGGTTTAGAATATACTAATTTAGAAGATATTATTAATGAAAAAATTAGTATGTACCAATAATAACGAGCTTAGAATATACTAAGAATCACAAGTTTAAAATAATGACATAATTAGAATATACTAATGATAAGCTTAGAAGATAATATCTATGATAACTTTAATGTGTAAAAGTTTTGAATATATTGATAATGGGAAGTTTAGATATTACTAAAAATGACAATTTTAGAAGGTTCTATATATGATAACTATAATTTGTACTAATAATGACAAGTTTAGAATGTACTAATAATGACAAACTTAGAATGTATTATAAATAAAAACTTTAATATTTTCTAATAATTAATGTTTGGTATATACTAATGATGGCACTATTAGTATTGATTATAACTTTAGTGTCTACATGTTTAGAATATACTAATAATGACAAACTTACAAGGTACCACTAAGGAAAATCTTAATGTGTCCTAATAATGACAAATTTAGAAGGTACTATTAATAGTAACTTTAATGCGTATTAATAATTTAGAATATACTCACAATTATAAGTTTAGAAGGTGCTCTCAGATATAACTTTAATTTGAACTAATAAGGACAAGTTTAGAACATACTAATAATGACAAAGTTAGACCGTTCTATGAATAAATAATACTAATAATGCCATGTTTAGAAGTTACTATTAATGATGACTTCAATGTGTCATAATAATATGTGTAATAATATGTCATGTAATTGATTTTGTCCACAATTTTAGGTTCTATTGTAAATGTTAAATCTAGTTTCGACGGCTCTTCATTGCTTCTGTATCTGGTGTTTTCACTGACCCATTGGGTCATTGTGTATTCCATGGTCATGTCCAGCAGTACAATACCCCACAAGTCGTCTCCTCCTCGCACTGTCATGTTTTCCCAACAAAGTTCTTTGCAATTGAAGTCCCCCATAATTACCAGATTACCCCTGCCCATTAGTATCTCATTTAGTGATTTCCTTGTATCTTTAGCATTTTTGTATGTTCGTTCTCTTTCCAAGCGTTCGTTTTCGGGAGCACATAGGTCACCACAAACTTTCTACTTTTCATATTCTTGTCTTCGAATTTTATCATGATCAGTTCAACATTACCTTTGCCCTCCGCAATTTTTGTCACGTTTAAGTCTTTCTTGGCCAAGAACATGATTCCTCCTCCCTGTTTCTTGTCCCTATTTTTTATCGATGGATGGTATTTCACCTCTTAGTTTAGTCTCTACAATTCCCATTATGGCTGGTTTTTCTTCTAGCAGGTAATCATTGAGTTCGTTCAGACCTGAAATTAATCCGTCAATGTTAGTATAGGCCACTTTTAATTTTCTTCTTTCTCCATTTTTTTTCTGTCTTTGGTTTGTTCGTTTTGAGGTGTGTGTGTGTGTGTGTGTGTGTGTGTGTGTGTGTGTGTGTGTGTGTGTGTGTGTGTGTGTGTGTGTGTGTGTGTGTGTGTGTGTGTGTGTGTGTGTGTGTGTGTGTGTGTGTGTGTGTGTGTGTGTGTGTGTGTGTGTGTGTGTGTGTGTGTGATACAAATAGATACGTACCTACGTTCGTTGTGTGTCTCAATGTAAAAGGAATAAAAAAGTAACATGCGGTCGCTTTCCTGTATCACTCAGTTCTTGGTTCCCCACAGATGACGTGGAACTAAAACTTGTTATTATTGGTCATAGAACTCAAGACAGCCAAAAATATAATTTTTTCGATCTACGTCAGGGGTTATTGACCTATTTTCTCATGTGATGAAAGATAGCCGTGGTTTGCGACCTGGAGGAGAGCAACATCCATAGTCGACATCGACTGGCGGAGACCCTCATCATGTAGCCGAAAGGGAATGGACGCCACGTGGTACCAAATTAATAGTCTCGAATGGTGTGGAATAAGCCTAGTGAACCGGGAAATAGTGCTCAAGAAACTCACTTTTTGCCTCGGAACTCTGATATCAACCTCGATCGACCATCGAAAGGAAATGGACCCTGACTATTGAATAATTCTAGAACCTTCCCCAGGAAATTTTTGCCAATGGCTACATTAAATGTAGGAATATTTAGAGGAAAGGAGGAATTGATATTAATGATAAAGGAAAAGAAAGTCGACATACTTGCTTTATGTGAAACAAGACTTGCAAGAAAAGGCAGGTTTTGTATGATAACTATCAGTTCGTATATAATGCAAGAGCAGACATTAGCACAAAGAATCACGAGAGTAGAACAGAAAAACGAGAGGATTCTGGCTTTCTGACAAAAAAAAAAAAAATCATAAAAGTCTACGCACCGCTTAAAGTCGACCATCAGAAAAAAAAGAGAAGTATTCTATGAATCCCTCCAGAATGTTAAGAACGACTTACCATACGCCGAAAATGTAGTTATCATGGGTGATCTGAATGGACACATTGAAAAAGATCGCAAAGGATTTAGTACGGGTAGAAAAGCATACAGCAAAAATACACCAACAAGCCCATAATTCACCTTATGTTAAAACAAGATTTTTCAGAGATGTAAAAAACATAATATTGATGTCATGCAGTTCAGACCACAGGCTAGTTGTGGGCAAACTGAAACATGCTAAATCAGAACCTCTGTAGTGTATAGCCATAAAACGATTTTTTGAACAGATATATGAGAGATGAAGGCTATAAAGAAGCATTCCAATGCAGATTGAGAGAAAATAGAGCCGAAGATGCTGGAAGAGAAGATTTTGTAGGTCGCCTTCCATTCGGCGATCACAAGACTTGACAAAGAAGTTATGCAATACTTATACAGTTGGAAGAAAAAATAAACAGTCTAGTGCAGCGCTTCTCAACCTTTTTACCCTTGCGTAACCTTTAGAATAAATTGCATGTCTCAAGGAACAACTGAAAAAAACATATCTTTCTCATTTTAATTCCATCGTAATAATAGGTTAAATAGGATGAGGTATACATCACATTATTACAATAACCAAGAATATTTCGTGCTTCTTTGATTATATTACGTCATGAAATTAAATAAAAAATCAAAAGAATCACTTGTTCTCGCGTAACCCTAGGACCTTTTCGGAACCCTGGTTGAGAAACACTGCTCTAGATCGAAAATAGTAAAGAAGCTGTCAAAATAAATAAATGAAAAAATAGATATATAAAAGATAAAAAATAGAAAATAAAAAATCTGAAAAGGGATGAGCACGAAGGTTTAGAAAAGTATGTTCAAACTAGAAGATAGGCAGAGAGAGTGAAAAATAGTGTTACGTATTCGCACGTACATTAAACTCACCGGATCAGGGAAAGGCAGGAGTTCAGTTTTCTTCGCTTTAATGTAATTAGCAAACAAGAGGATTTTACACGTGTGTTCAACACCAATGCTAGGCTTATTCTCTCTATGCGAGGGTATGGCAGGCGATGCCGGGACCACCCCCGGCATCCCCCCACGCACACCCCCGCTACATACCCCCTTGCTTATGCTTCGACTCTCCGACATCACGCATCACTTACACGCATACCAACCATCCAGGCACACTATGTAACATTCATACATGCAATTTCGCCACAATAGGTATCATTACTCGCAACATTTCTAGCTAATGGTTAAATGGATTTTTATCATGAGGACGCAAGCAGTATTTGGAAAGCGCAAAGTTGGAAGCTGACAAATCAAAAGCTTATTAGGACCAATAATATTTATTCTCACATTTGGCATTTGCCCTTTCATAGCACCCGAGTGTATTCTTGGAATCATAGTCGTGTCAGTAATCTGGTGAACACTATATGAATAGTTGTTAAACACTAAAGTCATTCCTATCATATTTTGCTTTCTTTGGCTTTATAGAACCTTAGAAAACTTCATATTATATGGGTAGCTATAGTATTTGACATTTCTGCGTATTTCCAATAATTGACTATAACCAGAGGGGTAGGGGTGAGGGTTGGGATATACGACCTTTTTCCTAAAATATAACTTAAATACAACCAATGTCTGATTGAAATAGCATATGTAAATAAAGCTCAAGTAGGAGACTTCACAAAAACTCGATCAAATATTCAAATTCTCACAAGAGAATGAGAGGAGGTTAGGGAAAGAAGTGAGGCTGTGTGTGTGTGTGTGTGTGTGTGTGTGTGTGTGTGTGTGTGTGTGTGTGTGTGTGTGTGTGTGTGTGTGTGTGTGTGTGTGTGTGTGTGTGTGTGTGTGTGTGTGTGTGTGTGTGTGTGTGTGTGTGTGTGTATTCACTTAGTCTTTGGATCACGTGTTGGACTCGTGATCTACAGCTATTTCCCTCCTGGAAGAGAGCTCAGAGCTCGTAGGTCCGATCTATGGGTAATGCTATGACCTTGCACACACACACACACCCAACTCCCCGCCCACGAGAGTTGGAGTAACACCCCTCAGCGCTCTAAAAGTGTACGAACTCGTAATCTATCTGATTACCGAGATTGGGGAGGGTGCTAACTGCCCCCCATGGAGATTGTATGATTGATGTCGCTGTCCACTAGCAAATTATTCACATAGTTAGTGTATTCTAAACTTTTCTTTGTTAGTATATTATAAACCTGTCATTATTGATACATATTAAAGTTATTATTAGTAGTATCTTCTTAACTTGTCATTACTTGTATATTCTAGTATTAATAGTACACATTAAGAATACTTTCTAAACATCATTATTAGTATATTCTAAACTTGTCATTATTAGTACACGTTAAGGTTATTATCAATATTACCTTCTTAACTTCATATAATTTGTACATTGTAAACTTGCCTTATCAAAAATACCTTTTAAACTTTTTTTTATTAGTACATGTTAAAACTATCATTAGTATATTCTAAACTTGTCATTGATAGTACACATTAGAATGATCATTAATAGTATCTTTAATCTGATCATTATTAGTATGTTCTATAATTATCATTATTAATATTAGTTATCATGAACAGTATTTTGTAAACTTGTCATTATTAGTATGTTCTAAACTTGTCATTATAAATATATTCTTAACGTATCATTATAGGTATACATTAAACTTACCATTAATAGTACTTTCTAAACCATAATAGTATATTCCTAACTTTCATAATATTTTCTAATATTTGTTATTATCAATATCCTCTACAATTGCCATTATTAGTGCATATTAAAGTTATAATTAATAGTAACTTCTAAACTTGTCCTTACTAGTACATTCTAAACATGTGATTATGAGTACATATTAGAGTTATCATTAATAGTGCTTTCTAAACAAGTCACTTATCATTAAGTTTGTCACTTATTATTAATAGAATATTCTAACATTTCATTATTAGTATATTCCAAACTTGTCATTTATAGTACACATTAAAGTTATCATTGATAGCAACTTTAATCTGATCATGATTGGTAGGTTCTATAATCAACAGTATCTTGTAAACTTGTCATTATTAGTATGTTTTATACTTGTCATTATAAGTATATTCTTAACGTATCATTATTACTATACATTAAACTTACCATTAATAGTACTTTCTAAACTTGTCATTATTAGTATATTATAAACTTACCCATAATAGTATATTCTCAACTTTCATAATTAGTACACATTAATAGTAGCTTCCAAACTTGTATAACTTTGTATATTCTAAAGTTGTCACGCTTAGTACATATTATCAAAAGAATCTTCTGAACTTGACGTTATTGGTATATCGTAAACTTGTCATTAATAGCACTTGTTAGAATTATCATTTATACCATAATCATTATTAGTGTACATTATTTTTTTTTTGTTAGTTGTCCCTAAAAAGTGTCATTAACCGTATATTTTTAACTTGTCATTACTAGAACATATTAAAGTTATCATTGATAATTCCTTTTTAACTTGTCATTATTAGTATAATTAAAACATTAATTAGTAGTCATTTTTATTGTATTCTTAACCTGCTATTGTTATTTGTGTAACGTAATATTAGATATTACGTCATATGTGTAATTATGTTATAGAATTGTGTTCCTTTGTATTACATAACTATGTTCATATTTCTTGTCTATGTATGTATTGTAACAATGTTAAGCAGTAACGCCCGTCCACTATATGTAATCTTGCCTACGTGCGGAGAGAGGTGCGCACTTTTGTAGAACAAACAGACAAGCGAAATCCTGAATAGTTCGGAGCGCACAGATTTGACAGTTACTAAAGAAATAGATTGTTCAAGCGAGTCGAGGGTCCTAAAACTACCCATGTTGACGTGTGTTAACTTACCCTCCTCCCCCCCTTTCACTCACTCGCACACTTCACCGGAAGTATCCCGCTTCCGGTCCAATGGTATATAAGCGGTGGAAATCGCTCACTCGTCGTCATATTCCCACATATTGATCTCTTGATAAAAACTGGAAGTTTAGACTCATGAGACGATTGGTGTGAAGTGATCACCCTTTTTGCCTACATTACGTGTCTGATATACATTGCATTACTTTACTTATATTTGTACTTATTACTTATTCTGATGCATTTTCCTGATCTCTTTGTACTTAGTACCATATTGTATACTTATCTTGTGTTTCTTATTTGAACGATAATTTCCATATTCTTATAATCATGTAACGGTCCCATTGACCCTACTGCCCAATCTCTTTTGTGTTGATTGCCTGTAAATATTTTCTATATTAATAATTTCGTTTACTAGTTTTATCGCTAGTTTAATATTCCTTTCCTGGAATCTTCTTTGTTACCTTTACTTCTAGTCTTACGAATTATCTAGGCCCTGACCAGATAGTTCAGTCCTACAGTGGCTTCTAGAAGTGAGCTGGTTCTTAAGCACATATCCGTTATACGTAACGTCTCTTCACTAACCAGCCAGCCCGTAACATTTGTTATTCAAAAACTCTAAAATGTTCTTTATTGGTATACAATAAAGTTTAGATTAATTGTACCTTTTGAATATGACATTATGACACATTGAATATAAATGTATTAAGTATATTCTAACCTTTCATTAACAGTACTTGTTAAAGATATTGCTAAGAGAATCTAATCTTGTCAATATCGATATACATTAAAGTTATTATTACTATTACATTCTAATCTTGACAATAGCACAACAATAAAAAGTACCGATTATTACCACATTTAAATTTGTCATTATTTGTGCAAATAAAATTTATCATTAATCGCACACTTATTATTAGTATATTCTAAATTTTTTAATATTAGTAAACATCGATGTTATCATGAATATTACCACCTAAATTTGTCATCATTAGTATTCTAAACATGTCATTATTAGTATATTCTAATAATTCTTAGTATATTCTAAACTTGGTAATATTAGTACATGTTAAAGTTGTCATTATCATCGTTTAAACTAGTATATTCTAAACATTCTAAACTTGACATTATTAGTATGTTCTAAACTTATCATTATTAAAAATTAAAGTAATTAATAGTACCTTCGAAACTTATCATTAACAGTACCCTTTAAATTTGTAGTTATTAGTATATTCTAAACTCGTCATTATTAGTTATCATTAATAGTATCTTCTAAACCTGTCATTATCGGAATATTCTAAACTTGTCATTATTAGTACCCATCAAAGATATCATTAATAGTACCTTTTAAACTTGTTATCATTAATAGTACTTTCCAAATTTCTAATTATATGTATATTCTAAACATGTCTACATTTGAATATTCTAAACTTGTCATTATTAGTATGTTTATACTTGTCCTTAATAAATTGTTCATATTAAATCTATCATTATTAGTATATTCTAAACTTGGCAATATTAGTATATTCAAAACTCGTCATTATCAGTAAACTTATTACTAATAGTATCTTCTAATCTTTTCATTATCACTATATTCCAAGTTTGACATCATTAGTACACATTAAATCTATCATTAACAGTACATCTTGGTTTTATTAGTATTTTCTAAACCTGGTATTATTAGTGTGTTCTAAACTTATTATCAGTGAAAATTAGTCATCAATAGTATCTTCTTCACTAATCATTAACAGTACCCTTTTAACTTGCAATTACTAGTATATTCTAAACTTGTCAAGTTATCATTGTCGTTAAAAACTTGTCACTACTGAAATATATTCTAAACTTGTTTTTATTAGTACACATTTAAGTTATCATTAATAGCTCCTGTCGTTATAAGCATATTCTATATTTGTCAGTATTAGTACGCAATAAAGGTATTAATTGTATTTTCACACTCTTCATTATTAGTATATTCTAAAATTCTCATTATTAGTACACATTAATCTTATCTTTAAAAATGCCTTCTAATCTTGTTTTTATTGTTATATTCTAAACTTGTCAGAATTAGTATATTCTATTTTTTTCATTATTACTATTCATAGTACCTTCTAAATTTTCTTTGTATATTCTAAACTTATTATTAGTTCATATTAACGTTATCATTATTAGTACCTTTTAAACTTATCATTATTGGTATATTCTAAATTCTAAACTTATCATTATTAGTACATATTATAGTTAACAATTATAGTATTCTAATCTTAACAGTACCTTCTAAACTTATTATTACGTGCCATTATTAGTACACATAAAGATATCATTCAATAGGATCTTTTAAAAGATATCATTATTGCAATATTTTAACATGTCAATATTAGTTTCTTCGAAACTTGTCATTATTTTTAATTCTAAACTATATTACTTGTATATTATAAACTTTACAGTATTATTTCACTCTAAAGTTATCATTAATACTTTCTAAACTTGTCATTACTACATTCTAAACTTGTGTGGCTCCAAGCGTGTCATGTCGGAAGTGGACAACACCCTGATCCTTACAACGAGGGTTTAACGCCACATGAGTGAGGAAACGAAGGCAGGAATGTATGAATCTGCACCATTGCACCGGTGTGTGATTCACCCACCTGTACTACGAGAATTTCACCATCGCACCGTTGATTATTCGCCTAGCTGCACGCTAATTTCACCATGGCACAAATGTCTGTTACTCGAAACAATTTCTCCTACGCCCGCCCGGTGACAGACGCTGACGGTCTCCAGACTACACGAATCGCGCTTGCCTGCCTGCCTGCATGCCTGCCTATGCATTTATTTATGTAATTTATTATTTACGTTTTTTTTTTTTTTTTTTTACCCGTTTTTTTTTTTTTTTTTTTTTTCCCCCCGTTTTTTTTTTTTCGTTTTTTTCTTTGCATCCGACCTAGATATGGACCAAAAGCTCTCCTATCGGCATGCTCTGCCTTTGTAAATTACTAAACTTTGATGTTATCATTAATAGTTCCTTAAAAATTGTCATTTTTAATTTATGCTATATATCTCATTATTGGTACACATAAAAGTTATCATTAACATTACCTACCCGGACTTTATTTGTATATCCTAAACTTAATATACTCTAAATATGTCATTATTAGTTCACTTTAAAGTTACTATTAATAGTACCATTAACCTGTCATTACTAGTACACATAAAATATATCGTTAAAAGTGCATTCTAAAATTGTCATTATTAGCTTATTCTAAACTTATTATTGGTATATTCTAAACTTTTCATTTTCAGAACACATTTAAGTTATTATTAATAGCTTATAGATTTGTATTTGCATTTGTTTTGTATTTTTGTATGTATTTTTTATATTTTTGTATGTATTTTTTTATATTTTTGTATATTCGTATTTTGTAGTTTTTGTAATTATTAGTATAACATTAACGTTATCATTGATAATATTTTCCAAACTTTTCATTCTAAGCTTGTCAATGATAGTATCTTCTAAACTTCTCATTATTACTATATTCTAAACTTCTCATTATTACTATATCTAAACTTATATATTAATTTATTAATATTAACTTGTCACTACTAAAGTGTAATGTAAAAGTGTAATGATAGTACCTATCATTACCATATTCTAAACTTTTTATTATTAGTACACATTAAATATATTAGAGTGCATTCTAAACTTGTCTTTATCATTATATCACGAACTTGCTTATTATTAGTACAAATTAAGGTTATCTTGAACAGTACCCTTTAAACTTGTAATTATTGGTATATTCTAATCTTTCCATTATTAGTACACTTACCTGTACCTTTAAACCTATTTTTATTAGTATATTGTAAATTTCTGATTATTAGTACACATTAAAGTTATTATTAATAATACCTTCTAAACTTGTCAAAGTTAAATGCATTATGAATATATTTTTTAAACTAGTCACTATTAGTATATTACAAACTTGCCATTATTAGTAAAGTCATTGTTGGTATATTCTAGTCTTTGTAAACATAAAAGTTATCATTAACTGTGCCTTGCATCATAAGTATATTGTAAACTTGTAACATTAAAGCTATTATTAATGATACCTTATAAACTTGATATCATTTGTTTATTACAAAATTGCCATTACTAGCATATTCTAAATTTGTCATTATTAGTGCACATTAAAGTTATCATGCAATAGTACCTTCTAAACTTGTCATTATTAATATATTCTAAACTTGTTATTACTAGTACACATTAAAGTTATCATTAATAATACCTACAATTAGAATATTATAATAATATATTCTACACTTCTTATATTAAAGTTCTATCAATAATTCCGACTGAACATGTTATTCTTAGTATATTTTAAACTTGTTACTATTAGTGTATATTAGTACTTATTAAAGTAATTATTAGTACACATTATTGATTTTACTAATAGTACCTGCTAAACGCTATGTTTTTTTTTCTAAATTTCCCATTTTTTTATATATCAAATTTTCCATTAACATGTAAACTTGTCATATTCTAAACTTGTCATTATCATTTCACATATATTTAATCTTTAATAGTGCTTTCCAAACTTGTCATTATTAGTATATTCTAAACTTCTCATTATTATTGCGCATTAAAGTTATCATGCAATAGTACCTCCTAAACTTGTCATTATTAGTATATTCTAAACTTGTACTCTAAACTAGTACACATTAAAGTTATCATTAATAATACCTTCTAAACTTGTCATAATTAGAATATCATAAATTTGTCCCTATTAATATGCATTATGCTGATATTCTATGGCTGTCATTGTTAGTATGTTCTAAACTTTTCATTATTAATACAGATAAAATTATTCAATATTAGTACATATCAAAGATATTTAATAGAACCTTCTAAAATTGTCATTATTAAAACATTAAACTTATTATAAATATAATTTTCTAAACATTTGATTGTTGATTATTGTTGTATATATATCATTAATAGTACTATCGACAATATTCATTATTAATATATTCTAAACTTTTTATATTAAAGTTATCAGTGCACATTAAAGTTATCATTAAAAGTATATTCTAAACATGTCATTACTAGTTTTTTTGTAAATGTTTCACTATTAGTACTCATTAAAGTAATTATTAGTACACATTAAAATTTTTGATAATAGTACCTGCTACACGCTATACATTTTTTTTTATAAATTTCCCATATCATAAATTAAATTTTTCATTAATTTTGAATATACTATACATGTTTAGAAGACACTACTAATGATAACTTTAATATGTATTAATACTCAAAAGTTTAGAATATATTAATAATGACAACTTTAGGATAATGATAAACTCGGAATATATTATTATTACCAAGTGTAGGATATACTAATAATGGTAAGGATACAAGGTCCTAGTAATTTTAACTTCAATGTATACTAATAAAGTTTAGAATACCAAAGAAGATATGTTTAGTATTTACTCATACTGATGTTTCGAATTTACGAACAATGACAACTTAAGAAAGTATTGCTAGTGATAACTAATGTGTACTAATAATGAAGGTTTAGAATATACAATTGACAAGCTTTAATGCTTACTAATAACGACAAGTGTTGAATATACCAATAATGACAAGTGTTGAATATACCAATAATGACAAATTTAGAATATGCTAATAATGTCAGTTTAGAATATACTTGTAATGACAAGTTTAGAACACACTTATACTAACAAATTTAGAAGGTTTTATTAATGAAAAATAAATATACTAAGAATCACAAGTTTACAATAATGACATAATTAGAGTATACTAATGATAAGCTTAGAAGATTCATGATAACTTTAATGTGGAAATTTTTAGAATAAATTGATCATGGAAAGTATAGAAATTACTAAAAATGACAACTTTAGAAGGTTCTATATATGATAACTATAATTTGTACTAATAAATGACAAGTTTAGAACGTACCAATAATGACAAACTTAGAATGTATTATAAATAAAAACTTTAATGTCTTCTGATAGTTAATGTTTGGTATATACTAATAATGACAAGTTTAAAGGCACTATTAATGATAACTTGAATATGTACACATATTCACATGTTATCATTGACATGTTATTATAATACATGTATTATGTACACATAATCACATGTTTATAATATTGTAATAAAGTTTAAAAGGTTTTATTAATAATAATGTTAATGTGTAGCAATAATGACACGTTTTAATTATATTGATAATGCAAAATTTTGTAAATACTAATAATAGCATAATTAGAAATTGCTATTAATGATAACTATAATATGTACTAATAATGATTAGTTTTGAAAAAAGCTAACAATGTCATATTAAGAAGCCAGTAATAATGGTAACTTTAACATGTACTAATACTCACAATTTTAGAATATACTAGTATTGTCCTAATAATGATAACTTTAATGTGTACTAATAATGACAAGTTTAGAATAATAAAGAAGATATGAATACTGATAATTTTCGAATATACGAACAATGACAACTTTAGAAAGTATTGTTAATAATAACTTTAACGTGTACTACTAAAGAGAAGCTTTTAATGATAACTTAAAAATGTGTTAATAATAACAAGTTTATAATATACAAATATTGCTATTGATAATAAATTGAATGTTTACTAAAATAACAAATTTAGAAAGATACTATTAATGATAAATTTAATGTGTAGTTACAAAGGTACTACTAATAACTTTAATGTGTACTAATAATGAAAAGTTTAAAATGCAGTAACAATGACAAGTTCAGAAAGTTATATTACTATAAACTTTAATAAAATCCAATATTGACAAATTTAGAAAACACCAATAATGAGAAGTTTAAATTATACTAAAATGAGATGTTTAGAAGGTACTATTAATGATAACTTATATGGCAAATGGCAAATGACGACAAGTTTAGAATATACTAATGAAAAGTTAAGAAACTACTCTTAATGAGTACTAATGTGTACTAATACTGTCAAGATTATGATATGCTAGTAATCACAAATTTGAAAGGTACAGTAAAACTTTATAAAAAAAAATGGCATATTTAGAAGAAAACTTTAAAAGATAAATTTAGAATATACTGATAATGACAAGTTTAATATAATAATAATGGCGATTTTATAATACAAATGTGGTAATAATGACAAGTTTAGAATACATTAAAAATAGCATTTTTGTAATATACAAGTAAAGATAAGTTCAGATGACAATTTAATGACAATTTAATGATACCTTTAACGTGTACTAATATAAACAAAGCACTATATACTAATAAGGGTAAGTTTAGAAGGTACTATAATTGATAACGTTAACTTGTACTAATAACGACAAGCTTGGAATATACTAATAATGCCAAGTTTAGAAGGTACTATTAGGGATAACTTTAATGTCTATTAATAGTGATAAGTTTAGTGTATACTATTAACGAGAAGTTTAGAATATACTAATAATGACAAGTTTGGAAAGCACTATGCGAAATGACAATGAAAAGTTTAGAATATAACAAAGTGTAATTTAATTCACAACAAAATGGAAAATTTAGAAAGAAAACGTATAGCGTTTAGCAGGTGTATTATTAAATCTTTAATATGTACTAATAATTACTTTAATGAGTACTTATAGTGAAAAAATTACAAAATACTAGTTATAGCATGTTTAGAATATACTTTTAATGATAACTTTAATATGCACTGATAGTAACAAGTTTAGAATATACTAAGATTATCCTCTGCAATTGCCATTATTAGTGCATATTAAAGTTATCATTAATAGTACCTTCTAAACTTGCCCTTATTAGTACAAATTATGTACACTTGAGTACATATTAGAATTAGAATTAATAGTGCTTTCTAAACATGTAATTATCTTTCATATTCTAAGCTATTGGTACACTTTAATGTTATCATTAGTAGAATGTCCTAAAATTTAATTGTTAGCATATTCTGAAATTGTCATTAAGAGTACACATTAGTTATAGTAACTTTAATCTGATCATTATTTGTATTATAAACTTGTCATTATTAGTATGTTCTCAACTTATTATTATAAGTATATTCTTAACGTATCATTATTACTATTCATTAGACTTACCATTAATAGTACTTTCTAAACTTGTTATTATTTGTAATATTATAAACTTAACCATAATAGTATATTTTCAACTTTCATAATATTTTCTAACATTTGTTATTATCAGTTTCCTCTACAATTGCTATTATTAGTGCATATTAAAGTTATCATTAATAGTACCTTCTAAACTTGTCGTTATTAGTATATTCTAAACATGTGATTATGAGTACATATTAGTTATCATTAATAGTACTTTCTCAACATGTACTTTCATATTGTATTTCATATTCATAGGTTGCCACTATTGATACACTTTAAAGTTATCATTAATAAAATATTCTAAAATTTCATTATCAGTATATTCTAAACTTGTAATTAATAGTACACCTTAAATTTCTTATTAATAGTATCTTTAATATGATCATTATTAGTATGTTCTATAATCATCATTATTAGTATTAGTTATTATTAAGAGTATCTTGTAAACTTGTCATTATTAGCATCTTCTATACTTCTCATTATAAGTATATTCTTAACGTATCATAATCACTATACATTAAACTTACCATTAATAGTACTTTCTAAACTTGTCATTATTAGTATGTTATAAACTTACCCATAATAGTATATTCTCAACTTTTATAGTTAGTACACATTAATGTTATCATTAATAGTAGCCTCAAAGTTGTCATTCTTAGTACATATTTAAGTTATTATTAAAAGAATCTTCTGATTTTGTCGTTATTGGTATATCCTAAACTTGCACTCGTTAAAATTATCATTAATACCATAATCTTAATTTGTCATTATTAGTACACATTAAAGTTTTTATTAGAAGTACCTAAAAGTGTCATTAATCGTATATTCTAAACTTGTCATTACTAGAACATATTAAAGTTATCATTGATAATTCCTTTTCAACTTGTCATTATTAGTATAATTCAAACATTAATTAGTAATCATTATTAGTGTATTCTAAACTTGTTATTATTAGTCATTATTCAAAAACTCTAAACTTTTCCTTATTAGTACATATTAAAGTTTCAATTAATTGTACCTTTTAAATATGACATTATGACACATTAAACTTGTCATTATTAGTATATTCTAAACTTTCTTTAATAGTACACGTTAAAGATATTGCTAAGAGAATCTTAATCTTGTCAGTATCAATATACATTAAAGTTATTATTACTATTATATTCTAATCTTGACATTATTACAACACAATAAAATTGTCAAAAGTACCGATTATTACCACATTCTAAATTTGACATTATTTGTGCAAATAAAATTTATCATTAATCGCACACTTCTTGTTATTAGTATATTCTAATTTTTCCATTATTAGTAAATATTGAAGTTATCATAAATATTACCTTCTAAACTTGTCATCATTATTAGTATATACTAATAATTATTCTAAATAGTATTGTAAATACTATCTTCTAAATCTGTCATTATTATAGTGTTCTAAACTTGTCATTATAAGATATCATTAATAGTACCCTTTAAATCTGTCACCTAGTGTTGTATACTTTTCATTATTAGTACACATTAAAGTTATCATTAATAGTACTTTCTAGACTTCTCATTATACGTATATTCTAAACATGTCAATATTGGTATATTCTAAATGTGTCTTCAACTTCTCATTACTAGTATGTTCTAAACTTGTCATTATTAATGACAAGTTTAGAACATACTAATAATGAGAAGTTGAAGACACATTTAGAATATATTAAATATTATTAATATATATTAAATTTATCATTAATAGGACGTTATCATTAGTATATTCTAAGTCTGGCAATTTTAGTATATGTTAAAGTTGTCATTATTCTAACCTTGTCATTATTATTATAATTCAAACTAGTATATTCTGAACATATTATTATTAGTATATTCAAAACTCGTTATTATTAGTAAACTTATCATTAATAGTATATCCTAATTATCATTATTAGCATATTCCAAATTTGCCATTACTAGTACACATTAAATTTATCATTAAAAGTACCTTCTAATCTTGTTTTTATTAGTACATTCTAAACTTGACATTATTAGTATGTTCTAAACTTATCATTAGTAAAAAATAAAGTAATTAATAGTACCTTCTAAACTTACCATTACCCTTTAAACTTGTAATAATTAATATATTCTAAACTCGTCATTATTAGTTATTTTTGTAGTATCTTCTAAACCTGTCATTGTAAAGTTGTCATTGTAAGTACCCATCAAAGATATCATTATATAGTACCTTTTAAACTTGTCATCATTAGAATGTTTTATACTTTTCATTATTAGTACACATTAAAGTTATCATTAATAGTACTTTCTAAACTTCTGTATATTCTAAACATGTCTTCATTGGTATATTCTAAACTTGTCATTAATACTTCATATCAATTTTATCATTAATAGGACGTTCTAAAGTTATCATTATTAGTATATTCTAAACTTGGCAATATTAGTATATGTTAAAGTTTAAACTAGTATATTCTAAACATTCTAAACTTGACATTATTATTATGTTCTAAACTTATCAATAGTAAAAATTAAAGTCATTAATAGTACCTTCGATACTTATCACTAACAGTACCCTTTAGATTTGTAATTTTTAGTATATTCTAAACTCGTCATTATTAGTTATCATTAATAGCATCATTATCGGAATATTCTAAACGTGTCATTATTTAGTACACATCAAAGATATCATTAATAGTACCTTTTAAACTTGTCATCATTAGAATGTTCTATACTTTTCATTATTAGTACACATTAAAGTTATCATTAATAGTACTTTCCAAATTTCTCATTATACGTATATTCTAAACATGTCTACATTGGAATATTCTAACATGTCAATATTAGTATGTTCAAAACTTGCCATTAATAGTTTATTATAACCTGTCATTGTAAACTTGTCATTGTAAGTACACATCAAAGATATCATTAATAGTACCTTTTAAACTTGTCATCATTAGAATGTTTTATACTTTTCATTAATAGTACTTTCTAAACTTCTGTATATTCTAAACTTGTCATTAATACTTCATATCAATTTTATCATTAATAGGACGTTCTAAAGTTATCATTATTAGTATATATTAAAGTTTAAACTAGTATGTTCTAAACATTCTAAACTTGACATTATTATTATGTTCTAAACTTATCAATAGTAAAAATTAAAGTCGTTAATAGTACCTTCGATACTTATTACTAACAGTACCCTTTAGATTTGTAATTTTTAGTATATTCTAAACTCGTCATTATTAGTTATCATTAATAGCATCATTATCGGAATATTCTAAACGTGTCATTAGTACACATCAAAGATATCATTAATAGTACCTTTTAAACTTGTCATCATTAGAATGTTCCATACTTTTCATTATTAGTACACATTTATAGTCATCATTAATAGTACTTTACAAATTTCTCATCATACATTTATTCTAAACATGTCTACATTGGAATATTCTAAACTTGTCATTATTAGTATATTCTAAACTTGGCAATATATGTTAAAGTTGTCATTATTATTACAGTTTAAAGTAGTATATTCTAAAGATGTCGTTATATTCAAAACTCATTATTAGTAAACTTATCATTAATAGTATCTTCTAAACTTTTCATTATTACTATATTCCAAGTTTGACATTATTAGTACACATTAAATATATCATTAATAGTACCTACTAATCTTGTTTATATTAGTATTTCTAAACCTAAACTTATTTATAATGAAAATTAAAATCGTTAATAGTAACTTCTACAGTAATCAATACAAGTACCCTTTTAACTTTTAATTATTAGTATATTATAAACTTGTCAATTTTATTACACATTAAAGTTATCATTATCGTTAAAAATTTGTCACTGCTAAAATATATTCTAAACTTTTTTATATATATAAATTAAAGTTATCATTAACAGTTCCTTTTCAACCTGTCGTTATAAGTATATTCTATATTAGTCATTATTAGTACACAATAAGATATTAATTGTATTTTCACACTCTTCATTAATAGTATATTCTAAAATTCTCATTATTAGTACGCATTAATGTTATCTTTTTTTATTTTTATATTCTAAACTTGTCATTATTAGTATATTCTATTTTTTTCATTATCACTACTTACAGTACCTTCTGAATTTTCTTTGTTTGTATATTTTAAGCTTGTCATTATTAGTTCATATTAACGTTATTAGTACCTTTAAACTTATTATTATTAGTATATTCTAAATTCATTATTAGCACATATTATAGTTAACAATTATAGTAACATCTCAACTTGTTATTATTAGTATATTCTAAACTTAACAGTACCTTCTAAACTTCTTAGTATTACGTGCCATTATTAGTATACATTAAAGATATCATTTAATAGGATCTTTTAAACAGATCATTATTGCTATATTTTAAACATGTCACTATTAGTTTCTTCTAAACATATTATTTTTTATTCTTAACTTTTTATTATTTGTATATTATAAACTTTACAGTATTAGTACAATCTAAAGTTATCATTAATAGTACTTTCTAAACTTGTCATTACTAGTATATTCTAAATTTGTCATTATTACTCAACTTTAAGGTTATCATTAATAGTTCCTTACAAAATTGTAATTTATAGTATATTTTAACCATCTCATTATTGGTACACATTAAAGTTATCATTAATAGTACCTACCCGTCCTTTATTTGTATATCCTAAACTTAGTATTAGTTTACTCTAAATATGTCATTATTAGTTCACTTTAAAGTTACTATTAATAGTATCCTTAACCTGTCATTACTAGTACACATTAAAGTTATCGTTAAAAGTACACTCTAAAATTGTCATTATTAGCTTATTGGTATATTCTAAACTTTTAACTTTTCATTTCAAAACACATTAAAGTTATTATTGATAGCCTAAACATTTGTATTTGTATTTGTTTTGTATTTTTATATATTTTTATATTTTATTTTGTAGTTTTTTATTTGTTTCTATTTATTAGTATAACATTAACGTTATCATTGATAATATTTTCCAAACTTTTCATTATTAGTGCATTCTAAACTTGTCAATGATAGTACCTTCTAAATTTCTCATTATTACTATATTCTAAACTTGTCACTATTAGTACAAATTCAAGATCTCAATAGTACCTTCTAAACCTGTTATCATTACCACATTCTAAACTTTTTATTATTAGTACACATTAGAGTGCATTCTAAACTTGTCTTTATTAGTGTTTTTACAAACTTACTTATTATTGGTACATTCTAATCTTTCCATTATTAGTACACATACCTGTACCTTCTAAACCTCTGATTATTAGTGCACATTAAAGTTATTATTAATAATACCTTCTAAACTTGTCAAAGTTAAATGCATTATTAATATATCTTTAAAACAAGTCATTATTAGTATATTAAAAACTTGCCATTTCTAGTATCTTTTAATCTTGTCATTATTAGTACACATTAAAGTCATTGCTGGTATATTCTAGTCTTTCCATTATTAGTACACATAAAAGTTATCATTAACTGTGCCTTGCATTATAAGTATATTGTAAACTTGTTACATTAAAGCTAACATGTACATGTACATGTTATTCTTAGTATATTCTAAACTTGTTACTATATATTAAAGTTATCATTAAAAGTATACATTAAAAGTATATTTTGTAAACTTTTCACTATTAGTACTCATTTAAGTAATTATTAGTACACATTAAAGATTTTATTTAAACACTACGTTTTTTGTAAATTTCCCATTTTGTTATAAATCAATTTTTCATTAACTTGTCATATTCTAAATTTTTCATTATCATTTCACATCAATTTATCTCTAATAAGGCTTTCGAAACTTGTCATTATTAGTATATTCTAAACTTCACATTAATAGTAAATACTAAACTTACCACTATTAGTAGACTTTAAAGTTATCCTTAATAGTACCTTCTAAACTTGGCATTATTAGTATATTCTAAGCTTGTCTTTATTAGTACAAGTTAACGTTATTAATTATAGTACCTTCTAAACTTACCCTTATTAGTAAATAGTACTTTGTTTATATTAGTACACATTTAAGTTATCATTAATAGTACTTTCTAAAAGTTGTCATTAAGGTACCTTCTGAACTTATCTTTTGTATATTACAAAAATACTATTTCTAGTGTATTCTAAACTTGTCATTATTACCACATTAGCACATATTAAATCTAACCGTAATATTACAAAATTGTCATTACTAGCATATTCTAAATTTGTCATTATTGGGGCACATTAAAGTTATACCTTCTAAACTTGTCATTATTAGTATATTAGGATAACGTTAATGTGTAGTAATAATGACACGTTTAAAATATACTATTAATGCAAGGTTTAGAAAATACTAACAATAGCATAGTAGAAGTTGCTATTAATGATAACTATAATACGTACTAATAAATATTTTTGAATACACTACTAATGATAACTTTAATATGTACTAATACTCAAAAGTATAGAATATGCTAATAATGACAAGTTTAGAATAATGATAAACTCGGAATATATTATTATTACCAAGTTAAGAATATACTAATAATTATAGGGTTACAAGGTCCTAGTAATGATAACTTTCATGTATACTAATAAAGTTTAGAATACCGAAGAAGAGATACCAATAATGATGTTTCGAATTTACGAACAATGACCACTTAAAAAGTATTTTAGTGATAGCTAATGTGCACTAATAATGAGGGTTTAGAACATAAAACTGACAAGCTTTAATGGGTACTAATAATGTCAAGTGTTATATATTGACAAGATTGACAAGTTTAGAAGATACTGTTGAAGATGATTTTAATGTGTAGAAATAGTGACAATCGTGGATTATACTAATAAGGATAAGTTTAGAAGGTTCTATTAATGATAACTTTATTTTGTACTAACAATGACAAGTTTAGCATATAAGTTTACAAGGTTTAATGATAAAACAAGTTGAAGGTGTATCAATAATCACAAGTTTAGAAAATAATAATGATGATTTTAGAATATACTAATAATGATAATTTTAGAATATACTAATAATAATAAGTTTAGAATATACTAATAATGAAAGTTGAATATCCGAACAATGAAAAAATTATAATGACAATTTTAAAGGCACTATTGATTATAACTTTAATGTGTACTAATAATCACAGGTTTACAATATTTTAATAATGACATGCATAGAAGGCTACATTAATGATAATGTTAATGTGTAGTAATAATGACACGTTTGAAATATATTAACAACGTAAGGTTTAGAAAATACCTGACATTATAAGCATGTTCTAAATTTGTCATCATTAGTATATTCTACACTTGTCATTATTAGTACAAATTAAAGCTTGTCAATATTTGCATGTTCTAAACCCTCATTATTAAATCATCATTAACAATGCTTTCTAATGTTGTCATTGTTCGAAACATATCAGTATTATTATATACTATCTTATATAATATCTTATATATATATATATATATCTATATATATATATAATATATATATATATAATATATATATATATAATATCTTATATACTATCTTATATAATATCTTCTTGGCTATTCCAATTCTTTTATTATTAGTACACATTAGAGTTATCATTATTAGGACCTTGTCATTATAAGTATATTCTAAACTTGGCAATACCAATATATTCCAAAGTTTATCATTACATATTAAAGTTACCATTAGTAGTTTCTTCTAAACATGATATTGTTAGGCTATTCAAAACTAATCATTATTAGTACGTATTGTATTTATCATTAATAACAACTTCTGATTTTGCTATTACTAATATATTCCAAATTTTATCATTATTCTAAACTTGTATATTCTAAATTGGTATATTCTAAACTTGTGTTAAAGTTACCATTAGTAGTGTCTTCTAAACATGATATTGTTAGGTTATTCTAAACTAATCATTATTAGTACGTATTATATTTATCATTAATAGCAACTTCTGATTTAGCAATTATTAATATCATTAGCAATTAATATCATTAGCAATTATTAATATCATTAATAGCAACTTCTGATTTAGCAATTATTAATATGATTCAAACGTGTCATTATTACTACACATTAACGTTATCATTAATATAACCTCCAAAACTTATCATTATTACAAAATTATAAACTTGTGATTATTGGTACATATTACAGTTATCATTAACAGTGCCTTTAAACTTTTCAATATTAGTATTTTTCAAACATTAATTATTAGATGACATCAAAGTTTTCATTTATAGTACATTCTAAATCTGTCATTAGTACGTTCTGGTCATTATTAGTACAAATTAAACTTCTAAAGTTGTTATTATTAGTAATTTCTACACTTAATCAATATGTTCGAAACTTGTATTTATTAATATACATTAAAGTTATCATTAATAGTACCTTGTAAACTTATATGCTAAACTAGTCATTATTAGTACAAAATAAAGTTATCATTACTAGAACCTTCTAAACTTATCATTATTAGTATATTCCACACTTATTATATATACAAATCAAAGTTATCTTGAGGAGTATCTTCTAAACCTGTCAATCTTAGTAGATTCTAAACTTTTAATTGTATATACATTCTAAACCTGTGGTTATTAGCAGATTTCTCAAGTTGATCATTTCTCAAGATTATCATTATTCAACTTATCATTATTGGTATATTCTAAACTTGTGAGTATTAATACATGTTAAAGTTACCATTAGTAATGTATTCTAATGATGATATTGTTAGGTTATTCAAAACTAATCATCATTAGTACATATCATTAATAGTAACTTCTGATTTTGCTATTACCAGAATTTTCTAAACTTTGCATTATTAGTATGATTCAAACGTGTCATTATTAACGTTATCATTAATATAACCTCCAAAACTTGTCATTATTACAAAATTATAAACTTGTGATTATTGGTACATATTAAAGTTATCATTATGAATGCCTCTAAACTTTTCAATATTAGTATTTTTCAAACATTAATTATTAGAAGACATAAAATTTTTCATTTATAGTACATTCTAAATCTGTCATTAGTACGTTCTAGGCATTATTAGTACAAATTAAAGTTATGATATATATTACCTTCTAAAGTTGTCATTATTAGTAATTTCTAAACTTAATCAATATCTTCGAAACTTGTATTTATTAGTACACATTAAAGTTATCATTAATAGTACCTTGTAAACTTATATGCTAAACTTGTAATTATTAGTACAAAATAAAGTTATCATTATTAGTATATTCCACACTTTTCATCATTTCTACACATTAGAATTATCTTGAAGAGTATCTTCTAAAGTTGTCAATCTTAGTATATTCTAAACTTTTAATTGTATATACATTCTAAACCTGTGGTTATTAGTGTATTTCTTCTATACATGTCGTTATTAGTATATTCTAATTTTGTCATTATTAGGACACCTTAAAGTTATAGCTAATAGCACCTTCTTGATTTGTTATTGTTGGTATATTATAAACTTTTCATTATTAGTACACATTAAACTTATCAATCAAAACACCTTCCAAACTTGTCTGTATTAGTGTATTCTAAACTTTTCTTTATTTCTATAATATAAACTTGTCGTTATTGATACATATTAAAACTATTATTAGTAGTATCTCCTAAACTTGTATTATTAGTACATGTTAACAGTACCTTCTAAACATCATTATTAGTATATTCTAAACTTGTCATTATCAGTACACATTAACGTTATCATCAATATCACCTTCTTAACTTGACATCATTAGTATAGTATAAACTTGCCATATTACACATTGAATTAATCATTAATAGTATATTCTAAAATTGCCATTATCAGTATATTCTAAACTTTTCATTATTAGTACATGTTAAAACTATTAGGACCTCGTATACTTATCATTATTGGTATATTCTAAACTTGGCAAAACTAATATATTCCAAAGTTTATCATTTTTCTAAACTTGTCATTATTGGTATATTCTAAACTTGTGAGTATTAGTACATGTTAAAGTAGTAGTGTCTTCTAAACATGACATTGTTAGTTTATTCAAAACAAATCATTGATAGTATTAGTATTTTCTAAACTTTGCATTATTAATATAATTCAAACGTGTCATTACACATTAACGTTATCATTAATATAACCTTCTAAACATGTCATTATTGCTGTTTTTTTAACTTTTCTTTATTAGTATTTTATAAACTTGTCATTATCCATACATATTAAAGCTATTAGTAGTAGTATCTTCTAAACTTGTCATTATTTGTATATTCTAGTATTATTAGTACACGTTAACAGTACCTTCTACCTTAACAGTAACTTGACATCATTAGTATATTATACACATGTAAGTAATCATTAATAGTATATTCTAAATTTGTCATTATTACTACATCATTAGTATATTATACACATGTAAGTAATCATTAATAGTATATTCTAAATTTGTCATTATTACTACATCATTAGTATATTATACACATGTAAGTAATCATTAATAGTATATTCTAAATTTGTCATTATTACTATATTCTAAACTTGTCATTGTTAGTAGACATTAAGGTTATCATTAAAAATACCTCCCTAATTTTTCATTATTTGGATATTAAAAACCTCTTCTTATTAGAACACATTAAAATTATCGTTCTTAAAATATTCTAACCTTGTCATCAATACTACATTTTAAATTTGTGATTATTAATACAAATTAAATATATCATAAGTAGATCCGTCTAAGCATGTCATTTAGTACATTCTAAACTTATAATTGTGAGTATATTCTTAATTATTAATACACATTAAAGTTACTATTTAAATTTGTCATTATTAGGACACATTAAAATTTTCCTTAATGGTACATTGTAAGCTTGTCATTATTAGTATATTCTAAACATGTAGACACTAAAGTTATCATCAATACTGCATTCTAAACTTTTCATTTTAATATTAGCAGTACTTGCCATTGTTAGTATATTCTAAACTTTTCATTATTATTACACACTAAAGTTTTTATTAATAGTACCTTCTAAACTTCTCAATGTAGGTATATTCTAAACATGCCATTATTAGTATATTATAACTTGTCATTTTTAGAATACCTTATAGCTATCAGTAATAGTTCCTTCTAAACCTGTTACTATTTGTATATTCTAAACTTATAATTAGTAGACAGGAAACTTTCATTTTTAAAAAGTTGCTATTATCGTTATATGATAAACTTTTCATTAATAATACAAATTAAAGGTTTTTTATTAGTACCTTCTAAACATCACTATCGGTATATTCTAAAATTCTCATTATTAGCACTCATTAACAGTGCCTTCAGAACCTATATATTAGTATATTCTAAGCTTGTCATTTTAGAACACATTAGATTTATCACTAAACTTGTCATTATTATTATGATGACAAGTTTAGTGATAAATCTAATGTGTTCTAAAATGACAAGCTTAGAATAAAATTATAATAACTTCTCACCTTGTTATTATTAGCATATTCTAATCTTGTCTTAGTTAGTATATTGTAAACTTTCATTATTAGTACACATGAAAGTTTTCATTAACAGTACTTTCTAAACTCATTATTACGTGTCATTATTTGTACATATTTAAGTTATCATTTAAGTTATCATTATCCTTTAAACTGATCATTATCATTATATATTATCATGTGAGTATTACATTCTTCTAAACTTGTCATTATCTTTTATTCTAAACGTTTTATTAATTCTAAACTTCTCATTATTACGTGCCGTTATTAGTTCATATTTAAATTATAGTTAATAGGATCTTTTCAATTTATGATTATTGCTATATCTTACACATGTCAATATTAGATTCTTCTAAAGTTGTCATTACCTTTTATTCTAAAAAATTTATTACTTGTGTATTAAACCTTTCAGTATTAGTACATTCTAAATTAATAATATTTTCTAAACTTGTCATTATTGAAAAGTTATCATTGATAGTATTTTCTAAACTTGTCATTATTAGTATATTCAAAACTTGTTATCATTACTAAACTTTAAGGTTATCATTGATAGTTCGTTTTAAACTGTAGTTTTTAGTATATTCTAAGCATCTCATCGTTGATATATAATGAAGTTGTCATCAATAGTACTGTCTTTATTTGTATATTCTAAACTTATTATTGGTATACTCTAAATATGTCATTATTAATTCACTTTAAGGTTACTATTACTAGTACACATTCTAGTTATCATTAAAAGTACATTCTAATATTGTCATTATTAAATTATTCTAAACTTCTCATTATCAGTATATTCCAAACTTTTTATTTTGATAACACATTAGATTCCAAATTTATATTTATTAGTACACATTAGATTCCAAATTTATATTTATTAGTACACATTAACGTTATCATTAATAATATCTTCCAAACTTTTCATTATTAGTGCATTATGAAATTGTAAATAATACTACCTTCTAAACGTCTCGTCACTATTTTCTAAAATTGTAACACATTAAAGTTATCATTAATAGTACCTTCTATACGTAGTGTTATTACCATATTCTAAAAAAAATATTATTAGTATTTTACTATTAGTATATACTTTATTAGTATATTATAAAATTGCTTATTATCAGTACAAATTAAAGTTATCTTGAACAGTACCTTTTAAACTTTTAATTATTGGTATATTCTAATCTTTTCATAATTAGTACACATTCTAAACCTCTGATTACACTATAACAATAAAAAAAAACGGAAATGAGACTATCCGTTTCTAGAGTTATTTTTTGCGTAGATCACGAATATAACATCCGTTTCTTTCTGTGACCCTCCAGTTCTTCGTAAATAGCAGTGCCCGCAATGTCTATCTGAACGGTATTTTTTGTTGCTTTTACCATTTATATGATTTTTCACATAGCTATGTGTTTTTTTTTTCTTAACAGGATACAGAGTTAAGATGCCTAGAGAATGCAAGAATTCGCCAGACAAGTTTTGTTATATATGTGGATCAGTTACATTAAGGCAATACAAGAGACAGTTGACTCAACGTGTAAAGAAACTTTATGAGCTGTACTTTGGATGTAAAGTGGGTGACCAGGACAAAAGCTGGGCACCTCACATATGTTGTGTCAGGTGTACAAGTTCCCTTTCTGCCTGGGTGAAAGGCAAAGGGACTGGCCTCATGTTTGGCGTACCAATGGTCTGGAGGGAGCCAAAGGACCACTCAACAGATTGCTACTTCTGCTTGACGGATATTAAAGGTGGGTGTTCAGTGTTTATTTTTTACTGTTTTTATATATATTTTCAAGAGATGTATCAATAAAAAAGATCGAAATACATAATAAGTTGCACTTCCACTATTTTTGCACGTGATCACAACCAATAGTATCCATTTTTAGTCTGATTTTATTTTATTTTCCTGCAGGTCGCAACAGAAAAGGCAAGAAATCTATCGTGTATCCAGATCTTCAGTCTGCTATTCGCCCAGTTCTACATTCAAGTGATATTCCTGTACCACAGCCGCCCTCTGAACTACCAAGCAACTCAGACGATTCAGAATCTCAAGATGCAACGTATACGACACAACTTGAATCTGATAAGAAACCACACCTCATCACCCAACCAGAACTCAATGATCTAGTTCGTGATCTAACACTTACTAAGCAACAGAGTGAACTCCTGGCCTCACGTTTGCAACAATGGCACCTGTTGGATGAAGAAGCTCGAATTACAGTATTTAGGAAGCGTTCTGCAAATCTACAGGATTTCTTCACTTTGGAAAACAACTTGACTTATTGTAATGATATCAGAGGCCTATTCAGTGCCCTTGAGCTGTCCTATGAACCCAATGAGTGGAGGCTATTCATAGATGGATCCCTTTACAGCATAAAAGCAGTTCTGTTGCACATTGGGAACACCATGCCTTCAGTTCCAGTTGCTTACTCAGTCATTTTAAGAGAGACATATGAGAACCGCATAAGTTACAAAGAGCATGAGTGGTTAATTTGTGCAGACTTGAAAGTAGTAGCCATACTTAATGGGCTACAAACTGGATACACCAAATTTATGTGCTTTCTTTGCAAGTGGGACAGTAGGGCCAGATCAGAACATTATATACGCTCAGAATGGCCATCTCGAGAATCTATGACGCTTGGATGCCATAATGTAATTCATGAGCCACTAGTTAAGAAGGAGAAAATCATTTTGCCACCACTGCATATAAAACTAGGCCTAATGAAGCAATTTACCAATGCACTGCAACATAACAAGCCATGTTTCCAGTATCTCAAAGGGATCTTCCCTAGAATTAGTGATGCCAAGATTAAAGAGGGTATATTTGTAGGCCCTTAGATTCGCAATGGATGAACCTGAGCTAGCGGCCTGGCATGCATTTAAAGATGTATGCAAAGGGCTTCTGGGAAAGCACCAAGAGTCCCAGCGAGAGCGTAAAGTGGAGAGGCTAATCAAATGCTACCAAGATCTCGGATGCAATATGTCACTGAAGATACACTTTCTTCATTCTCATCTGTCCTTCTTCCCAGAGAATGCAGCAGATGTGAGTGATGAACATAGAGAGAGGTTCCATCAAGATATAGCGTCAATGGAAAACAGGTACAAGGGAAAATGGAGCCCTGCTATGCTGGCTGACTTCTGTTGGAACCTGAAGCATGACACGCCTGAGACGTCTTATAAAAGAAGAAATAAATAATAGATTGTAGGTTAATACATCATATAAAGCTAACAAACATGCCGATTCATTATATATTAATTAAATAAATACAATGAAGACATTTAATCTGACTTTGGGAGCAAAATACATTTATGGAACCTTGGAAATCTCTATTAATTGCATAATTATTAAAACAGCTATTTACAAAAAATTGTGACGTGGCATGAAATTTTTGTTATCAAATTTGAATTCAGCACACTGAACTTCATAATAAAACGCACATGAGAACTATGTTTTTTTCTTAATCCTGAAATTTGTTGGACAGTGTTATTAGTATATTGTAAACTTCTGATTATAAGTACACATAAAAGTTATTATAACTTGTCAAGGTTTAGAAGTTAATATTAGTAGAACATTCTAAACTTATCGTTATTAGTATATTTTACACTTGTCATTTTTTCTAAACATTAAAGTTACCATTAACAGTATCTTCTGAACTTGTCAATCTTAGCATATTGTAAATATCATTGTAAGTATATTCTAAACCTGTGATTATTAGTATATATAAAAATTTTGTCATTATTAGCACTCATTAAATTTATAGTTAATAGCACCTTCTTAATTTGTCATTGTTAGTACATTATAAACTTGTCATTATTAGTACATATTAAACTTATCCAAACTTGTTAGTATTAGTGTATTCTAAACTTTAATATGTTATTATTGCTACATATTAAAGTTATTATTAGTAGTATCTTCTAAACTTTTCATTACTTGTATATTTTAGTATTAATAGTACACATTAAGAGTTTTTTCTAAACATTAGTATATTCTAAACTTATCGTTATTAGTACACATTAACGTTGTTATCAATATTACCTTCTTAACTTGACATCATTAGTATATTGTAAACTTGTTTTATCAAAACTACCTTCTAAAAAATATATTTTAAAACTATCATTAAAGGAATTTTCCAAATGTTTTATTTGAACACATTAGAACACATTTAAATTACCATTCTAAACTTGTCATTAATAGTACACATTAGTTATCATTAATAATATCTTTAATCTGATCATTATTAGTATATTCTATAATTATCCTTATTAGTACACATTAAAGTTATCATTAATATCACTTTCTAACCATTAGAATATTCTAAACACATCTTAATTGGCATGTTCTAATTTTTTTTATTTACAGTGTTATTTAGTGAATTCTAAACATGACAATATTAGTGTATTCTAAAGTTGCCATTATTCTAAACTTGTCATTATTATTATATTCTAAACTTGTTAGTATTAATACACATGATTGGTAGCACTTTCCAAAGTTGTCATTATTCGTATATTCTAACTTTGTCATTATTAGTACACATTACAGTTATCATTGATATTACCTTCTAATATTTGTAATTATCAGTATCGTCTAAAATTGCCATTATTAGTGCATATTAAAGTTATCATTGATAGTACCTTTTAAGCTTATCCTTATTAGTATATTCTAAACATGTGATTATGAGTTATCATTAATAGCTTTATAAATGTAATTATCTTTCATATTCTAAGCTTTTCACTATTAGTACACTTTAAAGTTATCATTAATAGAATATTCTAAAATTTCATTATTAGTATATTCTAAACTTGTCATTAATAGTACAATTACAGTCATCATTAATAGTACAATTACAGTCATCATCTTTATTCTGATTATTATTAGTATGTTCTATAATTATCATTATTGGCATTAGTGATCATTAACAGTATCTTGTAAACTTGTCATTATTAGTATGCTCTAAAGTCGTCATTATAAGTATATTCTTAACGTATCATCCTTACTATACATTAAACTTGCTAAACTTGTAATTGTTAATATATTATAAACTCACCCATAATAGTATATTCTCAATTTTCATAATATTTGTTATTATTGCCATTATTAGTGCATATTAAAGTTATCATTAATAGTACCTTCTAAACTTGTCCTTATTAGTTTATTCTAAACATGTGATTATGAGTATATATTAGAGTTATCATTAATAGTACTTTCTAAACACATAATTATCTTTCATATTCTAAGCTTGTCACTATTGGTACACTTTAAAGTTATCATTAATAGAATATTCTTTAAATTTCATTATTAGTATATTCTAAACTTGTCATTAATAGTACAATTAAAGTTATCATTAATAGTATCCTTAATCTGATCATTATTAGTATGTTCTATAATTATCATTATGAGTATTAATTATGATTAACAGTATCTTCTAAACTTATTGTTAGTATGTTCTATATACATTAAACTTACCATTAGCAGTACTTTCTAAACTTGTCATTATTAGTAATTACAAACTTACCCATAATAGTATATTCTCAACTTTCATAATTAATACACATTATAAGTAGCTTCCAAACTTATATAACCTTTTACATTCTAAAGTACATATTTAAGTTAATATTACTACATATTTAAGTTATTATTAAAAAAATCTTCTGATCTTGTCGTTATGGGTATATCCTAAACTTGTCATTAATAGCACTCGTTAGCATTATCATTGATACCATAATCTTAACTTGTCATTATTAGTACACATTAAAGTTTTTATTAGTTGTACCTAAAAAGTGTCATTAATAGTATATTCTAAACTTGTCATTACTAGAACATATTAAAGTTATCATTGATAATTCCTTTTCAACTTGTCATTATTAGTATAATTCAAACATTAATTAGTAATCATTATTAGTGTATTCTAAACCTGTTATTGTTAGTCACTTCAAAACCTCTAAACTTTTCATTATTAGTACACATTAAAGTTTCAATTAATTGTACCTTTTGAATATGACATTATGACACATTAAACTTGTCATAATGTCATTATTCTAAACTTTCTTTAATCGTACATGTTAAAGATATTCTAATCTTGACAACACAATAAAGTTATTAAAAGTACCGATTATTACTACATTCTAAATTTGTCATTATTTGTGCAAATAAAATTTATCATTAATCGCACACTTCTTATTATTAGTATATTCTAAATTTTTTATTATTAGTAAACATTGAAGTTATCATAAATATTACCTTCTAAACTTGTCATGATTAGTATATTCTAAATATGCCATTATTAGTATATTCTAATAATTCTTAGTATATTCTAAACTCGTCAATATTAGTTATCATTAATAGTATCTTCTAAACCTGTCATTACTAGAATATTCTATTTTTTCATTATTAGTACACATCAAAGATATCATCAATAGTACCTTCTACTTTTCATTATTAGTATACATTAAAGTTATCACTAATTGTACTTTCCAAATTTCTCATTATACGTATATTCTAAACATGTCTACATTGGAATATTCTAAACTTGTCATTATTAGTATGTTATAAACTTGGCAATATTAGTATATGTTAAAGTTGTCATTTAACCTTGTCATTATTATTATGGTTTAAACTAGTATATTCTAAAGATGTCGTTATTAGTATATTCAAAACTCGTCATTATCAGTAAACTTATCACTAATAGTATCTTCTAATCTTTTCATTATTACTATATTCCAAGTTTGACATTATTAGTACACATTAAATCTATCAATAATAGTACCTACTAATCCTGTTTTTATTAGTATTTTCTAAACCTGGCATTATTAGTGTGTTCTAAACGTATTAGTGAAAATTAAAGTTATAAATAGTACCTTATACACTAATCATTAACAGTATCTTTTTAACTTGTAATTATTAGTATATTCTAAACTTGTCATTATCATTACACATTAAAGTTATCATTATCGTTAAAAACTTATCACTACTAAACTTTAATGTGTACTAATAAAAACAAGTTTAGAATATATATTCTAAACTTGTTTTTATTTGTACACATTAAAGTTATCATAAATAGTTCCTTTTCAACCTGTCGTTATAGGTATATTCTATATTTGTCATTATCAGTACACAACAAATATATTAATTGTATTTTCACACTCTTCATTATTAGTATATTCTAAAATTCTCATGATTACTACACATTAATGTTATCTTTAAAAATACCTTCTAATCTTGTTTTTATTGTTATATTCTAAACTTGTCAGTATTAGTATAATCTAATTTTTTTCATTATTACTCCTTGATTTTCTTTATATATTCTAAACTTATTATTATTGGTATATTCTAAATTCTAAACTTGTCATTATTATTACATATAGTTAATAATTATAGTAACATATAGAACAGTACCCTTTAAAATTGTAATTATTGGTATATCTTTTCATTATTAGTACTCATACCTGTTCCTTCTAAACCTCTTTTTATTAGTATATTGTAAACTTCTGATTATTAGTACACATTAAAGTTATTGTTAATAATACCTTCTAAAATTGTCAAAGTTAAATGCATTATTAGTATATCTTTTAAACTAGTCATTATTAGTATATTACAAACTTGCCATTATTAGTATATTTTAATTTTTCATTATTAGTACACATTGGTATATTTCCATTATTAGTACACATAAATGTATCATTAACTGTGCCTTGCATTATAAGTATAAACTTGTCACATTAAATTTATACCTTCTAAACTTGACATTATTTGTATACTACAAAATTGCTATTTCTAAATTTGTCATTATTAGTGCACATTAAAGTTATCATGCAATAGTACCTTCTAAGCTTGTCATTAGTATATTCTAAACTTATTACTAGAGTACATTAATGCTATAATTAATAATACCTTCTAAACTTGCCATAATTAGAATATCATAAATTTGTCCCTATTAATATACATTATTCTATGGTTGTCATTGTTAGTATATTCTAAACTTTTCATAATTAATACAGATCAAATTATTAAATATTACATATCAAAGATATTTAATAGAACCTTCTAAAATTGTCATTATTGATACATATTAAAGTTATTATAAATATGATTTTCTAAAATTTTGAGTATTGATTATTGTTGTATATATCATTAGTAGTTCTATCGGTAATATTCATTATTAATATATTCTAAACTTTTGATATTAAAGTTATCACCAATAGTTCCGACTGAATATGTTATTCTTAGTATATCCTAAAGTTGTCATTATTAGTAATTTCTAAACTTAATATGTTCGAAACTTGTATTTATTAATACACATTAAAGTTATCATTAATAGTACCTTGTAAACTTATATGCTAAACTTGTCATTATTAGTACAAAATAAAGTTATCATTACTAGAACCTTCTAAACTTATCATTATTAGTATATTCCACACTTGTCATTATTTCTACACAGTAAAGTTATCTTGAAGAGTATCTTCTAAACTTGTCAATCTTAGTAGATTCTAAACTTTTAATTGTAGTGGTTTAGAATCTAAACCTGTGGTTTAGTACATTCTTCTATACATGTCGTTATCAGTATATTCTAATTATGTCATTATTAGGACACCTTAAAGTTATAGCTAATAACACCTTTATTTGTTATTGTTGGTATATTATTAACTTTTCATTATTAGTACACATTAAACTTTTCCATCACAACACCTTCCAAACTTGTCAGTATTAGTGTATTCTAAACTTTTCTTTATTTTTATATTATAAACTTGTCGTTATTGATACATATTGAAACTTGTACACGTTAACAGTTCTCATTCTAAACATCATTATTAGTATATTCAAAACTTGTCATTATTAGTACACATTAACGTTATTATCAATATAACCTTCTTAACTTGCCATATTAGTACATATTAAATTAATCATTAATAGTATATTCTAAAGTTGTCATTATCAGTATATTCTAAACTTGTCATTATAAAGTTATCATTAGAAATACCTTCTAAACTTTTCATTATTAGTACATGTTAAAACTATTAGGACCTCGTATACTTATCATTATTAGTATATTCTAAAATTGGCAAAACTAATATATTCCAAAGTATATACTTTTCTAAACTTGTCATTATTGGTATATTCTAAACTTGTGAGTATTATAGCATGTTAAATTAGTAGTGTCTTCTAAACATGACATTGTTAGTTTATTCAAAACAAATCATTGTGAGTATATTCTAAATTATCAATACGCATTAAAGTTACTATTAGTAGTACCTTCTGAATTTGTCATTATTAGGACACATTAAAATTGTCGTTAATGGTACATTGTAAGCTTGTCATTATTAGTATATTCTAGACATGTAGACACTAAACTTATCATCAATACTGTATTCTAAAATTCTCATTTTTAATATTAGTAGTACTTCCCATTGTTAGTATATTCTAAACTTTTCATTATTATTACACATTAAGGTTTTCATTAATAGTACCTTCTAAACTTCTCAATGTTAGTATATTCTAAACATGCCATTATTAGTATATTATTAGTATAACTTGTCATTTTAAATACCTTATAGCTATCAGTAATAGTTCCTTCTAAATCTGTTACTATTTGTATATTCTAAACTTATCATAATTAGTAGACAGGAAACTTTCATTATTAGAAAGTTGTTATTATCATTATATGATAAACTTTTCGTTAATAATACAAATTAAAGTTTTTGTTATTAGTACCTTCTAAACTTATCACTATTGGTATATTCTAAAATTCTCATTATTAGCACTCATTAACAGTGCCTTCAGAACCTATATATTAGTATATTCTAAGCTCGTCATTTGTAGAACACATTAGATTTATCATTAATAGTACCTTCTAAACTTGTCATTATTATTATATTATAGTTAACAGTTATAGTAACTTCTCAACTTGTTATCATTAGTATATTCTAAACTTGTCTTAACTAGTATATTGTAAACTTTCATTATTAGTACACATGAAAGTTTTCATTAACAGTACTTTCTAAACTTCTCATTATTACATGTCATTATTACGTGTCATTAGATTCATTATCTTTTATTCTAAACGTTTTATTGTTTGTATTTCATTAACAGTGCCTTCTAATTTTCTCATTATTACGTGCCATTATTAGTTCATATTTAAGTTATCATTAATAGGATCTTTTCAATTTATCATTATTGCTATATCTTAAAATGTCAATATTAGTTTCTTCTAAACTTGTCATTACCTTTTATTCTAATACTTTTTCAGTATTAGCTTATTCTAAATTAATAGTATTTTCTAAACTTGTCATTAGTAGTATATTGAAAAGTTATCATTGATAGTATTTTCTAAACTTGTCATTATTAGTATATTCAAAACTTGTTATCATTAAAAGTTCCTTCTAAAACTGTCATTTTTAGTATATACCAATAATGATAAGTTTAGAAGGTACTAATAACAAAAACTTTAATTTGTATTATTAATTAAATGTTTATGATATAATAATAATGTCAACTTTTTAATAATGAAATTTTCTTGTCTACTAATTATGACAAGTTTAGAATATGCAAATAGTAACAGGTTTAGAAGGAACTATTACTGATAGCCATAAGGTATTCTAAATGACAAATTTATAATATACTAATAATGACATGTTTAGAATATACTAACATTGAGAAGTTTAGAAGGTACTATTAATGAAAACTTTAATGTGTAATGATAATGAAAAGTATAGAATATACTAACAATGGCAAGTAATGATTATATTAATAATGAGAAGTTTAGAATACAGTATTGATTATAACTTTAGTGTCTACATGTTAAGAATATACTAATAATGACAAGCTTACAAGGTACCATTAAGGAAAATTTTAATGTGTCCTCATAATGACAAATTTAGAAGGTACTATTAATAGTAACTTTAATGCGTATTAATAACACTGTATAACAATGAAAAAAACAAACGGAAATGAGACTATCCTTTTCTAGTTATTTTTTGCGTAGATCACGAATATAACATCCGTTTCTTTCTGTGACCCTCCAGTTCTTCGTAAATAGCAGTGCCCGCAATGTCTATCTGAACGGTATTTTTTGTTGCTTTTACCATGTATATAATTTTTCACATAGCTGTGTTTTTTTTCTTAACAGGATACAGAGTTAAGATGCCTAGAGAATGCAAGAATTCGCCAGACAAGTTTTGTTATATATGTGGATCAGTTACATTAAGGCAATACAAGAGACAGTTGACTCAACGTGTAAAGAAACTTTATGAGCTGTACTTTGGATGTAAAGTGGGTGACCAGGACAAAAGCTGGGCAACTCACATATGTTGTGTCAGGTGTACAAGTTCCCTTTCTGCCTGGTGCCTGGGTGAAAGGCAAAGGGACTGGCCTCATGTTTGGCATACCAATGGTCTGGAGGGAGCCAAAGGACCACTCAACAGATTGCTACTTCTGCTTAACGGATATTAAAGGTGGGTGTTCAGTGTTTATTTTTTACTGTTTTTATATATATTTTCAAGAGATGTATCAATAAAAAAGATCGAAATACATAATAAGTTGCACTTCCACTATTTTTGCACGTGATCACAACCAATAGTATCCATTTTTAGTCTGATTTTATTTTATTTTCCTGCAGGTCGCAACAGAAAAGGCAAGAAATCTATCGTGTATCCAGATCTTCAGTCTGCTATTCGCCCAGTTCTACATTCAAGTGATATTCCTGTACCACAGCCGCCCTCTGAACTACCAAGCGATGACACGAGCAACTCAGACGATTCAGAATCTCAAGATGCAACGTATATGACACAACTTGAATCTGATAAGAAACCACACCTCATCACCCAACCAGAACTCAATGATCTAGTTCGTGATCTAACACTTACTAAGCAACAGAGTGAACTCCTGGCCTCACGTTTGCAACAATGGCACCTGTTGTATGAAGAAGCTCGAATTACAGTATTTAGGAAGCGTTCTGCAAATCTACAGGATTTCTTCACTTTGGAAAACAACTTGACTTATTGTAATGATATCAGAGGCCTATTCAGTGCCCTTGAGCTGTCCTATGAACCCAATGAGTGGAGGCTATTCATAGATGGATCCCTTTACAGCATAAAAGCAGTTCTGTTGCACATTGGGAACACCATGCCTTCAGTTCCAGTTGCTTACTCAGTCATTTTATGAGAGACATATGAGAACCGCATAAGTTACGAAGAGCATGAGTGGTTAATTTGTGCAGACTTGAAAGTAGTAGCCATACTTAATTTGTAAATGTTTCACTATTAGTACTCATTAAAGTAATTATTAGTACACATTAAAATTTTTGATAATAGTACCTGCTACACGCTATACTTTTTTTTTTATAAATTTCCCATATCATAAATTAAATTTTTCATTAATTTTGAATATACTATACATGTTTAGAAGACACTACTAATGATAACTTTAATATGTATTAATACTCAAAAGTTTAGAATATATTAATAATGACAACTTTAGGATAATAAACTCGGAATATATTATTATTACCAAGTGTAGGATATACTAATAATGGTAAGGATACAAGGTCCTAGTAATTTTAACTTCAATGTATATTAATAAAGTTTAGAATACCAAAGAAGATATGTTTAGTATTTACTCATACTGATGTTTCGAATTTACGAACAATGACAACTTAAGAAAGTATTGCTAGTGATAACTAATGTGTACTAATAATGAAGGTTTAGAATATACAATTGACAAGCTTTAATGCTTACTAATAACGACAAGTGTTGAATATACCAATAATGACAAGTGTTGAATATACCAATAATGACAAATTTAGAATATGCTAATAATGTCAGGTTTAGAATACACTTGTAATGACAAGTTTAGAATACACTAATACTAACAAATTTAGAAAGTATCATTAATGAAAAATTTTGTATGTACCAATAATAACGAGCTTAGAATATACTAAGAATCACAAGTTTACAATAATGACTTTAATGTGGAAATTTTTTGAATAAATTGATCATGGAAAGTATAGAAATTACTAAAAATGACAACTTTAGAAGGTTCTATATATGATAACTATAATTTGTACTAATAAATGACAAGTTTAGAACGTACCAATAATGACAAACTTAGAATGTATTATAAATAAAAACTTTAATGTCTTCTGATAGTTAATGTTTGGTATATACTAATAATGACAAGTTTAAAGGCACTATTAATGATAACTTGAATATGTACACATATTCACATGTTATCATTGACATGTTATTATAATACATGTATTATGTACACATAATCACATGTTTATAATATTGTAATAAAGTTTAAAAGGTTTTATTAATAATAATGTTAATGTGTAGCAATAATGACACGTTTTAATTATATTGATAATGCAAAATTTTGTAAATACTAATAATAGCATAATTAGAAATTGCTATTAATGATAACTATAATATGTACTAATAATGATTAGTTTTGAAAAAAGCTAACAATGTCATATTAAGAAGCCAGTAATAATGGTAACTTTAACATGTACTAATACTCACAATTTTAGAATATACTAATAATGACAAGTATAAACTTTGGAATATATTAGTATTGTCCTAATAATGATAACTTTAATGTGTACTAATAATGACAAGTTTAGAATAATAAAGAAGATATGAATACTGATAATTTTCGAATATACGAACAATGACAACTTTAGAAAGTATTGTTAATAATAACTTTAACGTGTACTACTAAAGAGAAGCTTTTAATGATAACTTAAAAATGTGTTAATAATAACAAGTTTATAATATACAAATATTGCTATTGATAATAAATTGAATGTTTACTAAAATAACAAATTTAGAAAGATACTATTAATGATAAATTTAATGTGTAGTTACAAAGATACTACTAATAACTTTAATGTGTACTAATAATGAAAAGTTTAAAATGCAGTAACAATGACAAGTTCAGAAAGTTATATTACTATAAACTTCAATAAAATCCAATATTGACAAATTTAGAAAACACCAATAATGAGAAGTTTAAATTATACTAAAATGAGATGTTTAGAAGGTACTATTAATGATAACTTATATGGCAAATGGCAAATGACGACAAGTTTAGAATATACTAATGAAAAGTTAAGAAACTACTCTTAATGAGTACTAATGTGTACTAATACTGTCAAGATTATGATATGCTAGTAATCACAAATTTGAAAGGTACAGTAAAACTTTATAAAAAAAATGGCATGTTTAGAAGAAAACTTTAAAAGATAAATTTAGAATATACTGATAATGACAAGTTTAATATAATAATAATGGCGATTTTAGAAGGTGCTAATATGTGGTAATGTGGTAATAATGACAAGTTTAGAAGGTACTATTAGGGATAACTTTAATGTCTATTAATAGTGATAAGTTTAGTGTATACTATTAACGAGAAGTTTAGAATATACTAATAATGACAAGTTTGGAAAGCACTGTGCGAAATGACAATGAAAAGTTTAGAATATAACAAAGTGTAATTTAATTCACAACAAAATGGAAAATTTAGAAAGAAAACGTATAGCGTTTAGCAGGTGTATTATTAAATCTTTAATATGTACTAATAATTACTTTAATGAGTACTTATAGTGAAAAAATTACAAAATACTAGTTATAGCATGTTTAGAATATACTTTTAATGATAACTTTAATATGCACTGATAGTAACAAGTTTAGAATATACTAAGATTATCCTCTGCAATTGCCATTATTAGTGCATATTAAAGTTATCATTAATAGTACCTTCTAAACTTGCCCTTATTAGTACAAATTATGTACACTTGAGTACATATTAGAATTATAATTAATAGTGCTTTCTAAACATGTAATTATCTTTCATATTCTAAGCTATTGGTACACTTTAATGTTATCATTAGTAGAATGTCCTAAAATTTAATTGTTAGCATATTCTGAAATTGTCATTAAGAGTACACATTAGTTATAGTAACTTTAATCTGATCATTATTTGTATTATAAACTTGTCATTATTAGTATGTTCTCAACTTATTATTATAAGTATATTCTTAACGTATCATTATTACTATTCATTAGACTTACCATTAATAGTACTTTCTAAACTTGTTATTATTTGTAATATTATAAACTTAACCATAATAGTATATTTTCAACTTTCATAATATTTTCTAACATTTGTTATTATCAGTTTCCTCTACAATTGCTATTATTAGTGCATATTAAAGTTATCATTAATAGTACCTTCTAAACTTGTCGTTATTAGTATATTCTAAACATGTGATTATGAGTACATATTAGTTATCATTAATAGTACTTTCTCAACATGTACTTTCATATTGTATTTCATATTCATAGGTTGCCACTATTGATACACTTTAAAGTTATCATTAATAAAATATTCTAAAATTTCATTATCAGTATATTCTAAACTTGTAATTAATAGTACACCTTAAATTATTAGTATTAGTATTAGTTATTATTAAGAGTATCTTGTAAACTTGTCATTATTAGCATCTTCTATACTTCTCATTATAAGTATATTCTTAACGTATCATAATCACTATACATTAAACTTACCATTAATAGTACTTTCTAAACTTGTCATTATTAGTATGTTATAAACTTACCCATAATAGTATATTCTCAACTTTTATAGTTAGTACACATTAATGTTATCATTAATAGTAGCCTCAAACCTTGTATATTCTAAAGTTGTCATTCTTAGTACATATCTAAGTTATTATTAAAAGAATCTTCTGATTTTGTCGTTATTGGTATATCCTAAACTTGCACTCGTTAGAATTATCATTAATACCATAATCTTAATTTGTCATTATTAGTACACATTAAAGTTTTTATTAGAAGTACCTAAAAGTGTCATTAATCGCATATTCTAAAGTTGTCATTACTAGAACATATTAAAGTTATCATTAATAATTCCTTTTCAATTTGTCATTATTAGTATAATTCAAACATTAATTAGTAATCATTATTAGTGTATTCTAAACTTGTTATTATTAGTCATTATTCAAAAACTCTAAACTTTTCCTTATTAGTACAAATTAAAGTTTCAATTAATTGTACCTTTTAAATATGACATTATGACACATTAAACTTGTCATTATTAGTATATTCTAAACTTTCTTTAATAGTACACGTTAAAGATATTGCTAAGAGAATCTTAATCTTGTCAGTATCAATATACATTAAAGTTATTATTACTATTATATTCTAATCTTGACATTATTACAACACAATAAAATTGTCAAAAGTACCGATTATTACCACATTCTAAATTTGACATTATTTGTGCAAATAAAATTTATCATTAATCGCACACTTCTTGTTATTAGTATATTCTAATTTTTCCATTATTAGTAAATATTGAAGTTATCATAAATATTACCTTCTAAACTTGTCATCATTATTAGTATATACTAATAATTATTCTAAATAGTATTGTAAATACTATCTTCTAAATCTGTCATTATTATAGTGTTCTAAACTTGTCATTATAAGATATCATTAATAGTACCCTTTAAACCTGTCACCATTAGTGTTGTATACTTTTCATTATTAGTACACATTAAAGTTATCATTAATAGTACTTTCTAGACTTCTCATTATACGTATATTCTAAACATGTCAATATTGGTATATTCTAAATGTGTCTTCAACTTCTCATTACTAGTATGTTCTAAACTTGTCATTATTAATGACAAGTTTAGAACATACTAATAATGAGAAGTTGAAGACACATTTAGAATATATTAAATATTATTAATATATATTAAATTTATCATTAATAGGACGTTATCATTAGTATATTCTAAGTCTGGCAATTTTAGTATATGTTAAAGTTGTCATTATTCTAACCTTGTCCTTATTATTATAATTCAAACTAGTATATTCTGAACATATTATTATTAGTATATTCAAAACTCGTTATTATTAGAAAACTTATCATTAATAGTATATCCTAATTATCATTATTAGCATATTCCAAATTTGCCATTACTAATACACATTAAATTTATCATTAAAAGTACCTTCTAATCTTGTTTTTATTAGTGCATTCTAAACTTGACATTATTAGTATGTTCTAAACTTATCATTAGTAAAAAATAAAGTAATTAATAGTACCTTCTAAACTTACCATTACCCTTTAAACTTGTAATAATTAATATATTCTAAACTCGTCATTATTAGTTATTTTTGTAGTATCTTCTAAACCTGTCATTGTAAAGTTGTCATTGTAAGTACCCATCAAAGATATCATTATATAGTACCTTTTAAACTTGTCATCATTAGAATGTTTTATACTTTTCATTATTAGTACACATTAAAGTTATCATTAATAGTACTTTCTAAACTTCATTGGTATATTCTAAACTTGTCATTAATACTTCATATCAATTTTATCATTAATAGGACAATCTAAAGTTATCATTATTAGTATATTCTAAACTTGGCAATATTAGTATATGTTAAAGTTTAAACTAGTATATTCTAAACATTCTAAACTTGACATTATTATTATGTTCTAAACTTATCAATAGTAAAAATTAAAGTCATTAATAGTACCTTCGATACTTATCACTAACAGTACCCTTTATATTTGTAATTTCTAGTATATTCTAAACTCGTCATTATTAGTTATCATTAATAGCATCATTATCGGAATATTCTAAACGTGTCATTATTTAGTACACATCAAAGATATCATTAATAGTACCTTTTAAACTTGTCATCATTAGAATGTTCTATACTTTTCATTATTAGTACACATTAAAGTTATCATTAATAGTACTTTCCAAATTTCTCATTATACGTATATTCTAAACATGTCTACATTGGAATATTCTAACATGTCAATATTAGTATGTTCAAAACTTGCCATTAATAGTTTATTATAACCTGTCATTGTAAACTTGTCATTGTAAGTACACATCAAAGATATCATTAATAGTACCTTTTAAACTTGTCATCATTAGAATGTTTTATACTTTTCATTAATAGTACTTTCTAAACTTCTGTATATTCTAAACTTGTCATTAATACTTCATATCAATTTTATCATTAATAGGACGTTCTAAAGTTATCATTATTAGTATATATTAAAGTTTAAACTAGTATGTTCTAAACATTCTAAACTTGACATTATTATTATGTTCTAAACTTATCAATAGTAAAAATTAAAGTCATTAATAGTACCTTCGATACTTATTACTAACAGTACCCTTTAGATTTGTAATTTTTAGTATATTCTAAACTCGTCATTATTAGTTATCATTAATAGCATCATTATCGGAATATTCTAAACGTGTCATTAGTACACATCAAAGATATCATTAATAGTACCTTTTAAACTTGTCATCATTAGAATGTTCCATACTTTTCATTATTAGTACACATTTATAGTCATCATTAATAGTACTTTACAAATTTCTCATCATACATTTATTCTAAACATGTCTACATTGGAATATTCTAAACTTGTCATTATTAGTATATTCTAAACTTGGCAATATATGTTAAAGTTGTCATTATTATTACAGTTTAAAGTAGTATATTCTAAAGATGTCGTTATATTCAAAACTCATTATTAGTAAACTTATCATTAATAGTATCTTCTAAACTTTTCATTATTACTATATTCCAAGTTTGACATTATTAGTACACATTAAATATATCATTAATAGTACCTACTAATCTTGTTTATATTAGTATTTCTAAACCTAAACTTATTTATAATGAAAATTAAAATCGTTAATAGTAACTTCTACAGTAATCAATACAAATACCCTTTTAACTTTTAATTATTAGTATATTATAAACTTGTCAATTTTATTACACATTAAAGTTATCATTATCGTTAAAAATTTGTCACTGCTAAAATATATTCTAAACTTTTTTATATATATAAATTAAAGTTATCATTAACAGTTCCTTTTCAACCTGTCGTTATAAGTATATTCTATATTAGTCATTATTAGTACACAATAAGATATTAATTGTATTTTCACACTCTTCATTAATAGTATATTCTAAAATTCTCATTATTAGTACGCATTAATGTTATCTTTTTTTATTTTTATATTCTAAACTTGTCATTATTAGTATATTCTATTTTTTTCATTATCACTACTTACAGTACCTTCTGAATTTTCTTTGTTTGTATATTTTAAGCTTGTCATTATTAGTTCATATTAACGTTATTAGTACCTTTAAACTTATTATTATTAGTATATTCTAAATTCATTATTAGCACATATTATAGTTAACAATTATAGTAACATCTCAACTTGTTATTATTAGTATATTCTAAACTTAACAGTACCTTCTAAACTTCTTAGTATTACGTGCCATTATTAGTATACATTAAAGATATCATTTAATAGGATCTTTTAAACAGATCATTATTGCTATATTTTAAACATGTCACTATTAGTTTCTTCTAAACTTATTATTTTTTATTCTTAACTTTTTATTATTTGTATATTATAAACTTTACAGTATTAGTACAATCTAAAGTTATCATTAATAGTACTTTCTAAACTTGTCATTACTAGTATATTCTAAATTTGTCATTATTACTCAACTTTAAGGTTATCATTAATAGTTCCTTACAAAATTGTCATTTATAGTATATTTTAACCATCTCATTATTGGTACACATTAAAGTTATCATTAATAGTACCTACCCGTCCTTTATTTGTATATCCTAAACTTAGTATTAGTTTACTCTAAATATGTCATTATTAGTTCACTTTAAAGTTACTATTAATAGTATCCTTAACCTGTCATTACTAGTACACGTTAAAAGTACATTCTAAAATTGTCATTATTAGCTTATTGGTATATTCTAAACTTTTAACTTTTCATTTCAGAACACATTAAAGTTATTATTGATAGCCTAAACATTTGTATTTGTATTTGTTTTGTATTTTTATATATTTTTATATTTTATTTTGTAGTTTTTTATTTGTTTGTATTTATTAGTATAACATTAACGTTATCATTGATAATATTTTCCAAACTTTTCATTATTAGTGCATTCTAAACTTGTCAATGATAGTACCTTCTAAATTTCTCATTATTACTATATTCTAAACTTGTCACTATTAGTACAAATTAAAGATCTCAATAGTACCTTCTAAACCTGTTATCATTACCATATTCTAAACTTTTTATTATTAGTACACATTAGAGTGCATTCTAAACTTGTCTTTATTAGTGTTTTTACAAACTTACTTATTATTGGTACATTCTAATCTTTCCATTATTAGTACACATACCTGTACCTTCTAAACCTCTGATTATTAGTGCACATTAAAGTTATTATTAATAATACCTTCTAAACTTGTCAAAGTTAAATGCATTATTAATATATCTTTAAAACAAGTCATTATTAGTATATTAAAAACTTGCCATTTCTAGTATCTTTTAATCTTGTCATTATTAGTACACATTAAAGTCATTGCTGGTATATTCTAGTCTTTCCATTATTAGTACACATAAAAGTTATCATTAACTGTGCCTTGCATTATAAGTATATTGTAAACTTGTTACATTAAAGCTAACATGTACATGTACATGTTATTCTTAGTATATTCTAAACTTGTTACTATATATTAAAGTTATCATTAAAAGTATACATTAAAAGTATATTTTGTAAACTTTTCACTATTAGTACTCATTTAAGTAATTATTAGTACACATTAAAGATTTTATTTAAACACTACGTTTTTTGTAAATTTCCCATTTTGTTATAAATCAATTTTTCATTAACTTGTCATATTCTAAATTTTTCATTATCATTTCACATCAATTTATCTCTAATAAGGCTTTCGAAACTTGTCATTATTAGTATATTCTAAACTTCACATTAATAGTAAATACTAAACTTACCACTATTAGTAGACTTTAAAGTTATCCTTAATAGTACCTTCTAAACTTGGCATTATTAGTATATTCTAAGCTTGTCTTTATTAGTACAAGTTAACGTTATTAATTATAGTACCTTCTAAACTTACCCTTATTAGTAAATAGTACTTTGTTTATATTAGTACACATTTAAGTTATCATTAATAGTACTTTCTAAAAGTTGTCATTAAGGTACCTTCTGAACTTATATTTTGTATATTACAAAAATACTATTTCTAGTGTATTCTAAACTTGTCATTATTACCACATTAGCACATATTAAATATAACCGTAATATTACAAAATTGTCATTACTAGCATATTCTAAATTTGTCATTATTAGTGCACATTAAAGTTATACCTTCTAAACTTGTCATTATTAGTATATTAGGATAACGTTAATGTGTAGTAATAATGACACGTTTAAAATATACTATTAATGCAAGGTTTAGAAAATACTAACAATAGCATAGTAGAAGTTGCTATTAATGATAACTATAATACGTACTAATAAATATTTTTGAATACACTACTAATGATAACTTTAATATGTACTAATACTCAAAAGTATAGAATATGCTAATAATGACAAGTTTAGAATAATGATAAACTCGGAATATATTATTATTACCAAGTTAAGAATATACTAATAATTATAGGGTTACAAGGTCCTAGTAATGATAACTTTCATGTATACTAATAAAGTTTAGAATACCGAAGAAGAGATACCAATAATGATGTTTCGAATTTACGAACAATGACCACTTAAAAAGTATTTTAGTGATAGCTAATGTGCACTAATAATGAGGGTTTAGAACATAAAACTGACAAGCTTTAATGGGTACTAATAATGTCAAGTGTTATATATTGACAAGATTGACAAGTTTAGAAGATACTGTTGAAGATAATTTTAATGTGTAGAAATAGTGACAATCGTGGATTATACTAATAAGGATAAGTTTAGAAGGTTCTATTAATGATAACTTTATTTTGTACTAATAATGACAAGTTTAGCATATAAGTTTACAAGGTTTAATGATAAAACAAGTTTAAGGTGTATCAATAATCACAAGTTTAGAATATAATAATGATGATTTTAGAATATACTAATAATGATAATTTTAGAATATACTAATAATAATAAGTTTAGAATATACTAATAATGAAAGTTGAATATCCGAACAATGACAAAATTATAATGACAATTTTAAAGGCACTATTGATTATAACTTTAATGTGTACTAATAATCACAGGTTTACAATATTTTAATAATGACATGCATAGAAGGCTACATTAATGATAATGTTAATGTGTAGTAATAATGACACGTTTGAAATATATTAACAACGTAAGGTTTAGAAAATACCTGACATTATAAGCATGTTCTAAATTTGTCATCATTAGTATATTCTACACTTGTCATTATTAGTACAAATTAAAGCTTGTCAATATTTGCATGTTCTAAACCCTCATTATTAAATCATCATTAACAATACTTTCTAATGTTGTCATTGTTCGAAACATATCAGTATTATTATATACTATCTTATATAATATCTTATATTATATATATATATATATATATATATATATATATATATATATATATATATATATATATATATATATATATATATATATATATATCTTATATACTATCTTATATAATATCTTCTTGGCTATTCCAATTCTTTTATTATTAGTACACATTAGAGTTATCATTATTAGGACCTTGTCATTATAAGTATATTCTAAACTTGGCAATACCAATATATTCCAAAGTTTATCATTATTTTAAACTTGTGAGTATCAATACATATTAAAGTTCTAAACATGATATTGTTAGGCTATTCAAAACTAATCATTATTAGTACGTATTGTATTTATCATTAATAACAACTTCTGATTTTGCTATTACTAATATATTCCAAAGTTTATCATTATTCTAAACTTGTATATTCTAAATTGGTATATTCTAAACTTGTGTTAAAGTTACCATTAGTAGTGTCTTCTAAACATGATATTGTTAGGTTATTCTAAACTAATCATTATTAGTACGTATTATATATATCATTAATAGCAACTTCTGATTTAGCAATTATTAATATCATTAGCAATTAATATCATTAGCAATTATTAATATCATTAATAGCAACTTCTGATTTAGCAATTATTAATATGATTCAAACGTGTCATTATTACTACACATTAACGTTATCATTAATATAACCTCCAAAACTTATCATTATTACAAAATTATAAACTTGTGATTATTGGTACATATTACAGTTATCATTAACAGTGCCTTTAAACTTTTCAATATTAGTATTTTTCAAACATTAATTATTAGATGACATCAAAGTTTCCATTTATAGTACATTCTAAATCTGTCATTAGTACGTTCTGGTCATTATTAGTACAAATTAAACTTCTAAAGTTGTTATTATTAGTAATTTCTACACTTAATCAATATGTTCGAAACTTGTATTTATTAATATACATTAAAGTTATCATTAATAGTACCTTGTAAACTTATATGCTAAACTAGTCATTATTAGTACAAAATAAAGTTATCATTACTAGAACCTTCTAAACTTATCATTATTAGTATATTCCACACTTATTATATATACAAATCAAAGTTATCTTGAGGAGTATCTTCTAAACCTGTCAATCTTAGTAGATTCTAAACTTTTAATTGTATATACATTCTAAACCTGTGGTTATTAGCAGATTTCTCAAGTTGATCATTTCTCAAGATTATCATTATTCAACTTATCATTATTGGTATATTCTAAACTTGTGAGTATTAATACATGTTAAAGTTACCATTAGTAATGTATTCTAATGATGATATTGTTAGGTTATTCAAAACCAATCATTATTAGTACGTATTATATATATCATTAATAGTAACTTCTGATTTTGCTATTACCAGAATTTTCTAAACTTTGCATTATTAGTATGATTCAAACGTGTCATTATTAACGTTATCATTAATACAACCTCCAAAACTTGTCATTATTACAAAATTATAAACTTGTGATTATTGGTACATATTAAAGTTATCATTATGAATGCCTCTAAACTTTTCAATATTAGTATTTTTCAAACATTAATTATTAGAAGACATCAAATTTTTCATTTATAGTACATTCTAAATCTGTCATTAGTACGTTCTAGGCATTATTAGTACAAATTAAAGTTATGATATATATTACCTTCTAAAGTTGTCATTATTAGTAATTTCTAAACTTAATCAATATCTTCGAAACTTGTATTTATTAGTACACATTAAAGTTATCATTAATAGTACCTTGTAAACTTATATGCTAAACTTGTAATTATTAGTACAAAATAAAGTTATCATTATTAGTATATTCCACACTTTTCATCATTTCTACACATTAGAATTATCTTGAAGAGTATCTTCTAAAGTTGTCAATCTTAGTATATTCTAAACTTTTAATTGTATATACATTCTAAACCTGTGGTTATTAGTGTATTTCTTCTATACATGTCGTTATTAGTATATTCTAATTTTGTCATTATTAGGACACCTTAAAGTTATAGCTAATAGCACCTTCTTGATTTGTTATTGTTGGTATATTATAAACTTTTCATTATTAGTACACATTAAACTTATCAATCAAAACACCTTCCAAACTTGTCTGTATTCTAAACTTTTCTTTATTTCTATAATATAAACTTGTCGTTATTGATACATATTAAAACTATTATTAGTAGTATCTCCTAAACTTGTATTATTAGTACATGTTAACAGTACCTTCTAAACATCATTATTAGTATATTCTAAACTTGTCATTATCAGTACACATTAACGTTATCATCAATATCACCTTCTTAACTTGACATCATTAGTATAGTATAAACTTGCCATATTACACATTGAATTAATCATTAATAGTATATTCTAAAATTGAAATTATCAGTATATTCTAAACTTTTCATTATTAGTACATGTTAAAACTATTAGGACCTCGTATACTTATCATTATTGGTATATTTTAAACTTGGCAAAACTAATATATTCCAAAGTTTATCATTTTTCTAAACTTGTCATTATTGGTATATTCTAAACTTGTGAGTATCAGTACATGTTAAAGTAGTAGTGTCTTCTAAACATGACATTGTTAGTTTATTCAAAACAAATCATTGATAGTATTAGTATTTTCTAAACTTTGCATTATTAATATAATTCAAACGTGTCATTACACATTAACGTTATCATTAATATAACCTTCTAAACATGTCATTATTGCTGTTTAGTACACGTTAACAGTACCTTCTACCTTAACAGTAACTTGACATCATTAGTATATTATACACATGTAAGTAATCATTAATAGTATATTCTAAATTTGTCATTATTACTACATCATTAGTATATTATACACATGTAAGTAATCATTAATAGTATATTCTAAATTTGTCATTATTACTACATTAGTATATTATACACATGTAAGTAATCATTAATAGTATATTCTAAATTTGTCATTATTACTATATTCTAAACTTGTCATTGTTAGTAGACATTAAGGTTATCATTAAAAATACCTCCCTAATTTTTCATTATTTGGATATTAAAAACCTCTTCTTATTAGAACACATTAAAATTATCGTTCTTAAAATATTCTAACCTTGTCATCAATACTACATTTTAAATTTGTGATTATTAGTACAAATTAAATATATCATAAGTAGATCCGTCTAAGCATGTCATTTAGTACATTCTAAACTTATAATTGTGAGTATATTCTTAATTATTAATACACATTAAAGTTACTATTTAAATTTGTCATTATTAGGACACATTAAAATTTTCCTTAATGGTACATTGTAAGCTTGTCATTATTAGTATATTCTAAACATGTAGACACTAAAGTTATCATCAATACTGCATTCTAAACTTTTCATTTTAATATTAGCAGTACTTGCCATTGTTAGTATATTCTAAACTTTTCATTATTATTACACTAAAGTTTTTATTAATAGTACCTCAAAACTTCTCAATGTAGGTACATTCTAAACATGCCATTATTAGTATATTATAACTTGTCATTTTTAGAATACCTTATAGCTATCAGTAATAGTTCCTTCTAAACCTGTTACTATTTGTATATTCTAAACTTATAATTAGTAGACAGGAAACTTTCATTTTTAAAAAGTTGCTATTATCGTTATATGATAAACTTTTCATTAATAATACAAATTAAAGGTTTTTTATTAGTACCTTCTAAACATATCACTATCGGTATATTCTAAAATTCTCATTATTAGCACTCATTAACAGTGCCTTCAGAACCTATATATTAGTATATTCTAAGCTTGTCATTTTAGAACACATTAGATTTATCACTAAACTTGTCATTATTATTATGATGACAAGTTTAGTGATAAATCTAATGTGTTCTAAAATGACAAGCTTAGAATACAATTATAATAACTTCTCACCTTGTTATTATTAGCATATTCTAATCTTGTCTTAGTTAGTATATTGTAAACTTTCATTATTAGTACACATGAAAGTTTTCATTAACAGTACTTTCTAAACTCATTATTACGTGTCATTATTTGTACATATTTAAGTTATCATTTAAGTTATCATTATCCTTTAAACTGATCATTATCATTATATATTATCATGTGAGTATTACATTCTTCTAAACTTGTCATTATCTTTTATTCTAAACGTTTTATTAATTCTAAACTTCTCATTATTACGTGCCGTTATTAGTTCATATTTAAATTATAATTAATAGGATCTTTTCAATTTATGATTATTGCTATATCTTACACATGTCAATATTAGATTCTTCTAAAGTTGTCATTACCTTTTATTCTAAAAATTTTATTACTTGTGTATTAAACCTTTCAGTATTAGTACATTCTAAATTAATAATATTTTCTAAACTTGTCATTATTGAAGTTATCATTGATAGTATTTTCTAAACTTGTCATTATTAGTATATTCAAAACTTGTTATTATTACTAAACTTTAAGGTTATCATTGATAGTTCGTTTTAAACTGTAGTTTTTAGTATATTCTAAGCATCTCATCGTTGATATATAATGAAGTTGTCATCAATAGTACTGTCTTTATTTGTATATTCTAAACTTATTATTGGTATACTCTAAATATGTCATTATTAATTCACTTTAAGGTTACTATTACTAGTACACATTCTAGTTATCATTAAAAGTACATTCTAATATTGTCATTATTAAATTATTCTAAACTTCTCATTATCAGTATATTCCAAACTTTTTATTTTGATAACACATTAGATTCCAAATTTATATTTATTAGTACACATTAACGTTATCATTAATAATATCTTCCAAACTTTTCATTATTAGTGCATTATGAAATTGTAAATAATACTACCTTCTAAACGTCTCGTCACTATTTTCTAAAATTGTAACACATTAAAGTTATCATTAATAGTACCTTCTATACGTAGTGTTATTACCATATTCAAAAAAAAATATTATTAGTATTTTACTATTAGTATATACTTTATTAGTATATTATAAAATTGCTTATTATCAGTACAAATTAAAGTTATCTTGAACAGTACCTTTTAAACTTTTAATTATTGGTATATTCTAATCTTTTCATAATTAGTACACATTCTAAACCTCTGATTACACTATAACAATGAAAAAAAAAACGGAAATGAGACTATCCGTTTCTAGAGTTATTTTTTGCGTAGATCACGAATATAACATCCGTTTCTTTCTGTGACCCTCCAGTTCTTCGTAAATAGCAGTGCCCGCAATGTCTATCTGAACGGTATTTTTTGTTGCTTTTACCATTTATATGATTTTTCACATAGCTATGTGTTTTTTTTTCTTAACAGGATACAGAGTTAAGATGCCTAGAGAATGCAAGAATTCGCCAGACAAGTTTTGTTATATATGTGGATCAGTTACATTAAGGCAATACAAGAGACAGTTGACTCAACGTGTAAAGAAACTTTATGAGCTGTACTTTGGATGTAAAGTGGGTGACCAGGACAAAAGCTGGGCACCTCACATATGTTGTGTCAGGTGTACAAGTTCCCTTTCTGCCTGGGTGAAAGGCAAAGGGACTGGCCTCATGTTTGGCATACCAATGGTCTGGAGGGAGCCAAAGGACCACTCAACTTCTGCTTGACGGATATTAAAGGTGGGTGTTCAGTGTTTATTTTTTACTGTTTTTATATATATTTTCAAGAGATGTATCAATAAAAAAGATCGAAATACATAATAAGTTGCACTTCCACTATTTTTGCACGTGATCACAACCAATAGTATCCATTTTTAGTCTGATTTTATTTTATTTTCCTGCAGGTCGCAACAGAAAAGGCAAGAAATCTATCGTGTATCCAGATCTTCAGTCTGCTATTCGCCCAGTTCTACATTCAAGTGATATTCCTGTACCACAGCCGCCCTCTGAACTACCAAGCAATGACACGAGCAACTCAGACGATTCAGAATCTCAAGATGCAACGTATACGACACAACTTGAATCTGATAAGAAACCACACTTCATCACCCAACCAGAACTCAATGATCTAGTTCGTGATCTAACACTTACTAAGCAACAGAGTGAACTCCTGGCCTCACGTTTGCAACAATGGCACCTGTTGGATGAAGAAGCTCGAATTACAGTATTTAGGAAGCGTTCTGCAAATCTACAGGATTTCTTCACTTTGGAAAACAACTTGACTTATTGTAATGATATCAGAGGCCTATTCAGTGCCCTTGAGCTGTCCTATGAACCCAATGAGTGGAGGCTATTCATAGATGGATCCCTTTACAGCATAAAAGCAGTTCTGTTGCACATTGGGAACACCATGCCTTCAGTTCCAGTTGCTTACTCAGTCATTTTAAGAGAGACATATGAGAACCGCATAAGTTACAAAGAGCATGAGTGGTTAATTTGTGCAGACTTGAAAGTAGTAGCCATACTTAATGGGCTACAAACTGGATACACCAAATTTATGTGCTTTCTTTGCAAGTGGGACAGTAGGGCCAGATCAGAACATTATATACGCTCAGAATGGCCATCTCGGGAATCTATGACGCTTGGATGCCATAATGTAATTCATGAGCCACTAGTTAAGAAGGAGAAAATCATTTTGCCACCACTGCATATAAAACTAGGCCTAATGAAGCAATTTACCAATGCACTGCAACATAACAAGCCATGTTTCCAGTATCTCAAAGGGATCTTCCCTAGAATTAGTGATGCCAAGATTAAAGAGGGTATATTTGTAGGCCCTTAGATTCGCAATGGATGAACCTGAGCTAGCGGCCTGGCATGCATTTAAAGATGTATGCAAAGGGCTTCTGGGAAAGCACCAAGAGTCCCAGCGAGAGCGTAAAGTGGAGAGGCTAATCAAATGCTACCAAGATCTCGGATGCAATATGTCACTGAAGATACACTTTCTTCATTCTCATCTGTCCTTCTTCCCAGAGAATGCAGCAGATGTGAGTGATGAACATAGAGAGAGGTTCCATCAAGATATAGCGTCAATGGAAAACAGGTACAAGGGAAAATGGAGCCCTGCTATGCTGGCTGACTTCTGTTGGAACCTGAAGCATGACACGCCTGAGACGTCTTATAAAAGAAGAAATAAATAATAGATTGTAGGTTAATACATCATATAAAGCTTATGTGCTTTCTTTGCAAGTGGGACAGTAGGGCCAGATCAGAACATTATATACGCTCAGAATGGCCATCTCGGGAATCTATGACGCTTGGATGCCATAATGTAATTCATAAGCCACTAGTTAAGAAGGAGAAAATTATTTTGCCACCACTGCATATAAAACTAGGCCTAATGAAGCAATTTACCAAAGCACTGCAACATAACAAGCCATGTTTCCAGTATCTCAAAAGGATCTTCCCTAAAATTAGTGATGCCAAGATTAAAGAGGGTATATTTGTAGGCCCTCAGATTCGCAAGCTTATAGATGATGAGGACTTTGAGGCGACAATGGATGAACCTGAGCTAGCGGCCTGGCATGCATTCAAAGATGTATGCAAAGGGCTTCTGGGAAAGCACCAAGAGAATGCAGCAGATGTGAGTGATGAACATGGAGAGAGGTTCCGTCAATGGAAAACAGGTACAAGGGAAAATGGAGCCCTGCTATGCTGGCTGACTTCTGTTGGAACCTGAAGCGTGACACGCCTGAGACGTCTTATAAAAGAAGAAGTAAATAATAGATTGTAGGTTAATACATCATATAAAGCTAACAAACATGCCGATTCATTATATATTAATTAAATAAATACAATGAAGACATTTAATCTGACTTTGGGAGCAAAATACATTTATGGAACCTTGGAAATCTCTATTAATTGCATAATTATTAAAACAGCTATTTACAAAAAATTGTGACGTGGCATGAAATTTTTGTTATCAAATTTGAATTCAGCACACTGAACTTCATAATAAAACGCACATGAGAACTATGTTTTTTTCTTAATCCTGAAATTTGTTGTACAGTGCAATTTAGAATATACCCACAATTATAAGTTTAGAAGGTGCTCTCAGATATAACTTTAATTTGAACTAATAAGGACAAGTTTAGAACATACTAATTATGACAAAGTTAGACCGTTCTATGAATAGATAATACTAATAATGCCATGTTTAGAAGTTACTATTAATGATGACTTCAATGTACACTAATGATATGTCATGTAATTGATTTTGTCCACAATTTTAGGTTCTATTTTAAATGTTAAATCTAGTTTCGACGGCTCTTCATTGCTTCTGTATCTGGTGTTTTCACTGACCCATTGGGTCATTGCGTATTCCATGGTCATGTCCAGCAGTACATTACCCCCACAAGTCGTCTCCTCCTCACACTGTCATGTTTTCCCAAAAAAATTCTTTGCAATTGAAATCCCCCATAATTACCTAATTACCACTGTCCATTAGTATCTCATTTAGTGATTTCCTCGTATCTTTAGCATTTTTGTATGTTAGTTCTCTTTCCAAGCGTTCGTTTTCGGGAGCACATAGGTCAACACAAACTTTCTACTTTTCATATTTTTGTCTTCGACTTTTATCATGATCAGCTCAACATTACCTTTGCCCTCCGCACTTTTTGTCACGTTCAAGTCTTTCTTGGCCAAGAACATGATTCCTCCTCCCTGTTTCTTGTCCCTATTTTTTATCGATGGATGGTATTTCACCTCTTAGTTTAGTCTCTACAATTCCCGTATGGCTGGTTTTTCTTCTAGAAGGTAATCATTGAGTTCGTTCAGACCTGAAATTAATCCATCAATGTTAGTATGGGCCACTTTTAATTTTCTCCTTTCTCCATTTTTTTTCTGTCTTTGGTTTGTTCGTTTTGAGGTGTTTGTGTGTGTGTGTGTGTGTGTGTGTGTGTGTGTGTGTGTGTGTGTGTGTGTGTGTGTGTGTGTGTGTGTGTGTGTGTGTGTGTGTGTGTGTGTGTGTGTGTGTGTGTGTGTGTGTGTGTGTGTGTGTGTGTGTGTGTGTGTGTGTGTGTGTGATACAAATAGATGAGTACCTACGTTCGTTGTGTGTCTCAATGTAAAAGGAATAAAAAGTAACATGCGGTCGCTTTCCTGTATCACTCAGTTCTTGGTTCCCCACAGATGACGTGGAACTAAATCTTGTTATTATTGGTCATAGAACTCAAGACAGCCAAAAATATGGTTTCTTCGATCTACGTCAGGGGTTATTGACCTATTTTCTCATGTGATGAAAAATAGCCGTGGTTTGCGACCTGGAGGAGCGCAACATCCATAGTTGACATCGACTGGCGGAGACCCACATCATGTGGACCTGGACCTGTAGCCGAAAGGGAATGGACGCCACGTGGTACCAAATCAATAGTCTCGAATGGTGTGGAATAGGCCTAGTGAACCGGGAAATAGTGCTCAAGAAACTCACTTTTTGCCTCGGAACTCTGATATCAACCTCGTTTGACCATCGAAAGGAGACCCTGACTATTGAATAATTCTAGAACCTTCCCCAGGAAATTTTTGCCAATGGCTACATTAAATGTAGGAATATTTAGAGGAAAGGAGGAATTGATATTAATGATAAAGGAAAAGAAAGTCGACATACTTGCTTTATGTGAAACAAGACTTGCAAGAAAAGGCAGAAGGGTTTTGCATGATAACTATCAGTTCGTATATAATGCAAGAGCAGACATTAGCACAAAGAATCACGAGAGTAGAACAGAAAAACGAGAGGATTCTGGCTTTCTGACAAAAATAAAAGTTTCATAAAAGTCTACGCACCGCTCAAAGTCGACCATCAGAAAAAAGAGAAGTATTCTATGAATCCCTCCAGAATGTTAAGAGCGACTTACCATACGCCGAAAATGTAGTTATCATGGGTGATCTGAATGGACACATTGAAAAAGATCGCAAAGGTAGAAAAGCATAATATTGATGTCATGCAGTTCAGACCACAGGCTAGTTGTGGGCAAACTGAAACATGCCAAATCAAAACCTCTGAAGAGTAGCCATAAAACGATTTTTTTAACAGATATATGAGAGATGAAGGCTATATAGAAGCATTCCAATGCAGATTGAGAGAAAATAGAGTCGAAGATGCTGGAAGAGAAGATTTGGTAGGTCGCCTTCCATTCGGCGATCACGAGACTTGACAAAGAAGTTATGCAATACTTATACAGTTGGAAGAAAAAATAAACATTGGTGCAGCGTTTCTCAACCTTTTTACCCTTGCGTAACCTTTAGAATAAATTGCATGTCTCAAGGAACAACTGAAAAAAAACATATCTTTCTCATTTTAATTTCATCGTAATAATAGGTTAAATAGGATGATGCATACATCACATTATTACAATAACCAAGAATATTTCGTGCTTCTTTAATTATATTACGTATATGAAATTAAATAAAAAATCAAAAGAATTACTTGTTCTCGCGTAACCCTGGGACCTTTTCAGAACCCTGGTTGAGAAACTCTGCTCTAGATCGAAAATAGTAAAGAAGCTGTCAAAATGAATAAATGAAAAAAAAATATATATAAAAGATAAAAATAGAAAATAAAAAATCTGAAAATGGATGAGCACGAAGAGAATAGAAGGTTGAGAAAAGTATGTTCAAGCTAGAAGATAGGCAGAGAGAGTGAAAAATAGGTATCATTACTCGCAACATTTCTAGCTAATGGTTAAATGGATTTTTATCATGACGACGCAAGCAGTATTTGGAAAACGCAAAGTTGGAAGCTGACAAATCAAAAGCTTATCCGGACCAATAATATTCATTCTCACATTTGCCATTTGCCCTTTCATAGCACCCGAGTGTATTCTTGGCTTTATGGAACCTTAGAAAACTTCATATTATATGGGTGACTATAGTATTTGACATTTCTGCGTATTTCCAATAATTGACCATGACATGAGGGGTAGGGGTGAGGGTTGGGATATACGACCTTTTTCCTTAAATACAACTTAAATACAACCAATGTCTCAAGTAGGAGATTTCACAAAAACTCGATCAAATTTTCAAATTCTCACAAGAGAATGAGAGGAGGTTAGGGAAAGAAGTGAGGCTGTGTGTGTGTGTGTGTGTGTGTGTGTATGTGTGTAATAATAATAATAATAATAATAATAATAATAATAATAATAATAATAATAATAATAATAATAATAATAATAATAATAATAATAATAATAATAATAATAATAATAATAATAATAATAATAATAATAATAATAATAATAATAATAATAATAATAATAATAATAATAATAATAATAATAATAATAATAATAATAATAATAATGATGATGATGATGATGATGATGATGATGATGATGATGATGATGATGATAATAATAATAATAATAATAATAATAATAATAATAATAATAATAATAATAATAATAATAATAATAATAATAATAATAATAATAATAATAATAATAATAATAATAATAATAATAATAATAATAATAATAATAATAATAATAATAATAATAATAATAATAATAATAATAATAATAATAATAATAATAATAATAATAATAATAATAATAATAATAATAATAATAATAATAATGATAATAATAACAATAATAATAATAATAATAATAATAATAATAATAATAATAATAATAATAATAATAATAATAATAATAATGATAATAATAATAATGATAATAATAATAATAATAATAATAATAATAATAATAATAATAATAATAATAATAATAATAATAATAATAATAATAATAATAATAATAATAATAATAATAATAATAATAAACAATAATAATAATAATAATAATAATAATAATAATAATAATAATAATAATAATAATAATAATAATAATAATAATAATAATAATAATAATAATAATAATAATAATAATAATAATAATAATAATAATAATAATAATAATAATAATAATAATAATATACGGTTTATTGGGTATAGCAGCATTCCTGCTGAAAATATACATCCTACAAGAAAATAACAATATAATACTATGTCAGTGAGTAGACGTTATTACAATCATACAAAAACTAGACAAATAAAACAGTAGGCTAATTAATAGGTACGTAGTGCAACAATGTAAATTCTAATGGGGCTCTTCTTATACCGGTCGGTACGTGCTTTGATCGGCTTGATGGAATTATGGTGCCTTGTCATTATTAGTTCATAATAACGTTATTAGTACCTTCTAAACTTATTATTATTAGTATATTCTAAATTCATCATTAGTACATATTAACAATTATAGTAACATCTCAACTTGCTGTTATTGGTATATTATAGTAACATCTCAACTTGCTATTATTGGTATATTCTAAACTTAACAGTACCTTCTAAACTCTACGTGCCATTATTCGTATACATTGAAGATATAATTTAATATGTTCATTATTGCTATATTTTAAACATGTCAATATTAGTTTCTTCTAAACTTGTCATTATTTTTTATTCTTAACTTTTTATAATTTGTATATTATAAACTTTTCAGTATTAGTACACTATAAAGTTATCATTAATAGTACTTTCTAAACTTGTCATTACTAGTATATTCTAAACTTATCATTATTACTAAACTTTAAGGTTATCATTAATTGTTTCTTATAAAATTGTCATTTATAGTTTATTCTAAACATCTCATTATTGGTACACATTAAAGTTATCATTGATAGTACCTACCCGGGCTTTATTTGTATATCCTAAACTTAGTATTGGTATACTCTAAATTGGTATACTTTAAAGTTACTATTAATAGTACCTTTAACCTTTCATTACTAGTACACATTAAAGTTATCGTTAAAGGTACATTCTAAAATTGTCATTATTAGCTTATTCTAAACTTATTTGTATATTCTAAACTTTTCATTTTCAGAACACATTAAAGTTATTATTGATAGCCTACATTTGTATTTGCATTTGTATTTGTTTTGTATTTTTATATATATATATATTTTTGTAGTTTTTGTATATGTTTTTATATATTAGTATAACATTAACGTTATCATTGATAATATTTTCCAAAATTTTCATTATTAGTGCATTCTAAACTTGTTAATGAAATTTCTCATTATTACTATATTCTAAACTTGTCATTATTAGTACACAGTAAAGATCTCAATAGTACCTTCTAAACTTATCATTACCATATTCTAAACTTTTTATTATTAGTACACATTAAATTCATTAGAGTGCATTCTAAACTTGTCTTTATTAGTATATTACAAACTTGCTTATTATTAGTGGAATTTAAAGTTGTCCTGAACAGTACTCTAAACTTGTAATTATTGGTATATTCTAGTCTTTTCATTATTAGTACACATACCTCTGATTATTAGTGCACATTAAAGTTATTATTAATAATACCTTTTAAACTTGTCAAAGTTAAATGCATTATTAAAATCTTTAAAACTAGTAATTTTTAGTATATTACAAACTTGCCATTATTTGTATTTTTTATTTTTTTCATTATTAGTACACATTAAAGTCATTGTTGGTATGTTCTAGTCTTTCCATTATCATTACACATAAAAGTTATCATTAACTGTGCCTTGCATTATAAGTATATTGTAAACTTGTCACATTAAAGCTATTATTAATAATACCTTCTAAACTTGTACATGTTATTCTTAGTATATTCTATCTAAGCTTGTTATTATTAGTTATCATTAAAAGTACATTCAAAATATGTTATTACTAGTATTTTGTAAACTTTTCACTATTAGTACTCATTTAAGTAATTATTAGTACACATTAAAGATTTTACTAATAGTACCTGTTAAACACTATACGTTTTTGTTGTTGTAAATTTCCCATTTTGTTATAATCTAATTTTTCATTGACATGTAAACTTGTCATATTCTAAAATTTTCATTATCATTTCACATAAATTTATCTCTAATAGTGCTTTCCAAACTTGCCATTATTAGTATATTCTAAACTTCACATTAATAGTATATACTAAACTTACCACTATTAGTAGACATTAAAGTTATCCTTAATAGTACCTTCTAAACTTCACATTAATAGTATATACTAAACTTACCACTATTAGTAGACATTAAAGTTATCCTTAATAGTACCTTCTAAACTTCACATTAATAGTATATAACTTACCACTATTAGTAGACATTAAAGTTATCCTTAATAGTACCTTCTAAACTTGGCATTATTAGTATATTTTAAGCTTGTCTTTATTAGTACATGTTAACGTTATTAATCATAGTACCTCCTAAACTTACCCTTATTAGTAAATAGTACTTTGTTTATATTAGTACACATTACAATGGGTATTCTAAACTTGTCATTATTACCATATTAGCACATATTAAATCTAACCGTAATATTACAAAATTGTCATTACTAGCATATTCTAAATTTGTCATTATTAGTGCACATTAAAGTTATCATGCAATAGTACCTTCTAAACTTGTCATTATTAGTATATTCTAAACACGTTAAAATTATCATTAATAATACCTTCTAAACTTGTCATAATTAGAATATTACTAGTAATGACATGTTTAGAAAGTTACATTAAGCATAACGTTAATGTGTAGTAATAATGACACGTTTAAAATATACTATTAATGCAAGGTTTAGAAAATACTAACAATAGATTGTTTAGAAGACACTACTAATGATAACTTTAATATGTACTAATGCTAAAAAGTTTAGAATATACTAATAATAACAAGTTTAGAATAATGATAAACTCGGAATATATTATTATTACCAAGTTAAGAATATGCTAATAATGATAAGGATACAAGGTCCTAGTAATGATAACTTTAATGTATAGTTAAATACCGAAGAAGATATGTTCAGTATTTACTAATAATGATGTTTCGAATTTACAAACAATGACCACTTAAGAAAGTATTGTTAGTGATAACTAATGTGTACTAATAATGACGGTTTAGAACATAAAACTGACAAGCTTTAATGTGTACTAATAATTCCATGTATAGAAGGTTATATTAATGATAATGTTAATGTGTGGTAATAATGACACGTTTCATATATATTAACAACGTAAGGTTAAGAAAATACCTGACATTAAGCATGTTCTAAATTTGTCATCATTAGTATATTCTACACTTGTCATTATTAGTACAAATTAAAGCTTGTCAATATTTGCATGTTCTAAACCCTCATTATTAAATCATCATTAACAATACTTTCTAATGTTGTCATTGTTCGAAACATATCAGTATTAACATATACTAAACATATCATCTTGGGTATTCCAAACTTTTCATTATTAGTACACATTAGAGTCATCATTATTAAGACCTTGTATACATATCATTATTAAATATATTCTAAACTTGGCAATACTAATATATTCCAAAGTTTATAATTATTCTAAACTTGTCATTATTGGTATATTCTAGACTTGTGAGTATTGATACCATTAGTAGTTTCTTCTAAACATGATATTGTTAGGCTATTCAAAACTAAACATTATTAGTACGTATTATATTTATCATTAATAGTAACTTCTGATTTTTATATTACCAGAATTTCTAAACTTTGCATTATTAATATTATTCAAACGTGTCATTATTACTACACATTAACGTTATCATTAATAATTACAAAATTGTAAACTTGTGATTATTGGTACATATTAAAGTTATCATTAACAGTGCCTTTAAACTTTTCAATATTAGTATTTTTCAAACATTAATTATTAGTAGACATTAAAGTTTTCATTTATAGTACATTCTAAATCTGTCATTACTACGTTCTGGTCATTATTAGTACAAATTAAAGTTATCATATATATTACCTTCTAAAGTTGTCATTATTAGTAATTTCTAAACTTAATCGATATCTTCGAAACTTGTATTGATATACACATTAAAGTTATTATTAATAGTACCTTGTAAACTTATATTCTAAACATGTAATTATTAGTACAAAATAAAGTTATCATTACTAGAACTTTCTAAACTTATCATTGTTAGTATATTCCACACTTGTCATTATTTCTACACAGTAAAGTTATCTTGAAGAGTATCTTCTAAACTTGTCAATCTTAGTAGATTCTAAACTTTTAATTGTATATATATTCTAAACCTGTGGTTTAGTACATTTCTTCTATACATGTCGTTATTAGTATATTCTTATTTTGTCTTTTTTAGGACACCTTAAAGTTATAGCTAATAGCACCTTCTTGATTTTTTACTGTTGGTATATTATAAACTTTTCATTATTAGTACACATTAAACTTATCAATCATAACACCTTCCAAACTTGTCAGTATTAGTGTATTCTAAACTTTTCTTTATTTTTATATTATAAACTTGTCGTTATTGATACATATTAAAACTATTAGTAGTAGTATCTCCTAAACTTGTATTATTAGTACACGTTAACAGTACCTTCTAAACATCATTATTAGTATATTCTAAACTTGTACACATTAACGTTATTATCAATATTACCTACATCATTAAATTAATCATTAATAGTATAATCTAAATTTGTCATTATCGGTATATTCTAAACTTGTCATTATTAGTACACATTAAAGTTATCATTAGAAACTTTTCATTATTAAAACTATTAGGACCTCGTATACTTACCATTATTGGTATATTCTAAACTTGTGAGTATTAGTACATGTTAAAGTAGTGGTGTGTTCTGAACGTGATATTGTTAGTTTATTCAAAACAAATCATTGATAGTATTAGTATTGTCTAAACTTTGCATTATTAATATAATTCAAACGTGTCATTACACATTAACGTTATCATTAATATAACCTTCTAAACATGTCATTATTGCTGTTTTTATTTTTTATTTATTAGTATTTTATAAACTTGTCATTATCCATACATATTAAAGCTATTAGTAGTAGTATCTTCTAAATTTGTCATTATTTGTATATTCTAGTACCTTATACCTAGTTAACAGTACCTTATACCTTAACAGTAACTTGACATCATTAGTATATAATAAATTTGCCTTATTAGTACACTTAAGTAAGCATTAATAGTATATTCTAAATTAGTCATTATTACTATATTCTAAACTTGTCATTATTAGTAGACATTAAAGTTATTAAAAATAACTTCCTAATTTTTCATTATTTGGATATTATAAACCTCTTCTTATTAGAATACATTAAAATTATCGTTCTTAAGATATTCTAACCTTGTCATCAATAGTACATTTTAAATTTGTGATTATTAGTACAAATTAAATATATCATTAGTAGGTCCGTCTAAGCCTGTCATTTAGTATATTCTAAACTTCTCCGTGTTAGTACATTAAAGTTATAATTGATCGTACCTTCTAAACTTCTCATTATTAGTATATTCTAAACATGTTATTAGTGCACATTAAAGTCATCATTAATAGTAACTTCTAAACATGACATTATTTATTCAAAGAACGGTCTAAATTTGTCATTATTAGTATGTACTAAACTTGTCCTTATTTGTTCAAATTAAAGTTATATCTGATAGCAACTTCTAAACTTATAATCGTGATTATATTCTAAATTGTTAATACACATTAAAGTTACTATTAGTAATACCTTCTAAATTTGTCATTATTAGGACACATTAAATTTTCTAAACATGACATTATTTGTTCATAGAACGGTCTAACTTTGTCATTATTAGTATGTACTAAACTTGTCATTTGTTCAAATTAAAGTTATATCTGATAGCAACTTCTAAACTTATAATCGTGATTATATTCTAAATTGTTAATACACATTAAAGTTACTATTAGTAATACCTTCTAAATTTGTCATTATTAGGACACATTAAATTTTTCGTTAATGGTACATTGTAAGCTTGTCATTATTAGTACATGTAGACACTAAAGTTATCATCAAAACTGTATTCTTATCATTTTTAATATTAGTAGTACTTGCCATTGTTAGTATATTCTAAACTTTTCATTATACACATTAAAGTTTTCATTAATAGTACCTTCTAAACTTCTCAATGTTAGTCTAAACATGCCATTATTAGAATATTATAACTTGTCATTTTTAGAATATTTGTATATTCTAAACTTATCATAATTAGTAGACTGGAAACTTTCATTATTAAAAAGTTGCTATTATCATCATATGATAAACTCTTCATTAATAATATTTTTTTTTCATTAGTACCTTCTAAACTTATCACTATTGGTATATTCTAAAATTCTCATTATTAGCACTCATTAACAGTGCCTTCAGAACCTATATATTAGTATATTCTAAGCTTGTCATTTTTAGAACACATTAGATTTGTCATTAATAGTACCTTCTAAATTTGTCATTATTATTATATCATAGTTATGATATAATCAGTTATAGTAACTTATCAACTTGTTATCATTAGTATATTCAAAACTTGTCTTAATTAGTATATTGTAAACTTTCATTATTAGTACACATGAAAGTTTTCATTAACAGTACTTTCTAAACTTCTCATTATTACGTGTCATTATTTGTACATATTTAAGTTATCATTAATAGGATCTTTTAAACTTATCATTATTGCTATATTTTAAACATGTGAGTATTAGATTCTTCTAAACTTGTCATTATCTTTTATTCTAAACGTTTTATTACTTGTATTTCATTAAAAGTACCTTCTAAACTTCTCATTATTACGTGCCGTTATTAGTTCATATTTAAGTTATCATTAATGGGATCTTTTCAATTTATGATTAATGTTATATTGTCATAATGTCAATATTAGATTATTGTAAACTTGTCATTACCTTTTATTCTAATCTTTTTATTATTTGTGTATTAAACCTTTCTAATTTAGTACATTCTAAATTAATAGTATATTCTAAACTTGTCATTATTCGTATATTGAAAAGTTATCATTAATAGTGTTTTCTAAACTTGTCATTATTAGTATATTCAAAATTTGTTATTATTACTAAACTATCATTAATAGTTCCTTCTAAAATGGTCATTTTTAGTATATTCTAAGCATCTCATTGTTGGTACATATTAAAGTTGTCATCAATATTACTTACCGTCTTTATCATATTCTTAACTTATTATTAGTATACTCTAAATATGTCATTATTAATTCACTTTAAGGTTACTCTTACTAGTACATTCAAGTTATCATTAAAAGTACATTCTAAATTATTCTAAACTTCTCATTATCAGTATATTCTAAGCATCTTATTTTGATAACACATGTTATTATTATTAGATTCCAAATTTGTATTTATTGGTACACATTAACGTTATCATTAATAATATCATCCAAACTTTTCATTATTAGTGCATTATGAAATTGTCAATAATACTACCTTCTAAACTTCTCATTATTACTATATTCTAAACTTGTCACACATTAAGGTTATCATTAATAGTACCTTCTATACTTGTTGTTATTACCATATTCTAAACTTTTTATTATTAGTTACTATTAGTATATACTGAATTTATCATTTATCTTCTAAACTTGTCTTTATTAATATATTGTAAACTTGCTTATTATTAGTATAAATTAAAGTTATCTTGAACACTACCTTTTAAACTGAAAATTATTGGTATATTCTAATCTTTTCATTATTAGTACACATACCTATACCTTCTAAACCTCTGATTATTAGTATATTGTAAACTTCTGATTACACTGGGGAACACTCATTTTGTTGCATTTAAAAAAAAGACTTTTCTATAGTCAACTTGAGTGTGCTGATTTCAAATCTGAAGTCGGGTTTTGTCTGCAAGCTACAGATTTTATGCAATTTGACATTTTTATTTATTTTTTAAATTTTCGTTATTATAGGAAATTGCAATATCAGCCACAATTCTTTTGTTCACTTGAATCTTAAAACAGTATGAAAGCCATTTCTGTACATTTATTAAGGCAAAAGAAACAGAACATCACCACAGCTGATGGAAGCTTATCAATTTCTTTGTGTATTTTTTTCAGGCAGGAATTTGCGTTTGTACATTTCATCTGGGCAATTTCGTTTAATGCTCCAGCAGTAGTCAGCCATCATACTTTTGTCCCAGCGCCCTTGGTAGCGTTCTTCCATGATCTTTAGGTCTTGGTGGAATCGTTCTCCTTGTTCGTCACTCACAGCCCCCAGGTTGTCAGGGAACTGATCAAGGTGGCTGTTCAAAAAATGAAGCTTGATGCTCATGTTGCACCCGAGATCACGAAAAGCGAGGAGCATTCTGTTCACAAGTTCACTGTAGTTCTCCGCCTTATTGTTTCCAAGGAAGTTCTGAACGACTGCCACAAAGGATAACCATGCTGCCCTTTCTAAAGCGGTCATCTTAGCAACAAACTGATCATCACGAATTAGGGTTCGAATCTGTGGGCCATCAAACACGCCTGCTTTGATCTTCTCAAATGATAACCCTGGTAAAGCTGTGATGATGTGTTGGAAACATTCACCTTCGGTTTCCAGTGCCTTGACAAATTGTTTCATCAAACCTAATTTGATGTGAAGAGGAGGAAAGATGATCTTATCTCTGTTTACAATTGGGTCTTGTATGATATTTGGCATGCCTGCTTCAAGGGTGTCACGAATAGGCCAGTCCTTCTGGACCCAATGTCTGTCTCGTGCTCGGCTGTCCCACATACAGAGGAAACATGGAAACTTGGTGAAACCTTTCTGTTGTCCAAGAAGAAAGTTGACCATCTTTAAGTCTACACAAATTATCCAATTGTGCTCATGATACTTTAATAAGTCCATGACCATTCTCATATCATCATAGTCTTCCCGCAAATGCACTGAGTGACCGACAGGTTACTGCTCCATAAACATTGCCATTATGTAAAAGAACACACTTTAGACTGCGTTTTGAACTGTCTAAAAAGAGTCTCCATTCAGCAGGACTATAGTAAGGTACACCCAGTTCTTTGAGAAGCCCTGGGATGTCATGGCAGTAAACAAACTGTCTGTCTTTTGAAAAGAAGGTCACAAAAAGCTGGTCACGCTTTCTGAAATATGATACTTTAACAGAGTGATCAACAAGATTTCTGCCTTGTAATCTTGATGCCAAAAGCTCTGCTGTTTTCTTTGAAAGACCTAAATCCCGCACTAAATCATTCAGTTCAGCCTGGGGAAGAGGCTTAGGGACGGGGAAAGGTTCAGTGTCTGAAGAACAGTCCTCCGATTGTGAACACTTTTCTGACAATTCACTGTCTTGCTGTCTTGCTGTCTTGCTGGCTTGTATCATGTCCAATGTCTTTATCGTCCAATGAAGGCAAGCCTTTGAAAACTGGAACAGGTACTTCTTCAGAGTGCGGAACAGGCCGAATAGCTGAGGGAATGTTCGGATACGTAATCTTATGTCGGTTTTTCTTCCCAACACCCGTTGTGTTTACCATGCAGAAATAACAGTCAGTTACATGGTTGGTGGGTTCGCGCCAAATCATTGGAACTCCAAAAGGCAGACCTTTGCGTTTTCCTTTGGTCCAGTCTCGAAGCATTTCCTCACAATTGTGGCACACAACATGGGGAGCCCATTGCTTGTCTTGATCACCACGATGAACTTCAAAATATGCCTTGTAGGCACGCTTGACGAACGAGGATATGTTACGTCTCTGACGATTGAGTGTGTAGCATCCACATATGTAGCAGAAGGCATCAGGCTTGTTTCTGCAATGATGTCTCATTCTGGAAGCCATGTTTGAACTGAACAAAAGAAGAATTATCAAAATATTAGAAGCTATCTATATATATGGACGTTAAAATGCTTATACATGGTTTGCGCAAGTTCACATATGTACAATTTCATTAACCTCAAATTGCATACAAACAAGAGCTTGTAGAGAAAAACTAATTTCAGATTTGAAATCAGCGCCTAAACTCTTTCAAAATCCGTTAAAATATCCAATGCAACTCAAAGTTACTGAAAAAGTGTTCCCCATAAAAGTTACTATTAACAATACCTTCTAAACTTGTCAAAGTTTAGAAGTTAACATTAGTAGAACCTTCTAAACTTATCGTTATTAGTATATTCCACACTTGTCATCATTTCTAAACATTAAAGTTACATTAGTAGTATTTTCTGAACTTGTCAATTTTAGCATATTCTAAATATCATTGTAAGTATATTCTAAACCAGTGATTATTAGTATGTATTAAATTTATAGTTAACTTGTCATTGTTAGTACATTATAAACTTGTCATTATTAGTACACATTAAACTTATCCAAACTTGATAGTATTAGTGTATTCTAAACTTTTCTTTATTAGTATATTATAAACCAGTTATCATTGCTACATATTAAAGTTATTATTAGTAATATCTTCTAAACTTCTCATTACTTGTACATTAAGAGTTTTTTCTAAACATTAGTATATTCTAAAATTTTCGTTATTATTAAACATTACCTTCTTAACTTGACATCATTAGTATATTGTAAACTTGTCTTATCAAAAATACCTTTTAAACTTTTTTATTAGTACATGTTAAACTATCATTAAAGGAACTTTCCATTTTTTTTATTTGAACACAATAGAACAAATTAAAATTACCGTTCTAAACTTGTCATTACTAGTACACATTAAAGTTATCATTAATAGTATCTTTAATCTGATCATTATTAGTATATTCTATAATTATCCTTATCATTGATAATTCCTTTTCAACTTATAATTCAAACATTAATTAGTAATCATTATTAGTGTATTCTAAACCTGTTATTGTTAGTCACTATTCAAAAACTCTAAACTTTTCATTATTAGTACACATTAAAGTTTCAATTAATTGTACATATTGAATATGACATTATGACACATTAAACTTGTCATAATGTCATTATTCTAAACATTCTTTAATCGTACATGTTAAAGATATTGCTAAGAGAATCTTTAATCTTGTCAATATCAATATACATTAAAATTATTATTACTATTATATTCTAATCTTGATAACACAATAAAGTTATTAAAAGTACCGATTATTACCACATTCTAAATTTGTCATTATTTGTGCAAATAAAATTTATCATTAATCGCACACTTCTTACTATTAGTATATTCTACATTTGTTATTATTAGTAAACATTGAAGTTATCATAAATATTTCTAAACTTGTCATCATTAGTATATTCTAAACATGCCATTATTAGTATATTCTAATAATTCTTAGTATATTCTAAACTCGTCAATAGTAGTTATCATTAATAGTATCTTCTAAACCTGTCATTACTAGAATATTCTATTTTTTTCATTATTAGTACACATCAAAGATATCATTAATAGTACCTTTTAAACCTGTCACCATTAGAGTGTTATACTTTCCATTAAATAGTACACATTAAAGTTATCATTAATAGTACTTTCTAGACTTCTCATTATACGTATACTATAAACATGTCAATATTGGTATCTAAACTTGTCATTATTAGTATGTTCTAAACTTGTCACAATATATCATATGAAATTTATCATTAATAGGACGTTATCATTAGTATATTCTAAGCCTGGCAATATGCTAAAGTTGTCATTCTTCTAACTTTGTCATTATCATAATTTAAACTAGTATATTCTAAATATGTCATTAATATTATATTCAAAACTCGTAATTGTTAGTTAACTTATCATTAATAGTATATCCTAATTTTTACTATTTTATATTCCAAATTTGCCATTATTAGTACACATTAATTTTATCATTAGAAGTACTTTATAATCTTGTTTTAACGTGGCATTATTAGTATGTTCTAATGTGTACTAATAATTACAAGTTAAGATTATAGTACTAACGAGTGCTATTAATGACAAGTTTAGGATATACCAATAACAACAAGATCAGAAGATTCTTTTAATAATAACTTAAATATGTAGTAAGAGTGACAACTATAGAATATACAAGTTTATACAAGTTTGGAAGCTACTTATAATGTGTACTAATTATGAAAGTTGAGAATATACTATTATGGGTAAGTTTGTAATATATTAATAATGACAAGTTTAGAAAGTACTGTTAATGGTAAGTTTAATGTTTACAAGATACTGTTGATGATAAGTAATACTAATAATGATAATTATAGAACATACTAATAATAATCAGATTAAGGATACTATTAATCATAACTTTAATTGTACTATTAATGACAAGTTCAGAATATACAAATAATGAAATTTAAAAAATATTCTATTAATGATAACTTTAAAGTGTACCAATATTGACAAGCTTAGAATATGAAAGATAATTATATGTTTAGAAAGTACTATTAATGATAACTCTAATATGTACTGATAATCACATGTTTAGAATATACTAATATGGACAAGTTTAGAAGGTACTATTAATGATAACTTTAATAATATGCACTAATAATGGCAATTGTAGAGGATACTGATAATAACAAATATTATGAAAGTTGAGAATATACTATTATGAGTAAGTTAATAATATACTAACAATGACTAGTTTAGAAAGTTTAATGTATAGTAGGGATGATACGTTAAGAATATACTTATAATGACGAGTTTAGAGCATACTAATAATGACAAGTTTACAAGATACTTTTAATGATAACTAATACTAATAATGATAATTATAGAACATACTAATAATGATCAGAATAAAGATACTATTAATGACAACTGTAATTGTACTATAAATGACAAGTTTAGAATATACTAATCATGAAATTTTAGAATATTCTATTAATGATAACTTTAAAGTGTACTAATAGTGAAAAGCACTATTAATGTTTAGAATATACTAATAAGGACAAGCTTAGAAGGTACTATTAATGATAACTTTAATATGCACTAATAATGGCAATTATAGACGATAGGTAATATCAATGATAACTGTAATGTGTACTAATAGTGACAAAGTTAGAATATACGAATAATGACAACTTTGGAAAGTGCTACCAATCATGTGTATTAATACTAACAAGTTTAGAATATAATAATAATGAAAAGTTTAGAATAATGGCAACTTTAGAATAAACTAATATTGCCATGTTTAGAATATATTTAATAAACACTATAAATAAAAAGTTTAGAACATGCCAATTGAGATGTGTTTAGAATATTCTAATGGTTAGAAAGTGATATTAATAATAACTTTAATGTGAAATAATAAGGATAATTATAGAATATACTAATAATGATCAGATTAAAGATATTATTAATGATAACTTTAATGTGTACTATTAATGAGAAGTTTAGAATGGTAATTTTAATGTGTTCTAATGTGTTCAAATAAAACTTTTGGAAAATTGCTTTAATTTTTTTAATTTCCTTTAATCTTAAATTTTAAATTCCTTTAATTTTTTTAAAAGTTAGTTTTGATAAAACAAGTTTACAATATACTAATGATGTCAAGTTAAGAAGGTAATATTAATAACAACGTTAATGTGTACTAAAAACGATAAGTTTAGAATATACTAATGTTTAGAAAAAACTCTTAATGTGTACTATTAATACTAGAACATACAAGTAATGAAAAGTTTAGAAGATACTACTAATAATAACTTTAATATGTAGCAATAATAACAGGTTGATAATATACTAATAAAGAAAAGTTTAGAATACACTAATACTAACAAGTTTGGATAAGTTTAATGTGTACTAATAATGACAAGTTTATAATGTGCTAACTGACAAATTAAGAAGGTGCTATTAACTAGATATTTAATGAGTCCTAATAATGACAAAATTTTAATATATACTAATAATCACTGGTTTAGAATATACTTACAATGATATTTAGAATATGCTAAGATTGACAAGTTCAGAAGATACTGTTGATGGTAACTTTAATGTTTAGAAATAATGACAAGTGTGGAATATACTAATAATCAGAAGGTACAGGTTTGTGTACTAATAATGAAAAGATTAAAATATACCAATAATTAAAAGTTTAAAAGGTACTGTTCAAGATATCTTTAGAAGTTTAGAAGATAAATGATAAATTCAGTTATACTTATAGTAAAATATTAATAATAAAAAGTGTAGAAGGTACTATTAATAACTTTAATGTGTTACAAGTTTAGAATAATGAAAAGTTTGGAAGATATTATTAATGATAACGTTAATGTGTACTAATAGATACAAATTTGGAATCTAATAATAATAACTTTAATGTGTTATCAAAATAAAAAAGTTTGGAAAAAACTGATAATGAGAAGTTTAGAATAATTTATTAATGACAATTTTATAATGTACTTTTAATGATAACTTGAATGTGTACTAGTAATAGTAACCTTAAAGTGAATTAATAATGACATATTTAGAGTATACTGATTATAAGTATAGAATATATAAAACAACGATGAGATGCTTAGAATATACTAAAAATGACAGTTTAAAAGGAACTATTAATGATAACCTTAAAGTTTAGTAATGATAAGTTTTGAATATACTAATAATGTCAACTTTAGAAAATACTATCAATGATAACTTTTCAATATACTAATAATGACAAGTTTAGAAAATACTATTAATTTAGAATGTACTAATACTGAAAGGTTTTAATACACAAGTAATAAAAAGTTCAGAATAAAAGGTAATGACAACTTTAGAAGAATCTAATATTGACATGTTTAAGATATAACAATAATGATAAATTGAAAAGATCCTATTAATGATAACTTAAATATGAACTAATAACGGCACGTGATAATGAGAAGTTTAGAAGGTACTGTTAATACAAGTAATAAAACGTTTAGAATAAAATATAATGACAAGTTTAGAAGAATGTAATACTCACATGCAATAATGATAAGGTACTATTAGTGATAAATCTAATGTGTTCTAAAATGACAAGCTTAGAATATACTAATATATAGGTTCTGAAGGCACTGTTAATGAGCGCTAATAATGAGAATTTAGAATATACCAATAGTGATAAGTTTAGAAGGTACTAATAAAAAAACTAATTTGTATTATTAATGAAAAGTTTATCATATAACGATAATAGCAACTTTTTAAAAATGAACGTTTCCTGTCTACTAATTATGATAAGTTTAGAATATACAAATAGTAACAGGTTTAGAAGGAACTATTACTGATAGCTATAAGGTATTCTAGAAATGACGAGTTATGATATACTAATAATGGCATGTTTAGAATATACCTACATTAAGAAGTTTAGAAGGTACTATTAATGAAAACTTTAATGTGTAATAATAATGAAAAGTTTAGAATATACTAACAATGGCAAGTACTGCTAATATTAAAATGAGAAGTTTAGAATAGAATGAGATGTTAAGAATATATTAATAATGACAAGCTTACAATGTACCCTTAAGGAAAAATTTAATGTGTCCTAACAATGACAAATTTAAAAGGTACTACTAATAGTAACTTTTATGTGTATTAATAATTATAAGTTAAGAAGGTGCTATCAGATATAACTTTAATTTGAACAAATAAGGACAAGTTTAGTACATACTAATAATGACAAATTTAGACCGTTCTATGAATAAATAATGTCATGTTTTGAAGTTACTATTAATGATGACTTTAATGTGCACTAATAACGTGTTTAGAATATACTAATAATGAGAAGTTTAGAAGGTACGATCAATTATAACTTTAATGTACTAATAAGAAGTTTAGAAGATACTAAATGACAGGCTTAGACGGATCTACTAATGATATATATAATTTGTACTAATAATCACAAATTTAAAATGTACTATTGATGACAAGATTAGAATATTTTAAGAACGATAATTTAAATGTGTTTATAATATCTAAATAATGAAAAATTAGGAAGGTATTTTTAATGATAACTTTAATGTCTACTAATAATGACAAGTTTAGAATATAGTAATAATGAAAAATTTAGAATATACTATTAATGATTAATTACATTATATAATATACTAATGATGTCAAGTTACTGTTAAGGTAGAAGGGACTGTTAACGTGTACTAATAATACTAGAATATACAAATAATGACAAGTTTAGAAGATACTACTACTAATAGCTTTGATATGTATGGATAATGACAATTTTATAAAATACTAATAAAGAAAAGTTAAAAAAAAACCACAGCAATAATGACATGTTTAGAAGGTATGATAACGTTAATGATAACGTTAATGTGTAATGACACGTTTGAATTATATTAATACTGCAAAATTTAGAAAATACTAATGCTATCAATATTAATATAATGACAAGTTTAGAAAAAGGATAAACTTTGGAATATATTAGTTTTGCCAAGTTTAGAATATACCAATAATGATAAGTATACGAGGTCCTAATAGTTTTAACATGTACTAATAATGAAACTTTAATGTGTACTAATAATGACAAGTTAACTGACAATTTTAGAATATACTATTAATTATTAAGTTAATGTGTACTAATAGGGCAATATCAAGTTGAGAAGGTAATATTGATAATAACGTTAATGTGTACTGATAATGACAAATTTAGAATATACTAATAATGATGTTTAGAAGGCACTTGTACTACTAATACAAGTTTAGGAGATACTACTACTAATAGTTTTAATATATATCAACAACGACAAGTTTATATTATAAAAATAAAGAAACGTTTAGAATACACTAATACTGACAAGTTTGGAAGGTGTTATGATTGATAAGTTTAATGTGTACTAATTATGAAAAGTTTATAATATACCAACAATAACGGTGTCCTAATAATGACAAAATTAGAATATACTAATAACGACAGGTTTAGAATGTATATACAATTAAAAGTTTAGAATGTACTTAGATTGAAAAGTTTAGAAGATACTCTTCAAGATCATTTTAATGTGTAGAAATAATGACAAGTGTGGAATATACTAATAATGATAAGTTTAGCAGGTTCTAGTAATGATAAGTTTGGCAGGTTCTAGTAATGATAACTTTATTTTGTACTAACAATGACAAGTTTAGCATATAAGTTTACTGTTAAGTTTCGAAGATATTGATTAAGTTTAGAAATTACTAATAATGACAACTTTAGAAGGTAATATATATCATAACTTTAATTTGTACTAATAATGACCAGAACGTACTAATGGCAAATTTAGAATGTACTATAAATGAAAACTTTGATGTCTTCTAATAATTAATGTTTGAAAAATACTAAAATTGAAACGTTTACAGGCACTGTTAATGATAACTTTAATATGTACCAATAATTTAATAATAGCAGGTTCTAGTAATGATAACTATATTTTGTACTAATAATGACAAGTTTAGCATATAAGTTTACTGTTAAGTTTCGAAGATATTGATTAAGTTTAGAAATTACTAATAATGACAACTTTAGAAGGTATTATATATCATAACTTTAATTTGTACTAATAATGACCAGAACGTACTAATGGCAAATTTAGAATGTACTATAAATGAAAACTTTGATGTCTTCTAATAATTAATGTTTGAAAAATACTAATATTGAAACGTTTAAAGGCACTGTTAATGATAACTTTAATATGTACCAATAATTTAGTAATAGTTTATAATTTTGTAATAATGACAACTTTTGGAGGTTATATTAATGATAACGTTAATGTGTAGTAATAATGACACGTTTGACTCATATTGATAATAGCAATATCAGAAGTTGCTATTAATGATAAATATAATACGTACTAATAATGATTAGTTTAGAATAACCTAACAATATCATGTTTAGAAGACACTACTAATGGTAACTTTAACATATATTAATACTTAAAACTTTAGAATATACAAATAATGATAACGTTAATGTGTAGTAATAATAACACGTTTGAATTATATTAATAATGCAAAGTTTAGAAAATTCTGGTAATAGCAAAATCAGAAGTTACTATAAATGATGAATATAATACGTACTAATAATGATTAGTTTTGAATAACCTAACAATATCATGATTAGAAGATATTACTAATGGTAACTTTAACATGTATTAATACTCACAAGTTTAGAATATACCAACAATAATAAGTTTAGAATAATGATAAACTTGAGAAATCTGCTAATAACCACAGGTTTATACAATTAAAAGTTTAGAATCTACTAAGATACTCCTCAAGATAACTTTGATGTGTAGAAATAATGACAAGTGTGGAATATACTAATAATGATAAGTTTAGAAGGTTCTAGTAATGATAACTTTTTTTTGTACTAATAAAGACAAGTTTAGCATATAAGTTTACAAGGGACTATTAATGATAACTTTAATGTGTTTTAATAAATAAAAGTTTCGAAGATATTGATTAAGTTTAGAAATTACTAATAATGACATCTTTAGAAGGTGATATATATCATAACTTTAATTTGTACTAATAATGACCAGAACGCACTAATGACAAATTTAGAATGTATAAATGAAAACTTTGATGTCTTCTAATAATTAATGTTTGAAAAATACTAATATTGAAAAGTTTAAAGGCACTGTTAATGATAACTTTAATATGTACCAATAATCACAAGTTTATAATTTTGTAATTATGACAACTTTTGGAGGATGATAAAGTTAATGTGTAGTAATAATGACACGTTTGAATCATATTAATAATAGCAAAATCAGAAGTTGCTATTAATGATATATATAATACGTACTAATACTGATTAGTTTAGAATAACCTAACAATATGACAAGTTTAGAATATACCAATAATGACAAGTTTAGAATAATGATAAGCTTTGGAATATATTAGTAATAGCAAAATCAGAAGTTGCTATTAATGATAAATATAATACGTACTAATAATGATTAGTTTTGAATAGCCTAACAATATCATGTTTAGAAGAAACTACTAATGGTAACTTTAATATGTATTGATACTCACAAGTCTAGGATATACCAATAATGACAAGTTTAAAATAATGATGAACTTTGGAATATATTAGTATTGCCAAGTTTAGAATATATTAATGTGTACGAATATAAAAAATTTGGAATACCCAAGAAGATATGTTTAGTATATAATAGTACTGATATGTTTCGAACAATGACAACATTAGAAAGTATTGCTAATGATGATTTAAAATGAGGGTTTAGAACATGCAAATATTGACAAGCAAATATTGTACAAGTGTAGTGATGACAAATTTAGAACATGCTTATAATGTCAGGTATTTTCTAAACCTTACGTTGTTAATATATTTCAAACGTGTCATTATTACTACACATCAACATTATCTTAAATGTAGCCTTCTATGCATGTCATTATTAAAATATTGTAAAACTGTGATTATTTATACACAATATAATTTATACACAATATAATTTTGTCATTTTTTCATTATTCTAAACTTATTTTCATTATTATTTTCATTATTATTAACTTATTTTCATTATTCTAAACTTATTATTATTAGTATATAATCTAATATTGACATTATGACAATATATTTCATTAGTACATTCTGAATTAATAGTATATTCTAAACTTGTCATTATTCGTATATTGAAAAGTTATCATTGATAGTGTTTTCTAAACTTATCATTATTAGTATATTAAAAATTTGTTATTATTACTAAACTTTAATGTTATCATTAATAGTTCCTTCTAAAGCTGTCATTTTTAGTATATTCTAAGCATCTCATTGTTGGTACATATTAAAGTTGTCATCAATATTACTTACCCTGTCTTTATTTGTATATTCTTAACTTATTATTAGTATACTCTAAATATGTCATTATTAATTCACTTTAAGGTTACTCTTACTAGTACACATTCAAGTTATCATTAAAAGTACATTCTAAATTATTCTAAACTTCTCATTATCAGTATATTCTAAGCATTTTATTTTGATAACACATGTTATTATTATTAGATTCCAAATTTGTATTTATTAGTTCACATTAACGTTATCATTAATAATATCTTCCAATATCTTCATTATTAGTGCATTATGAAATTGTCAATAATACTACCTTCTAAACTTCTCATTATTACTATATTCTAAACTTGTCACACATCAAGGTTATCATTAATAGTACTTTCTATACTTGTTGTTATTACCATATTCTAAACTTTTTATTATTAGTAATTTACTATTAGTATATACTGAATTTATCATTTATCTTCTAAACTTGTCTTTATTAATATATTGTAAATTTGCTTATTATTAGTATAAATTAAAGTTATCTGGTATATATATTGTAAACTTCTGATTATTAGTACACATAAAAGTTACTATTAACAATACCTTCTAAACTTGTCAAAGTTTAGAAGTTAACATTAGTAGAGCCTTTTAAACTTATCGTTATTAGTATATTCCACACTTGTCATCATTTCTAAACATTTAAGTTACCATTAACAGTATTTTCTGAACTTGTCAATTTTAGCATATTCTAAATATCATTGTAAGTAATTATTAGTGATTATTAGTATGTACTAAATTTATAGTTAATAGCACCTTCTTAACTTGTCATTGTTAGTACATTATAAACTTGTCATTATTAGTACACATTAAACTTATCCAAACTTGTTAGTATTAGTGTATTCTAAACTTTTCTTTATTAGTATATTATAAACCAGTTATCATTGCTATAAGTTATTATTAGTAATATCTTCTAAACTTCTCATTACTTGTACATTAAGAGTTTTTTCTAAACATTAGTATATTCTAAAATTTTCGTTATTATTAAACGTTGTTATCAATATTACCTTCTTAACTTGACATCATTAGTATATTGTAAACTTGTCTTATCAAAAATACATTTTAAACTTTTTTTTATTAGTACATGTTAAAACTGTCATTAAAGGAATTTATCATTTTTTTTTATTTGAACACATTAGAACAAATTAAAATTACCGTTTTAACTTGTCATTAATAGTACACATTAAAGTTATCATTAATAGTATCTTTAATCTGATCATTATTAGTATATTCTATAATTATCCTTTTCCAATTTTCCATTTTTTTTTATTTGAACACATTAGAACAAATTAAAATTACCGTTCTAAACTTGTCATTAATAGTACACATTAAAGTTATCATTAATAGTATCTTTAATCTGATCATTATTAGTATATTCTATAATTATCCTTATTAGTACACATTAAAGTTATATTAGTACACATTAAAGTTATATTATATTATATTATATTATATTATATTATATTATATTATATTATATTATATTATATTATATTATATTATATTATATTATATTATATTATATTATATTATATTATATTATATTATATTATATTATATTATATATTGTATATATTATTAGTATATTGTAACCTCTAATTATTAGTATATTGTGAACTTCTGATTATTAGTACACATAAAAGTTATTATTAACAATACCTTCTAAAATTGTCAAAGTTTAGAAGTTAATATTAGTAGAACCTTCTAAACTTATCGTTATTAGTATATTCCACACTTGTCATTACTTCTAAACATTAAAGTTACCTTTAACAGTATCTTCTGAACTTGTCAATCTTAGCATATTCTAAATATCATTGTAAGTATATATTAAAGTTATGTCATTATTAGGACTCATTCTTAATTTGTCATTGTTAGTACATTATAAACTTGTCATTATTAGTACACATTAAACTTATCCAAACTTGTTAGTATTAGTGTATTCTAAACTTTTCTTTATTAGTATATTATCAACCTGTTATTATTGCTACATATTAAAGTTATTATTATTTGTATTTTCTAAACTTTTCATTACTTGTATATTCTAGTATTAGTAGTACAAATTAAGAGTTTTTTCTAAACATTAGAATATTCTAAACTTGTCGTTATTAGTACACATTAACGTTATTATCAATATTACCTTCTTAACTTGACATCATTAGTATATTGTAAACTTCTTATCAAAAATACCTTTTTAACTATCATTAAAGAAATTTTCCAATTTTTTTATTTGAACACATTAGAACATATTAAAATTACCATTCTAAACTTGTCATTAATAGTACACATTAAAGTTATCATTAATAGTATCTTTAATCTGATCATTATTAGTATATTCTATAATTATCCTTATTAGTACACATTAAAGTTATCATTAATATCACTTTCTGAATTGGCATGTTCTAAACTTTTTATATATAGTGTTCATTAAATATATTCTAAACATGGCAATTAGTGTATTCTAAAGTTGCCATTATTCGTATATTCTAACTTTGTCATTATTATTATATTCTAAACTTGTTAGTATTAATACACATGATTGGTATATTCTAACTTTGTCATTATTAGTGCACATTACAGTTATTATTGATATTACCTTCTAATGTTTGTAATTATCAGTATCGTCTATAATTGCCATTATTAGTGCATATTAGAGTTATCATTAATAGTACCTTCTAAACTTGTCCTTATTAGTATATATACATGTGATTATGAGTTATCATTTATAGTGCTTTCTAAACGTAATTGTTTTTCATATTTTAAGATTGTCACTATTAGTACACTTTAAAGTTATCATTAATAGAATATTCTAAAATTTCATTATTAGTATATTCTAAACTTGTCATTAAAAGTACAATTAAAGTTATCATTAATAGTATTTTTAATCTGATCATTATTAATATGTTCTATAATTATCATCATTAGTATTAGTTATCATTAACAGTATCTTGTAAACTAATAAGGACAAGTTTAGAAGGTACACTAGTGAATATGACATTATGACCTTGTCATAATGTCATTATTCTAAACTTTCTTTAATCGTACATATTAAAGATATTTCTAAGAGAATCTTTTAATCTTGTCAATATCAATATACATTAAAATTATTATTAATATTATATTCTAATCTTGACAACACAATAAAGTTATCAAAAGTACCGATTATTACCACATTCTAAATTTGTCATTATTCGTGCAAATAAAATTTATCGTTAATCGCACACTTCTCATTATTAGTATATTCTAAATTTGTTATTATTAGTAAACATTGAAGTTATCATAAATATAACCTTCTAAACTTGTCATCATTAGTATATTCTAAACATGCCATTATTAGTATATTCTAATAATTCTTAGTATATTCTAAACTTTTTTTAATCTTGTCAATATCAATATACATTAAAATTATTATTACTATTATATTCTAATCTTGACAACACAATAAAGTTATTAAAAGTACCGATTATTACCACATTCTAAATTTGTCATTATTTGTGCAAATAAAATTTATCATTAATCGCACACTTATTATTTGTATATTCTAATTTTTTATTATTAGTATATTCTAAACCTGTCATTACTAGAATATTCGATTTTTTTCATTATTAGTACACATCAAAGATATCATCTATAGTACCTTCTATACTTTTCATTATTAGTACACATTAAAGTTATCATTAATTGTACTTTATTATTAGTATTATTATTAGTAGTATTATTAGTATCTGTCATTACTAGAATATTCTATTTTTTTCATTATTAGTACACATCAAAGATATCATCTATAGTACCTTCTATACTTTTCATTATTAGTACACATTAAAGTTATCATTAATTGTACTTTCCAAATTTCTCATTATACGTATATTCTAAACATGTCTACATTGGAATATTCTAAACTTGTCATTCTTAGTATGTTCTAAACTTCACATTAATAGATCATATTAAATCTATCATTAATAGTATATTCTAAACTTGGCAATATTAGTATATGTTAAAGTTGTCATTAAACCTTGTCATTATTATTATAGTTTAAACTAGTATATTCTAAAGATGTCGTTATTAGTATATTCAAAACTCGTCATTATCAGTAAACTTATCACTAATAGTATCTTCTAATCTTTTCATTATTACTATATTCCAAGTTTGACATTATTAGTACACATTAAATCTATCATTAATAGTACCTACTAATCCTGTTTTATTAGTATTTTCTAAACCTAGAATTATTAGTGTGTTCTAAACTTATTATTATTGAAAATTAAAGTTATAAATAGTACCTTATACACTAATCATTAACAGTATCTTTTTCACTTGTAAATATTAGTATATTCTAAACTTGTCAATATCATTACACATCAAAGTTATCATTATCGTTAAAAATTTATCACTACTAAACTTTAATGTGTACTAATAAAAACAAGTTTAGAATATATATTCTAAACTTGTTTTTATTAGTACACATTAAAGTTATCATTAATAGTTCCTTTTCAACCTGTCGTTATAGGTATATTCTATATTTGTATTTTCACACTCTTCATTATTAGTATATTCTAAAATTCTCATGATTACTACACATTAATGTTATCTTTAAAAATACATTCTAATCTTGTTTTTATTGTTATATTCTAAACTTAACAGTATTAGTGTAATCTAATTTTTTTCCTTATTACTCCTTGATTTTCTTTATATATTCTAAACTTGTCATTATTAGTTCATGTTAACGTTATCATTATTAGTACCTTCTAAACTTATTATTATTGGTATATTCTAAATTCTAAACTTGTCATTATTATTACATATAGTTAATAATTATAGTAACATATAGAACAGTACCCTTTAAAATTGTAATTATTGGAATATCTTTTCATTATTAGTACTCATACCTGTTCCTTCTAAACCTCTTTTTATTAGTATATTGTAAACTTCTGATTATTAGTACACATTAAAGTTATTGTTAATAATACCTTCTAAACTTGTCAAAAGTTAAATGCATTATTAGTATATCTTTTAAACTAGTCATTATTAGTATATTACAAACTTGCCATTATTAGTATATTTTAATTTTTCATTATTAGTACACATTGGTATATTCTAGTCTTTCCATTATTAGTACACATATATGTATCATTAACTGTGCCTTGCATTATAAGTATATTGTAAACTTGTCACATTAAAGCTATACTTTCTAAACTTGAAATTATTTGTATATTACAAAATTGCTATTTCGAAATTTGTCATGCAATAGTACCTTCTAAACTTGTCATTAGTATATTCTAAACTTGTTATTACTAGTGCACATTAAAGCTATAATTAATAATACCTTCTAAACTTGCCATAATTAGAATATCATAAATTTGTCCCTATTAATATACATTATTCTATGGTTGTCATTGTTAGTATATTCTAAACTTTTCATAATTAATACAGATCAAATTATTCAATATTAGTACATATCAAAGATATTTAATAGAACCTTCTAAAATTGTCATTATTGATACATATTAAAGTTATTATAAATATCATTTTTTAACATTTTGATTATTGATTATTGTTGTATATATCATTAATAGTACTATCGGCAATATTCATTATTAATATATTCTAAACTTTTGATATTAAAGTTATCACCAATAGTTCCGACTGAATATGTTATTCTTAGTATATCCTAAAGTTGTCATTATTAGTAATTTCTAAACTTAATATGTTCGAAACTTGTATTTATTAATACACATTAAAGTTATCATTAATAGTACCTTGTAAACTTATATGCTAAACTTGTTATTATTAGTACAAAATAAAGTTATCATTACTAGAACCTTCTAAACTTATCATTATTAGTATATTCCACACTTGTCATTATTTCTACTAAACTTGTCAATATTAGTAGATTCTAAACTTTTAATTGTATATACATTCTAAACCTGTGGTTATTAGTACATTTCTGCTATACATGTCGTTATCAGTATATTCTAATTTTGTCATTATTAGGACACCTTAAAGTTATAGCTAATAACGCCATTATTTGTTATTGTTGGTATATTATAAACTTTTCATTATTAGTACACATTAAACTTAACCATCACAACACCTTCCAAACTTGTCAGTATTAGTGTATTCTAAACTTTTCTATATTTTTATATTATAAACTTGTCGTTATTGATACATATTAAAACTATTATTAGTAGTATCTCCTAAACTTGTATTATTAGTACACGTTAACAGTACCTTCTAAACATCATTATTAGTATATTCAAAACTTGTCATTAACGTTATTATCAATATTACCTTCTTAACTTGTCATATTAGTACACATTAAATTAATCATTAATAGTATATTCTAAAGTTGTCATTATCAGTACACATTAAAGTTATCATTAGAAATTTCTTCTAAACTTTTCATTATTAGTACATGTTAAAACTATTAGGATCTCGTATACTTATCATTATTAGTATATTCTAAACTAATAATGATAAGTTTATAATTTTTCTAAACTTGTCATTATTGGTATATTCTAAACTTGTAAGTATTATAGCATGTCAAATTAGTAGTGTCTTCTAAACATGACATTGTTAGTTTATTCAAAACAAATCATTGTGAGTATATTCTAAATTATCAATACGCATTAAAGTTACTATTAGTAGTACCTTCTGAATTTGTCATTATTAGGACACCTTAAAATTGTCGTTAATGGTACATTGTAAGATTGTCATTATTAGTATATTCTAGACATGTAGACACTAAAGTTATCATCAATACAGTATTCTAAAATTCTCATTTTTAATATTAGTAGTACTTCCCATTGTTAGTATATACTAAACTTTTCATTATTATTACACATTAAAGTTTTCATTAATAGTACCTTCTAAATTTCTCAATGTTAATATATTCTAAACATGCCATTATTAGTATATTATTAGTATAACTTGTCATTTTTAAATACCTTATAGCTATCAGTGATAGTTCCTTCTAAATCTGTTACTATTTGTATATTCTAAACTTATCATAATTAGTAGACAGGAAACTTTCATTATTAGAAAGTTGTTATTATCATTATATGATAAACTTTTCATTAATAATACAAATTATTCTTTTTATTAGTACCTTCTAAACTTATCACTATTGGTATATTCTAAAATTTTCATTATTAGCACTCATTAACAGTGCCTTCAGAACCTATATATTAGTATATTCTAAGCTTGTCATTTGTAGAACACATTAGATTTATCATTAATAGTACCTTCTAAACTTGTCATTATTATTATATTATAGTTAACTTGTTATCATTAGTATATTCTAAACTTGTCTTAGTATATAGTAAACTTTCATTATTAGTACACATGAAAGTTTTCATTAACAGTACTTTCTAAACTTCTCATTATTACATGTCATTATTACGTGTCATTAGATTCATTATCTTTTATTCTAAACGTTTTATTGTTTGTATTTCATTAACAGTGCCTTCTAATTTTCTCATTATTACGTGCCATTATTAGTTCATATTTAAGTTATCATTAATAGGATCTTTTCAATTTATCATTATTGCTATATCTTAAAATGTCAATATTAGATTCTTCTAAACTTGTCATTACCTTTTATTCTAAACTTTTTATTACTTGTGTATTAAACCTTTCAGTATTAGCTTATTCTAAATTAATAGTATTTTCTAAACTTGTCATTAGTAGTATATTGAAAAGTTATCATTGATAGTATTTTCTAAACTTGTCATTATTAGTATATTCAAAACTTGTTATTATTACTATCATTAAAAGTTCCTTCTAAAACTGTCATTTTTAGTATATACCAATAATGATAAGTTTAGAAGGTACTAATAACAAAAACTTTAATTTGTATTATTAATGAAATGTTTATGATATAATAATAATGTCAACTTTTTAATAATGAAAGTTTCTTGTCTACTGATTATGACAAGTTTAGAATATGCAAATAGTAACAGGTTTAGAAGGAACTATTACTGATAGCCATAAGGTATTCTAAAATGACAAATTTATAATGTACTAATAATGACATGTTTAGAATATACTAACATTGAGAAGTTTAGAAGGTACTATTAATGAAAACTTTAATGTGTAATAATAATGAAAACTTGAATGTGTAATAATAATGAAAAGTATTGAATATACTAACAATGGCAAGTAATGATTATATTAATAATGAGAAGTTTAGAATACAGTATTGATTATAACTTTAGTGTCTACATGTTTAGAATATACTAATAATGACAAGCTTACAAGGTACCATTAAGGAAAATTTTAATGTGTCCTAATAATGACAAATTTAGAAGGTACTATTAATAGTAACTTTAATGCGTATTAATAATTTAGAATATACTCACAATTATAAGTTTAGAAGGTGCTCTCAGATATAACTTTAATTTGAACAAGTTTAGAACATACTAATAATGACAGTTAGACCGTTCTATGAATAGATAATACTAATAATGCCATGTTTAGAAGTTACTATTAATGATGACTTCAATATACACTAATAATATGTCATGTAATTGATTTTGTCCACAATTTTAGGTTCTATTTTAAATGTTAAATCTAGTTTCGACGGCTCTTCATTGCTTCTGTATCTGGTGTATTCCATGGTCATGTCCAGCAGTACATTACCCTCACAAGTCTCTCCTCCTCGCACTGTCATGTTTTCCCCCAAAAATTCTTTGCAATTGAAGTCCCCCATAATTACAAAATTACCACTGCCCATTAGTATCTCATTTAGTGATTTCCTTGTATCTTTAGAATTTTTGTATGTTCGTTCTCTTTCCAAGCGTTCGTTTTCGGGAGCAACACAAACTTTCTACTTTTCATATTCTTGTCTTCGACTTTTATCATGATCAGTTCAACATTACCTTTGCCCTCCGCAATTTTTGTCACGTTTAAGTCTTTCTTGGCCAAGAACATGATTCCTCCTCCCTGTTTCTTGTCCCTATTTTTTATCGATGGATGGTATTTCACCTCTTAGTTCTCTACAATTCCCATTATGGCTGGTTTTTCTTCTAGCAGGTAATCATTGAGTTCGTTCAGACCTGAAATTAATCCATCAATGTTAGTATGGGCCACTTTTAATTTTCTCCTTTCTCCATTTTTTTTTCTGTCTTTGGTTTGTTCGTTTTGAGGTGTTTGTGTGTGTGTGTGTGTGTGTGTGTGTGTGTGTGTGTGTGTGTGTGTGTGTGTGTGTGTGTGTGTGTGTGTGTGTTCGGTGTGTGTGTGTGTGTGTGTGTGTGTGTGTGTGTGTGTGTGTGTGTGTGTGTGTGTATGTGTGTGTGTGTGTGTGTGTGTGTGTGTGTGTGTGTGTGTGTGTGTGTGTGTGTGTGTGTGTGTGTGTGTGTGTGTGTGTGTGTGTGTGTGTGTGTGTGTGTGTGTGTGTGTGTGTGTGTATGTGATACAAATAGATGCGTACCTACGTTCGTTGTGTCTCAATGTAAAAGGAATAAAAAGTAACATGCGGTCGCTTTCCTGTATCACTCAGTTCTTGGTTCCCCACAGATGACGTGGAACTAAATCTTGTTATTATTGGTCATAGAACTCAAGACAGCCAAAAATATGGTTTCTTCGATCTACGTCAGGGGTTATTGACCTATTTTCTCATGTGATGAAAAATAGCCGTGGTTTGCGACCTGGAGGAGCGCAACATCCATAGTTGACATCGACTGGCGGAGACCCACATCATGTGGACCTTGACCTGTAGCCGAAAGGGAATGGACGCCACGTGGTACCAAATTAATAGTCTCGAATGGTGTGGAATAGGCCTAGTGAACCGGGAAAGAGTGCTCAAGAAACTCACTTTTTGCCTCGGAACTCTGATATCAACCTCGTTCGACCATCGAAAGGAGACCCTGACTATTGAATAATTCTAGAACCTTCCCCAGGAAATTTTTGCCAATGGCTACATTAAATGTAGGAATATTTAGAGGAAAGGAGGAATTGATATTAATGATAAAGGAAAAGAAAGTCGACATACTTGCTTTATGTGAAACAAGACTTGCAAGTAAAGGCAGAAGGGCTTTGCATGATAACTATCAGTTCGTATATGCAGACATTAGCACAAAGAATCACGAGAGTAGAACAGGAAAACGAGAGGATTCTGGCTTTCTGAAAAAAAAAAATCATAAAAGTCTACGCACCGCTCAAAGTCGACCATCAGAAAAAAGAGAAGTATTCTATGAATCCCTCCAGAATGTTAAGAGCGACTTACCATACGCCGAAAATGTAGTTATCATGGGTGATCTGAATGGACACATTGAAAAAGATCGCAAAGGATTTAGTACGGGTAGAAAAGCATTATATTGATGTCATGCAGTTCAGACCACAGGCTAGTTGTGGGCAAACTGAAACATGCCAAATCAAAACCTCTGAAGAGTATAGCCATAAAACGATTTTTTGAACAAATATATGAGAGATGAAGGCTATAAAGAAGCATTCCAATGCAGATTGAGAGAAAATAGAGTCGAAGATGCTGGAAGAGAAGATTTGGTAGGTCGCCTTCCATTCGGCGATCACAAGACTTGACAAAGAAGTTATGCAATACTTATACAGTTGGAAGAAAAAATAAACACTCTAGTGCAGCGTTTCTCAACCTTTTTACCCTTGCGTAACCTTTAGAATAAACTGCATGTCTCAAGGAACAACTGAAAAAAACCCATATCTTTCTCATTTTAATTTCATCGTAATAATAGGTTAAATAGGATGATGCATACATCACATTATTACAATAACCAAGAATATTTCGTGCTTCTTTAATTATATTACGTATATGAAATTAAATAAAAAATCAAAAGAATCACTTGTTCTCGCGTAACCCTGGGACCTTTTCAGAACCCTGGTTGAGAAACTCTGCTCTAGATCGAAAATAGTAAAGAAGCTGTCAAAATGAATAAATGAAAAAAATATATATAAAAGATAAAAATAGAAAATAAAAAATCTGAAAATGGATGAGCACGAAGAGAATAGAAGGTTGAGAAAAGTATGTTCAAGCTAGAAGATAGGCAGAGAGAGTGAAAAATAGGTATCATTACTCGCAACATTTCTAGCTAATGGTTAAATGGATTTTTATCATGAGGACGCAAGCAATATTTGGAAAACGCAAAGTTGGAAGCTGACAAATCAAAAGCTTATCCGGACCAATAATATTCATTCTCACATTTGCCATTTGCCCTTTCATAGCACCCGAGTGTATTCTTGGAATCATAGTCGTGTGAGTAATCTGAACACTAAATGAATAGTTGTTAAACACTAAAGTCATTCATATCATATTTTGCTTTCTTTGGCTTTATAGAACCTTAGAAAACTTAATATTATATGGGTAGCTATAGTATTTGACATTTCTGCGTATTTCCAATAATTGACCATGACCAGAGGGGTAGGGGTGAGGGTTGGGATATACGACCTTTTTCCTAAAATACAACTTAAATACAACCAATGTCTCAAGTAGGAGATTTCACAAAAACTCGATCAAATTTTCAAATTCTCACAAGAGAATGAGAGGAGGTTAGGGAAAGAAGTGAGGCTGTGTGTGTGTGTGTGTGTGTGTGTGTGTATGTGTGTAATAATAATAATAATAATAATAATAATAATAATAATAATAATAATAATAATAATAATAATAATAATAATAATAATAATAATAATAATAATAATAATAATAATAATAATAATAATAATAATAATAATAATAATAATAATAATAATAATAATAATAATAATAATAATAATAATAATAATAATAATAATAATAATAATAATGATAATAATAATAATAATAATAATAATAAATAATAATAATAATGATAATAATAATAATAATAATAATAATAATAATGATAATAATAATAATAATAATAATAATAATAATAATAATAATAATAATAATAATAATAATAATAATAATAATAATAATAATAATAATAATAATAATAATAATAATAATAATAATAATAATAATAATAATAATAATAATAATAATAATAATAATAATAATGATAATAATAATAATAATAATAATAATAATAATAATAATAATAATAATAATAATAATAATAATAATAATAATAATAATAATAATAATAATAATAATAATAATAATAATAATAATAATAATAATAATAATAATAATAATAATAATAGTAATAATAATAATAATAATAATAATAATAATAATAATAATGATAATAGTAATAATAATAATAATAATAATAATAGTAATAATAATAATAATAATAATAATAATAATAATAATAATAATAATAATAATAATAATAATAATAATAATAATAATAATAATAATAATAATAATAATAATAATAATAATAATAATAATAATAATAATAATAATAATAATAATAATAATAATGATAATAATAATAATAATAATAATAATAATAATAATAATAATAATAATAATAATAATAATAATAATAATAATTATAATAATAATAATGATAATAATAATAATAATAATAATAATAATAATAATAATAATAATAATAATAATAATAATAATAATAATAATAATAATAATAATAATAATAATAATAATAATAATAATAATAATAATAATAATAATAATAATAATAATAATAATAATAATAATGATAATAATAATAATAATAATGATAATAATAATAATAATAATAATAATAATAATAATAATAATAATAATAATAATAATAATAATAATAATAATAATAATAATAATAATAATAATAATAATAATAATAATAATAATAATAATAATAATAATAATAATAATAATAATAATAATAATAATAATAATAATAATAATAATAATAATAATAATAATAATAATAATAATAATATACGGTTTATTGGGTATAGCAGCATTCCTGCTGAAAATATACATCCTACAAGAAAATAACAATATAATACTATGTCAGTAAGTAGACGTTATTACAATCATACAAAAACTAGACAAATAAAACAGTAGGCTAATTAATAGGTATGTAGTGGGCTCTTCTTATACCGGTCGGTACGTGCTTTGATCGGCTTGATGGAATTATGGTGCCTTGTCATTATTAGTTCATAATAACGTTATTAGTACCTTCTAAACTTATTATTATTAGTATATTCTAAATTCATTATTAGTACATATTGTAGTTAACAATTATAGTAACATCTCAACTTGCTATTATTGGTATATTCTAAACTTAACAGTACCTTCTAAACTCTACGTGCCATTATTCGTATACATTGAAGATATAATTAAATATGATCTTTTAAACAGATCATTATTGCTATATTTTAATTTAAACATGTCAATATTAGTTTCTTCTAAACTTGTCATTATTTTTTTTCTTAACTTTTTATAATTTGTATATTATAAACTTTTCAGTATTAGTACACTCTAAAGTTATCATTAATAGTACTTTCTAAACTTGTCATTACTAGTATATTCTAAACTTGTTATTATTACTAAAATTTAAGGTTATCATTAATTGTTTCTTATAAATTGTCAGTTATAGTTTATTCTAAACATCTCATTATTGTTATCAGTAATAGTACCTACCCGGCCTTTATTTGTATATCCTAAACTTAGTATTAGTATTCACTAAATATGTCATTATTAGTTCACTTTGAAGTTACTATTAATAGTACCTTTAACCTTGCATTACTAGTACACATTAAAGTTATCAATAAAAGTACATTCTAAAATTGTCATTATTAGCTTATTCTAAACTTATTATATTCTAAACTTTTCATTTTCAGAACACTTTAAAGTTATTAATAATAGCCTATACATTTGTATTTGTATTTGTATTTATATATATATATATATATGTATATTTTTTGTTTGTTTTTGTTTTTGTATTTGTATTTAGTATAACATTAACGTTATCATTGATAATATTTTCCAAACTTTTCATTATTAGTGCATTCTAAACTTGTTAATGATAGTACCTTCTAAATTTCTCATTTTTACTATATTCTAAACTTGTCATTATTAGTACACAGTAAAGATCTCAATAATACCTTCTAAACTTATCATTACCATATTCTAAACTTTTTATTATTAGTACACATTAAATTCATTAGAGTGCATTCTAAACTTGTCTTTATTAGTATATTACAAACTTGCTTATTATTAGTGGAAATTAAAGTTGTCTTAACAGTACTCTAAACTTGTAATTATTGGTATATTCTAGTCTTTTCATTATTAGTACACATACCTCTGATTATTAGTGCACATTAAAGTTATTATTAATTATACCTTTTAAACTTGTCAAAGTTAAATGCATTATTAAAATCTTTAAAACTAGTAATTATTAGTATATTACAAACTATCATTAATGGGATCTTTTCAATTTATGATTAATGTTATATTGTCATAATGTCAATATTAGATTATTGTAAACTTGTCATTACCTTTTATTCTAATATTTTTATTATTTGTGTATTAAACCTTTCTAATTTAGTACATTCTAAATTAATAGTATATTCTAAACTTGTCATTATTCGTATATTGAAAAGTTATCATTAATAGTGTTTTCTAAACTTGTCATTATTAGTATATTCAAAATTTGTTATCATTACTAAACTTTAATGTTATCATTAATAGTTCCTTCTAAAACTGTCATTTTTAGTATATTCTAAGCATCTCATTGTTGGTACATATTAAAGTTGTCATCAATATTACTTACTGTCTTTATTATATTCTTAACTTATTATTAGTATACTCTAAATATGTCAATATTAATTCACTTTAAGGTTACTCCTACTAGTACATTCAAGTTATCATTAAAAGTACATTCTAAATTATTCTAAACTTCTCATTATCAGTATATTCTAAGCATCTTATTTTGATAACACATGTTATTATTATTAGATTCCAAATTTGTATTTATCAGTACACATTAACGTTATTATTAATAATATCTTCCAAACTTTTCATTATTAGTGCATTATGAAATTGTCAATAATACTAACTTCTAAACTTCTCATTATTACTATATTCTAAACTTGTCACACATTAAGGTTATCATTAATAGTACCTTCTATACTTGTTGTTATTACTATATTCTAAACTTTTTATTATTAGTTACTATTAGTATATACTGAATTTATCATTTATCTTCTAAACTTGTCTTTATTAATATATTGTAAACTTGCTTATTATTAGTATAAATTAAAGTTATCTTGAACACTACCTTTTAAACTGAAAATTATTGGTATATTCGGACAAGCTTAGAAGGTACTATTAATGATAACTTTAATATGCACTAATAATGGCAATTATAGACGATACTGATAATTACAAATATTAGTAGGTAATATCAATGATAACTGTAATGTGTACTAATAGTGACAAAGTTAGAATATACGAATAATGACAACTTTGGAAAGTGCCACCAATCATGTGTATTAATACTAACAAGTTTAGAACATAATAATAATGACAAGTTTAGAATAATGGCAACTTTAGAATAAACTAATATTGCCATGTTTAGAATATGTTTAATAAACACTATAAATAAAAAGTTTAGAACATGCCAATTGAGATGTGTTTAGAATATTCTAATGGTTAGAAAGTGATATTAATAATAACTTTAATGTGAAATAATAAGGATAATTATAGAATATACTAATAATGATCAGATTAAAGATATTAATGATAACGATAATGATAATGATGTGTTCTAATGTGTTCAAATAAAACTTTTGGAAAATTCCTTTAATGATAGTTTTAACATGTACTAATAATTTTTTTAAAAGGTAGTTTTGATAAAACAAGTTTACAATATACTAATGATGTCAAGTTAAGAAGGTAATGTTAATAACAACGTTAATGTGTACTAAAAACGATAAGTTTAGAATATACTAATGTTTAGAAAAAACTCTTAATGTGTACTATTAATACTGGAATATACAAGTAATGAAAAGTTTAGAAGATACTACTAATAATAACTTTAATATGTAGCAATAATAACAGGTTGATAATATACTAACAAAGAAAAGTTTAGAATACACTAATACTAACAAGTTTGGATAAGTTTAATGTGTACTAATAATGATAAGTTTATAATGTGCTAACAATGACAAATTAAGAAGGTGCTATTAACTAGATATTTAATGAGTCCTAATAATGACAAAATTTTAATATATACTAATAATCACTGGTTTAGAATATGCTTACAATGATATTTAGAATATGCTAAGATTGACAAGTTCAGAAGATACTGTTAATGGTAACTTTAATGTTTAGAAATAATGACAAGTGTGGAATATACTAATAACGATAAATTTAGAAGGTTCTACTAATATTAACTTCTAAACTTTGACAAGTTATTGTTAGTAATAACTTTTACGTGTACTTATAATCAGAAGTTTACAATATACTAATAAATATAATACCAATAATTAAAAGTTTAAAAGGTACTGTTCAAGATATCTTTAGAAGTTTAGAAGATAAATGATAAATTCAGTTATACTAATAGTAAAATATTAATAATAAAAAGTGTAGAAGGTACTATTAATGTGTTACAAGTTTAGAATAATGAAAAGTTTGGAAGATATTATTAATGATAACGTTAATGTGTACTAATTTGGAATCTAATAATAATAACTTGAATGTGTTATCAAAATAAAAAAGTTTGGAAAAAACTGATAATGAGAAGTTTAGAATAATTTATTAATGACAATTTTAGAATGTACTTTTAATGATAACTTGAATGTGTACTAGTAATAGTAACCTTAAAGTGAATTTATAATGACATATTTAGAGTATACTGATTATAAGTATAGAATATATAAACCAACGATGAGATGCTTAGAATATACTAAAAATGACAGCTTAAAAGGAACTATTAATGATAACTAGTAATGATAACTAGTAATGATAACTAGTAATGATATAGTAATGATAATAAGTTTTGAATATACTAATAATGACAACTTTAGAAAATACTATTACCTTAAAGTTTAGTAATGATAAGTTTTGAATATACTAATAATGACAAGTTTAGAAAATACTATCAATGATAACTTTTCAATATACTAATAATGACAAGTTTAGAAAATACTATTAATTTAGAATGTACTAATACTGAAAGGTTTTAATACACAAGTAATAAAAAGTTCAGAATAAAAGGTAATGACAACTTTAGAAGAATCTAATATTGACATTTTTAAGATATAACAATAATGATAAATTGAAAATATCCTATTAATGATAACTTAAATATGAACTAATAACGGCACGTGATAATGAGAAGTTTAGAAGGTACTGTTAATGAAATACAAGTAATAAAACGTTTAGAATAAAATATAATGACAAGTTTAGAAGAATGTAATACTCACATGTTTAAAATATAGCAATAATTATAAGTTTAAAAGATCCTATTAATGATAACTTAAATATGTACAAATAATGACACGTAATAATGAGAAGTTTAGAAAGTACTGTTAATGAAAACTTTCATGTGTACTAATAATGAAAGTTTACAATATACTAACTAAGACAATTTTAGAATATGCTAATAATAACAAGGTGAGAAGTTACTATAACTGTTAACTATAATATGATAATAATGACAAGTTTAGAAGGTACTATTAGTGATAAATCTAATGTGTTCTAAAATGACAAGCTTAGAATATACTAACATATAGGTTCTGAAGGCACTATTAATGAGCGCTAATAATGAGAATTTAGAATATACCAATAGTGATAAGTTTAGAAGGTACTAATAAAAAAACTTTAATTTGTATTATTAATGAAAAGTTTATCATATAACGATAATAGCAACTTTTTAAAAATGAACGTTTCCTGTCTACTAATTATGATAAGTTTAGAATATACAAATTGTAACAGGTTTAGAAGGAACTATTACTGATAGCTATAAGGTATTCTAGAAATGACGAGTTATGATATAATAATAATGGCATGTTTAGAATACCTACATTAAGAAGTTTAGAAGGTACTATTAATGAAAACTTTAATGTGTAATAATAATGAAAAGTTTAGAATATACTAACAATGGCAAGTACTGCTAATATTAAAATGAGAAGTTTAGAATAAAATGAGATGCTTAGAATATATTAATAATGACAAGCTTACAATGTACCCTTAAGGAAAAATTTACTGTGTCCTAATAATGACAAATTTAAAAGGTAGTACTTTTATGTGTATTAATAATTATAAGTATAGAAGGTGCTATCAGATATAACTTTAATTTGAACAAATAAGGACAAGTTTAGTACATACTAATAATGACAAATTTAGACCGTTCTATGAATAAATAATGTCATGTTTTGAAGTTACTATTAATGATGACTTTAATGTGCACTAATAACGTGTTTAGAATATACTAATAATGAGAAGTTTAGAAGGTACGATCAATTATAACTTTAATGTACTAATAAGAAGTTTAGAAGATACTAAATGACAGGCTTAGACGGATCTACTAATGATATATATAATTTGTACTAATAATCACGAATTTAAAATGTACTATTGATGACAAGATTAGAATATTTTAAGAACGATAATTTAAATGTGTTTATAATATCTAAATAATGAAAAATTAGGAAGGTATTTTTAATGATAACTTTAATGTCTACTAATAATGACAAGTTTAGAATATAGTAATAATGAAAAATTTAGAATATACTATTAATGATTAATTACATTATATAATATACTAATGATGTCAAGTTACTGTTAAGGTAAAATACAAATAATGATAAGTTTAGAAGATACTACTACTAATAGCTTTAATATGTATGGATAATGACAATTTTATAAAATACTAATAAAGAAAAGTTAAAAAACAGCAATAATGACATGTTTAGAAGGTATGATAACGTTAATGATAACGTTAATGTGTAATGACACGTTTGAATTATATTAATACTGCAAAATTTAGAAAATACCAATAAAATATCAATATTAATATAATGACAAGTTTAGAAAAATGATAAACTTTGGAATATATTAGTTTTGCCAAGTTTAGAATATACCAATAATGATAAGTATACGAGGTCCTAATAGTTTTAACATGTACTAATAATGAAACTTTAATGTGTACTAATAATGACAACTTAACTGACAATTTTAGAATATACTATTAATTATTAGATTAATGTGTACTAATAGGGCAAGTTTATACTATACTAATGATATCAAGTTGAGAAGGTAATATTGATAATAACGTTAATGTGTACTGATAATGAAAAATTTAGAATATACTAATAATGATGTTTAGAAGGTACTGTTAACGTGTACTACTAATACAAGTTTAGGAGATACTACTATTAATAGTTTTAATATATATCAACAACGACAAGTTTATATTATACAAGTTTAGGAGATACTACTACTAATAGTTTTAATATATTTCAACAACGACAAGTTTATATTATAAAAATAAAGAAACGTTTAGAATACACTAATACTGACAAGTTTGGAAGGTGTTATGATTGATAAGTTTAATGTGTACTAATTATGAAAAGTTTATAATATACCAACAATAACGGTGTCCTAATAATGACAAAATTAGAATATACTAATAACGACATGTATAGAAGAAATGCACTAATAACCACAGGTTTAGAATGTATATACAATTAAAAGTTTAGAATGTACTTAGATTGACAAGTTTAGAAGATACTCTTCAAGATAATTTTAATGTGTAGAAATAATGACGTGTGGAATATACTAATAATGATAAGTTTAGCAGGTTCTAGTAATGATAAGTTTGGCAGGTTCTAGTAATGATAACTTTATTTTGTACTAATAATGACAAGTTTAGCATATAAGTTTACTATTAAGTTTCGAAGATATTGATTAAGTTTAGAAATTACTAATAATGACAACTTTAGAAGGTAATATATATCATAACTTTAATTTGTACTAATAATGACCAGAACGTACTAATGGCAAATTTAGAATGTACTATAAATGAAAACTTTGATGTCTTCTAATAATTAATGTTTGAAAAATACTAATATTGAAACGTTGAAAGGCACTGTTAATGATAACTTTAATATGTACCAATAATTTAATAATAGTTTATAATTTTGTAATAATGACAACTTTAGGAGGTTATATTAATGATAACGTTAATGTGTAGTAATAATGACACGTTTGACTCATATTGATAATAGCAAAATCAGAAGTTGCTATTAATGATAAATATAATACGTACTAATAATGATTAGTTTAGAATAACCTAACAATATCATGTTTAGAAGACACTACTAATGGTAACTTTAACATATATTGATACTCAAAAGTTTAGAATATACCAATAATGATAACGTTAATGTGTAGTAATAATAACACGTTTGAATCATATTAATAATGCAAAGTTTAGAAAATTCTGGTAATAGCATGATGAATATAATACGTACTAATAATGATTAGTTTTGAATAACCAAACAATATCATGATTAGAAGATATTACTAATGGTAACTTTAACATGTATTAATACTCACAAGTTTAGAATATACCAACAATAATAAGTTTAGAATAATGATAAACTTGAGGGTTTATACAATTAAAAGTTTAGAATCTACTAAGATACTCCTCAAGATAACTTTGATATGTAGAAATAATGACAAGTGTGGAATATACTAATAATAAGTTTAGAAGGTTCTAGTAATGATAACTTTATTTTGTACTAATAAAGACAAGTTTAGCATATAAGTTCACAAGGTACTATTAATGATAACTTTAATGTGTTTTAATAAATAAAAGTTTCGAAGATATTGATTAAGTTTAGAAATTACTAATAATGACAACTTTAGAAGGTAATATATATCATAACTTTAATTTGTACTAATAATGACCAGAACGCACTAATGACAAATTTAGAATGTATAAATGAAAACTTTGATGTCTTCTAATAATTAATGTTTGAAAAATACTAATATTGAAAAGTTTAAAGGCACTGTTAATGATAACTTTAATATGTACCAATAATCACAAGTTTATAATTTTGTAATAATGACAACTTTTGGAGGTTATATTAATGATAAAGTTAATGTGTAGTAATAATGACACGTTTGAATCATATTAATAATAGCAAAATCAGAAGTTGCTATTAATGATAGCAAAATCAGAAGTTGCTATTAATGATACGTACTAATAATATCACAAGTTTAGAATATACCAATAATGACAAGTTTAGAATAATGATAAGCTTTGGAATATATTAGTAGGAAATCAGAAGTTGCTATTAATGATAAATATAATACGTACTAATAATGATTAGTTTTGAATAGCCTAACAATATCATGTTTAGAAGAAACTACTAATGGTAACTTTAATATGTATTGATACTCACAAGTCTAGGATATACCAATAATGACAAGTTATAATGATGATGAACTTTGGAATATATTAGTATTGCCAAGTTTAGAATATATTAATGTGTACGAATATAAAAAAATTGGAATACCCAAGAAGATATGTTTAGTATATAATAATACTGATATGTTTCGAACAATGACAACATTAGAAAGTATTGCTAATGATGATTTAAAATGAGGGTTTAGAACATGCAAATATTGACAAGCAAATATTGTACAAGTGTAGTGATGACAAATTTAGAACATGCTTACGTTGTTAATATATTTCAAACGTGCATGTCATTATTAAAATATTGTAAAACTGTGATTATTTATACACATTTAAGTTATAATCAATATAATTTTGTCATTGTTCGGATATTCAGCTTTCATTATTCTAAACTTATTTTCATTATTATTTTCATTATTATTAACTTATTTTCATTATTCTAAACTTATTATTATTAGTATATAATCTAATATTGACATTATGACAATATATGTCATTAGTACATTCTGAATTAATAGTATATTCTAAACTTGTCATTATTCGTATATTGAAAAGTTATCATTGATAGTGTTTTCTAAACTTGTCATTATTAGTATATTCAAAATTTGTTATTATTACTAAACTTTAATGTTATCATTAATAGTTCCTTCTAAAGCTGTCATTTTTAGTATATTCTAAGCATCTCATTGTTGGTACATATTAAAGTTGTCATTATCAGTATATTCTAAGCATTTTATTTTGATAACACATGTTATTATTATTAGATTCCAAATTTGTATTTATTAGTACACATTAACGTTATCATTAATAATATCTTCCAAACTTTTCATTATTAGTGCATTATGAAATTGTCAATAATACTACCTTCTAAACTTCTCATTATTACTATATTCTAAACTTGTCACACATTAAGGTTATCATTAATAGTACCTTCTATACTTGTTGTTATTACCATATTCTAAACTTTTTATTATTAGTAATTTACTATTAGTATATACTGAATTTATCATTTATCTTCTAAACTTGTCTTTATTAATATATTGTAAACTTGCTTATATATAAATTGCTTATATATTGCTTATGTATAAATTAAAGTTATCTGGAACAGTACCTTTTAAACTTAAAATTATTGGTATATATATTGTAAACTTCTGATTATTAGTACACATAAAAGTTACTATTAACAATACCTTCTAAACTTGTCAAAGTTTAGAAGTTAACATTAGTAGAGCCTTTTAAACTTATCGTTATTAGTATATTCCACACTTGTCATCATTTCTAAACATTAAAGTTACCATTAACAGTATTTTCTGAACTTGTCAATTTTAGCATATTCTAAATATCATTGTAAGTAATTATTAGTGATTATTAGTATGTACTAAATTTATAGTTAATAGCACCTTCTTAACTTGTCATTGTTAGTACATTATAAACTTGTCATTATTAGTACACATTAAACTTATCCAAACTTGTTAGTATTAGTGTATTCTAAACTTTTCTTTATTAGTATATTATAAACCAGTTATCATTGCTATAAGTTATTATTAGTAATATCTTCTAAACTTCTCAATACTTGTACATTAAGAGTTTTTTCTAAATATTAGTATATTCTAAAACTTTCGTTATTATTAAACGTTGTTATCAATATTACCTTCTTAACTTGACATCATTAGTATATTGTAAACTTGTCTTATCAAAAATACCTTTTATTTTTTTTATTAGTACATGTTAAAACTATCATTAAAGGAATTTTCCATTTTTTTTATTTGAACACATTAGAACAAATTAAAATTACCGTTCTAAACTTGTCATTAATAGTACACATTAAAGTTATCATTAATAGTATCTTTAATCTGATCATTATTAGTATATTCTATAATTATCCTTTTCCAATTTTCCATTTTTTTTTATTTGAACACATTAGAACAAATTAAAATTACCGTTCTAAACTTGTCATTAATAGTACACATTAAAGTTATCATTAATAGTATCTTTAATCTGATCATTATTAGTATATTCTATAATTATCCTTATTAGTACACATTAAAGTTATATTAGTACACATTAAAGTTATATTATATTATATTATATTATATTATATTATATTATATTATATTATATTATATATTGTATATATTATTAGTATATTGTAACCTCTAATTATTAGTATATTGTGAACTTCTGATTATTAGTACACATAAAAGTTATTATTAACAATACCTTCTAAAATTGTCAAAGTTTAGAAGTTAATATTAGTAGAACCTTCTAAACTTATCGTTATTAGTATATTCCACACTTGTCATTACTTCTAAACATTAAAGTTACCTTTAACAGTATCTTCTGAACTTGTCAATCTTAGCATATTCTAAATATCATTGTAAGTATATATTAAAGTTATGTCATTATTAGGACTCATTCTTAATTTGTCATTGTTAGTACATTATAAACTTGTCATTATTAGTACACATTAAACTTATCCAAACTTGTTAGTATTAGTGTATTCTAAACTTTTCTTTATTAGTATATTATCAACCTGTTATTATTGCTACATATTAAAGTTATTATTATTTGTATTTTCTAAACTTTTCATTACTTGTATATTCTAGTATTAGTAGTACAAATTAAGAGTTTTTTCTAAACATTAGAATATTCTAAACTTGTTGTTATTAGTACACATTAACGTTATTATCAATATTACCTTCTTAACTTCACATCATTAGTATATTGTAAACTTGTCTTATCAAAAATACCTTTTTAACTATCATTAAAGAAATTTTCCAAATTTTTTATTTGAACACATTAGAACAAATTAAAATTACCATTCTAAACTTGTCATTAATAGTACACATTAAAGTTATCATTAATAATATCTTTAATCTGATCATTATTAGTATATTCTATAATTATCCTTATTAGTACACATTAAAGTTATCATTAATATCACTTTCTAACCATTAGAATATTCTAAACACATCTTAATTGGCATGTTCTAAACTTTTTATTTATAGTGTTCATTAAATATATTCTAAACATGGCAATATTAGTGTATTCTAAAGTTGCCATTATTCTAAACTTGTCATTATTATTATATTCTAAACTTGTTAGTATTAATACACATGATTGGTATATTCTAACTTTGTCATTATTAGTGCACATTACAGTTATTATTGATATTACCTTCTAATATTTGTAATTATCAGTATCGTCTATAATTGCCATTATTAGTGCATATTAGAGTTATCATTAATAGTACCTTCTAAACTTGTCCTTATTAGTATATATACATGTGATTATGATTTATCATTAATAGTGCTTTCTAAACGTAATTGTTTTTCATATTTTAAGATTGTCACTATTAGTACACTTTAAAGTTATCATTAATAGAATATTCTAAAATTTCATTATTAGTATATTCTAAACTTGTCATTAAAAGTACAATTAAAGTTATCATTAATAGTATTTTTAATCTGATCATTATTAATATGTTCTATAATTATCATCATTAGTATTAGTTATCATTAACAGTATCTTGTAAACTAATAAGGACAAGTTTAGAAGGTACACTAGTGAATATGACATTATGACCTTGTCATAATGTCATTATTCTAAACTTTCTTTAATCGTACATATTAAAGATATTTCTAAGAGAATCTTTTAATCTTGTCAATATCAATATACATTAAAATTATTATTAATATTATATTCTAATCTTGACAACACAATAAAGTTATCAAAAGTACCGATTATTACCACATTCTAAATTTGTCATTATTCGTGCAAATAAAATTTATCATTAATCGCACACTTCTTATTATTAGTATATTCTAAATTTGTTATTATTAGTAAACATTGAAGTTATCATAAATATAACCTTCTAAACTTGTCATCATTAGTATATTCTAAACATGCCATTATTAGTATATTCTAATAATTCTTAGTATATTCTAAACTTTTTTTAATCTTGTCAATATCAATATACATTAAAATTATTATTACTATTATATTCTAATCTTGACAACACAATAAAGTTATTAAAAGTACCGATTATTACCACATTCTAAATTTGTCATTATTTGTGCAAATAAAATTTATCATTAATCGCACACTTATTATTAGTATATTCTAATTTTTTATTATTAGTATCTTCTAAACCTGTCATTACTAGAATATTCGATTTTTTTTCAGTATTAGTACACATCAAAGATATCATCTATAGTACCTTCTATACTTTTCATTATTAGTACACATTAAAGTTATCATTAATTGTACTTTATTATTAGTATTATTATTATTAGTATTATTAGTATCTTCTAAACCTGTCATTACTAGAATATTCTATTTTTTTCATTATTAGTACACATCAAAGATATCATCTATAGTACCTTCTATACTTTTCATTATTAGTACACATTAAAGTTATCATTAATTGTACTTTCCAAATTTCTCATTATACGTATATTCTAAACATGTCTACATTGGAATATTCTAAACTTGTCATTCTTAGTATGTTCTAAACTTCACATTAATAGCTCATATTAAATCTATCATTATTAGTATATTCTAATCTTGGCAATATTAGTATATGTTAAAGTTGTCATTAAACCTTGTCATTATTATTATAGTTTAAACTAGTATATTCTAAAGATGAAGTTATTAGTATAGTCAAAACTCGTCATTATCAGTAAACTTATCACTGATAGTATCTTCTAATCTTTTCATTATTACTATATTCCAAGTTTGACATTATTAGTACACATTAAATCTATCATTAATAGTACCTACTAATCCTGTTTTATTAGTATTTTCTAAACCTAGCATTATTAGTGTGTTCTAAACTTATTATTATTGAAAATTAAAGTTATAAATAGTACCTTATACACTAATCATTAACAGTATCTTTTTAACTTGTAAATATTAGTATATTCTAAACTTGTCAATATCATTACACATCAAAGTTATCATTATCGTTAAAAACTTATCACTACTAAACTTTAATGTGTACTAATAAAAACAAGTTTAGAATATATATTCTAAATTTGTTTTTATTTGTACACATTAAAGTTATCATTAATAGTTCCTTTTGAACCTGTCGTTATAGGTATATTCTATATTTGTATTTTCACACTCTTCATTATTAGTATATTCTAAAATTCTCATGATTACTACACATTAATGTTATCTTTAAAAATACATTCTAATCTTGTTTTTATTGTTATATTCTAAACTTAACAGTATTAGTATAATCTAATTTTTTTCCTTATTACTCCTTGATTTTCTTTATATATTCTAAACTTGTCATTATTAGTTCATGTTAACGTTATCATTATTAGTACCTTCTAAACTTATTATTATTGGTATATTCTAAATTCTAAACTTGTCATTATTATTACATATAGTTAATAATTATAGTAACATATAGAACAGTACCCTTTAAAATTGTAATTATTGGAATATCTTTTCATTATTAGTACTCATACCTGTTCCTTCTAAACCTCTTTTTATTAGTATATTGTAAACTTCTGATTATTAGTACACATTAAAGTTATTGTTAATAATACCTTCTAAACTTGTCAAAAGTTAAATGCATTATTAGTATATCTTTTAAACTAGTCATTATTAGTATATTACAAACTTGCCATTATTAGTATATTTTAATTTTTCATTATTAGTACACATTGGTATATTCTAGTCTTTCCATTATTAGTACACATATATGTATCATTAACTGTGCCTTGCATTATAAGTATATTGTAAACTTGTCACATTAAAGCTATACCTTCTAAACTTGATATTATTTGTATACTACAAAATTGCTATTTCTAAATTTGTCATTATTAGTTATCATGCAATAGTACCTTCTAAACTTGTCATTAGTATATTCTAAACTTGTTATTACTAGTGCACATTAAAGCTATAATTAATAATACCTTCTAAACTTCCCATAATTAGAATATAATAAATTTGTCCCTATTAATATACATTATTCTATGGTTGTCATTGTTAGTATATTCTAAACTTTTCATAATTAATACAGATCAAATTATTCAATATTAGTACATATCAAAGATATTTAATAGAACCTTCTAAAATTGTCATTATTGATACATATTAAAGTTATTATAAATATCATTTTTTAACATTTTGAGTATTGATTATTGTTGTATATATCATTAATAGTACTATCGGCAATATTCATTATTAATATATTCTAAACTTTTGATATTAAAGTTATCACCAATAGTTCCGACTGAATATGTTATTCTTAGTATATCCTAAAGTTGTCATTATTAGTAATTTCTAAACTTAATATGTTCGAAACTTGTATTTATTAATACACATTAAAGTTATCATTAATAGTACCTTGTAAACTTATATGCTAAACTTGTTATTATTAGTACAAAATAAAGTTATCATTACTAGAACCTTCTAAACTTATCATTATTAGTATATTCCACACTTGTCATTATTTCTACACAGTAAAGTTATCTTGAAAAGTATCTTCTAAACTTGTCAATATTAGTAGATTCTAAACTTTTAATTGTATATACATTCTAAACCTGTGGTTATTAGTACATTTCTGCTATACATGTCGTTATCAGTATATTCTAATTTTGTCATTATTAGGACACCTTAAAGTTATAGCTAATAACGCCATTATTTGTTATTGTTGGTATATTATAAACTTTTCATTATTAGTACACATTAAACTTATCCATCACAACACCTTCCAAACTTGTCAGTATTAGTGTATTCTAAACTTTTCTATATTTTTATATTATAAACTTGTCGTTATTGATACATATTAAAACTATTATTAGTAGTATCTCCTAAACTTGTATTATTAGTACACGTTAACAGTACCTTCTAAACATCATTATTAGTATATTCAAAACTTGTCATTAACGTTATTATCAATATTACCTTCTTAACTTGTCATATTAGTACACATTAAATTAATCATTAATAGTATATTCTAAAGTTGTCATTATCAGTATATTCTAAACTTGTCATTATTAGTACACATTAAAGTTATCATTAGAAATTTCTTCTAACCTTTCATTATTAGTACATGTTAAAACTATTAGGATCTCGTATACTTATCATTATTAGTATATTCTAAACTTGGCAAAACTAATATATTCCAAAGTTTATAATTTTTCTAAACTTGTCATTATTGGTATATTCTAAACTTGTAAGTATTATAGCATGTCAAATTAGTAGTGTCTTCTAAACATGACATTGTTAGTTTATTCAAAACAAATCATTGTGAGTATATTCTAAATTATCAATACGCATTAAAGTTACTATTAGTAGTACCTTCTGAATTTGTCATTATTAGGACACATTAAAATTGTCGTTAATGGTACATTGTAAGATTGTCATTATTAGTATATTCTAGACATGTAGACACTAAAGTTATCATCAATACTGTATTCTAAAATTCTCATTTTTAATATTAGTAGTACTTCCCATTGTTAGTATATTCTAAACTTTTCATTATTATTACACATTAAAGTTTTCATTAATAGTACCTTCTAAATTTCTCAATGTTAATATATTCTAAACATGCCATTATTAGTATATTATTAGTATAACTTGTCATTTTTAAATACCTTATAGCTATCAGTAATAGTTCCTTCTAAATCTGTTACTATTTGTATATTCTAAACTTATCATAATTAGTAGACAGGAAACTTTCATTATTAGAAAGTTGTTATTATCATTATATGATAAACTTTTCATTAATAATACAAATTAAAGTTTTTGTTATTAGTACCTTCTAAACTTATCACTATTGGTATATTCTAAAATTCTCATTATTAGCACTCATTAACAGTGCCTTCAGAACCTATATATTAGTATATTCTAAGCTCGTCATTTGTAGAACACATTAGATTTATCATTAATAGTACCTTCTAAACTTGTCATTATTATTATATTATAGTTAACTTGTTATCATTAGTATATTCTAAACTTGTCTTAACTAGTATATTGTAAACTTTCATTATTAGTACACATGAAAGTTTTCATTAACAGTACTTTCTAAACTTCTCATTATTACATGTCATTATTACGTGTCATTAGATTCATTATCTTTTATTCTAAACGTTTTATTGTTTGTATTTCATTAACAGTGCCTTCTAATTTTCTCATTATTACGTGCCATTATTAGTTCATATTTAAGTTATCATTAATAGGATCTTTTCAATTTATCATTATTGCTATATCTTAAAATGTCAATATTAGATTCTTCTAAACTTGTCATTACCTTTTATTCTAAACTTTTTATTACTTGTGTATTAAACCTTTCAGTATTAGCTTATTCTAAATTAATAGTATTTTCTAAACTTGTCATTAGTAGTATATTGAAAAGTTATCATTGATAGTATTTTCTAAACTTGTCATTATTAGTATATTCAAAACTTGTTATTATTACTATCATTAAAAGTTCCTTCTAAAACTGTCATTTTTAGTATATACCAATAATGATAAGTTTAGAAGGTACTAATAACAAAAACTTTAATTTGTATTATTAATGAAATGTTTATGATATAATAATAATGTCAACTTTTTAATAATGAAAGTTTCTTGTCTACTAATTATGATAAGTTTAGAATATGCAAATAGTAACAGGTTTAGAAGGAACTATTACTGATAGCCATAAGGTATTCTAAAATGACAAATTTATAATATACTAATAATGACATGTTTAGAATATACTAACATTGAGAAGTTTAGAAGGTACTATTAATGAAAACTTTAATGTGTAATAATAATGAAAACTTGAATGTGTAATAATAATGAAAAGTATTGAATATACTAACAATGGCAAGTAATGATTATATTAATAATGAGAAGTTTAGAATACAGTATTGATTATAACTTTAGTGTCTACATGTTTAGAATATACTAATAATGACAAGCTTACAAGGTACCATTAAGGAAAATTTTAATGTGTCCTAATAATGACAAATTTAGAAGGTACTATTAATAGTAACTTTAATGCGTATTAATAATTTAGAATATACTCACAATTATAAGTTTAGAAGGTGCTCTCAGATATAACTTTAATTTGAACTAATAAGGACAAGTTTAGAACATACTAATAATGACAGTTAGACCGTTCTATGAATAGATAATACTAATAATGCCATGTTTAGAAGTTACTATTAATGATGACTTCAATATACACTAATAATATGTCATGTAATTGATTTTGTCCACAATTTTAGGTTCTATTTTAAATGTTAAATCTAGTTTCGACGGCTCTTCATTGCTTCTGTATCTGGTGTTTTCACTGACCCATTGGGTCATTGTGTATTCCATGGTCATGTCCAGCAGTACATTACCCTCACAAGTCTCTCCTCCTCGCACTGTCATGTTTTCCCCCAAAAATTCTTTGCAATTGAAGTCCCCCATAATTACAAAATTACCACTGCCCATTAGTATCTCATTTAGTGATTTCCTTGTATCTTTAGAATTTTTGTATGTTCGTTCTCTTTCCAAGCGTTCGTTTTCGGGAGCAACACAAACTTTCTACTTTTCATATTCTTGTCTTCGACTTTTATCATGATCAGTTCAACATTACCTTTGCCCTCCGCAATTTTTGTCACGTTTAAGTCTTTCTTGGCCAAGAACATGATTCCTCCTCCCTGTTTCTTGTCCCTATTTTTTATCGATGGATGGTATTTCACCTCTTAGTTCTCTACAATTCCCATTATGGCTGGTTTTTCTTCTAGCAGGTAATCATTGAGTTCGTTCAGACCTGAAATTAATCCATCAATGTTAGTATGGGCCACTTTTAATTTTCTCCTTTCTCCATTTTTTTTTCTGTCTTTGGTTTGTTCGTTTTGAGGTGTTTGTGTGTGTGTGTGTGTGTGTGTGTGTGTGTGTGTGTGTGTGTGTGTGTGTGTGTGTGTGTGTGTGTGTGTGTGTGTGTGTGTGTGTGTGTGTGTGTGTGTGTGTGTGTGTGTGTGTGTGTGTGTGTGTGTGTGTGTGTGTGTGTGTGTGTGTGTGTGTGTGTGTGTGTGTGTGTGTGTGTGTGTGTGTGTGTGTGTGTGTGTGTGTGTGTGTGTGTGTGTGTGTGTGTGTGTGTGTGTGTGTGATACAAATAGATGCGTACCTACGTTCGTTGTGTCTCAATGTAAAAGGAATAAAAAGTAACATGCGGTCGCTTTCCTGTATCACTCAGTTCTTGGTTCCCCACAGATGACGTGGAACTAAATCTTGTTATTATTGGTCATAGAACTCAAGACAGCCAAAAATATGGTTTCTTCGATCTACGTCAGGGGTTATTGACCTATTTTCTCATGTGATGGAAAATAGCCGTGGTTTGCGACCTGGAGGAGCGCAACATCCATAGTTGACATCGACTGGCGGAGACCCACATCATGTGGACCTGGACCTGTAGCCGAAAGGGAATGGACGCCACGTGGTACCAAATTAATAGTCTCGAATGGTGTGGAATAGGCCTAGTGAACCGGGAAAGAGTGCTCAAGAAACTCACTTTTTGCCTCGGAACTCTGATATCAACCTCGTTCGACCATCGAAAGGAGACCCTGACTATTGAATAATTCTAGAACCTTCCCCAGGAAATTTTTGCCAATGGCTACATTAAATGTAGGAATATTTAGAGGAAAGGAGGAATTGATATTAATGATAAAGGAAAAGAAAGTCGACATACTTGCTTTATGTGAAACAAGACTTGCAAGAAAAGGCAGAAGGGTTTTGCATGATAACTATCAGTTCGTATATGCAGACATTAGCACAAAGAATCACGAGAGTAGAACAGGAAAACGAGAGGATTCTGGCTTTCTGAAAAAAAAAATCATAAAAGTCTACGCACCGCTCAAAGTCGACCATCAGAAAAAAGAGAAGTATTCTATGAATCCCTCCAGAATGTTAAGAGCGACTTACCATACGCCGAAAATGTAGTTATCATGGGTGATCTGAATGGACACATTGAAAAAGATCGCAAAGGATTTAGTACGGGTAGAAAAGCATTATATTGATGTCATGCAGTTCAGACCACAGGCTAGTTGTGGGCAAACTGAAACATGCCAAATCAAAACCTCTGAAGAGTATAGCCATAAAACGATTTTTTGAACAAATATATGAGAGATGAAGGCTATAAAGAAGCATTCCAATGCAGATTGAGAGAAAATAGAGTCGAAGATGCTGGAAGAGAAGATTTGGTAGGTCGCCTTCCATTCGGCGATCACAAGACTTGACAAAGAAGTTATGCAATACTTATACAGTTGGAAGAAAAAATAAACACTCTAGTGCAGCGTTTCTCAACCTTTTTACCCTTGCGTAACCTTTAGAATAAACTGCATGTCTCAAGGAACAACTGAAAAAAAACATATCTTTCTCATTTTAATTTCATCGTAATAATAGGTTAAATAGGATGATGCATACATCACATTATTACAATAACCAAGAATATTTCGTGCTTCTTTAATTATATTACGTATATGAAATTAAATAAAAAATCAAAAGAATCACTTGTTCTCGCGTAACCCTGGGACCTTTTCAGAACCCTGGTTGAGAAACTCTGCTCTAGATCGAAAATAGTAAAGAAGCTGTCAAAATGAATAAATGAAAAAATATATATAAAAGATAAAAATAGAAAATAAAAAATCTGAAAATGGATGAGCACGAAGAGAATAGAAGGTTGAGAAAAGTATGTTCAAGCTAGAAGATAGGCAGAGAGAGTGAAAAATAGGTATCATTACTCGCAACATTTCTAGCTAATGGTTAAATGGATTTTTATCATGAGGACGCAAGCAATATTTGGAAAACGCAAAGTTGGAAGCTGACAAATCAAAAGCTTATCCGGACCAATAATATTCATTCTCACATTTGCCATTTGCCCTTTCATAGCACCCGAGTGTATTCTTGGAATCATAGTCGTGTGAGTAATCTGAACACTAAATGAATAGTTGTTAAACACTAAAGTCATTCATATCATATTTTGCTTTCTTTGGCTTTATAGAACCTTAGAAAACTTAATATTATATGGGTAGCTATAGTATTTGACATTTCTGCGTATTTCCAATAATTGACCATGACCAGAGGGGTAGGGGTGAGGGTTGGGATATACGACCTTTTTCCTAAAATACAACTTAAATACAACCAATGTCTCAAGTAGGAGATTTCACAAAAACTCGATCAAATTTTCAAATTCTCACAAGAGAATGAGAGGAGGTTAGGGAAAGAAGTGAGGCTGTGTGTGTGTGTGTGTGTGTGTGTGTATGTGTGTAATAATAATAATAATAATAATAATAATAATAATAATAATAATAATAATAATAATAATAATAATAATAATAATAATAATAATAATAATAATAATAATAATAATAATAATAATAATAATAATAATAATAATAATAATAATAATAATAATAATAATAATAATAATAATAATAATAATAATAATAATGATGATGATGATGATGATGATGATGATGATGATGATGATGATGATGATGATGATGATGATGATGATGATGATATAATAATAATAATAATAATAATAATAATAATAATAATAATAATAATAATAATAATAATAATAATAATAATAATAATAATAATAATGATAATAATAATAATAATAATAATAATAATAATAATAATAATAATAATAATAATAATAATAATAATAATAATAATAATAATAATAATAATAATAATAATAATAATAATAATAATAATAATAATAATAATAATAATAATAATAATAATAATAATAATAATAATAATAATAATAATAATAATAATAATAATAATAATAATAATAATAATAATAATAATAATAATAATAATAATAATAATAATAATAATAATAATAATAATAATAATAATAATAATAATAATAATAATAATGATGATAATAATAATAATAATAATAATAATTATAATAATAATAATATAATAATAATGATATAATAATAATGATAATAATAATGATAATAATAATAATAATAATAATAATAATAATAATAATAATAATAATAATAATAATAATAATAATAATAATAATAACAATAATAATAATAATAAATAATAATAATAATAATAATAATAATAATAATTATAATAATAATAATAATAATAATAATAATAATAATAATAATAATAATAATAATAATAATAATAATAATAATAATAATAATAATAATAATAATAATAATAATAATAATAATAATAATAATAATAATAATAATAATAATAATAATAATAGCAGCATTCCTGCTGAAAATATACATCCTACAAGAAAATAACAATATAATACTATGTCAGTGAGTAGACGTTATTACAATCATACAAAAACTAGACAAATAAAACAGTAGGCTAATTAATAGGTATGTAGTGCAACAATGTAAATTCTAATGGGGCTCTTCTTATACCGGTCGGTACGTGCTTTGATCGGCTTGATGGAATTATGGTGCCTTGTCATTATTAGTTCATAATAACGTTATTAGTACCTTCTAAACTTATTATTATTAGTATATTCTAAATTCATTATTAGTACATATTGTAGTTAACAATTATAGTAACATCTCAACTTGCTATTATTGGTATATTCTAAACTTAACAGTACCTTCTAAACTCTACGTGCCATTATTCGTATACATTGAAGATATAATTAAATATGATCTTTTAAACAGATCTTTATTGCTATATTTTAAACATGTCAATATTAGTTTCTTCTAAACTTGTCATTATTTTTTTTCTTAACTTTTTATAATTTGTATATTATAAACTTTTCAGTATTAGTACACTATAAAGTTATCATTAATAGTACTTTCTAAACTTGTCATTACTAGTATATTCTAAACTTGTCATTATTACTAAACTTTAAGGTTATCATTAATAGTTTCTTATAAAATTGTCATTTATAGTTTATTCTAAACATCTCATTATTGGTACACATTAAAGTTATCATTGATAGTACCTACCCCGCCTTTATTTGTATATCCTAAACTTAGTATTGGTATACTCTAAATATGTCATTATTAGTTCACTTTAAAGTTACTATTGATAGTACCTTTAACCTTTCATTACTAGTACACATTAAAGTTATCGTTAAAGGTACATTCTAAAATTGTCATTATTAGCTTATTCTAAACTTATTTGTATATTCTAAACTTTTCATTTTCAGAACACATTAAAGTTATTATTGATAGCCTACATTTGTATTTGCATTTGTATTTGTTTTGTATTTATATATATATATATATATATTTTTGTAGTTTTTGTATTTGTTTTTATATAATAGTATAACATTAACGTTATCATTGATAATATTTTCCAAACTTTTCATTATTAGTGCATTCTAAACTTGTCAATGATAGTACCTTCTAAATTTCTCATTATTACTATATTCTAAACTTGTCATTATTAGTACACAGTAAAGATCTCAATAATACCTTCTAAACTTATCATTACCATATTCTAAACTTTTTATTATTAGTACACATTAAATTCATTAGAGTGCATTCTAAACTTGTCTTTATTAGTATATTACAAACTTGCTTATTATTAGTGGAAATTAAAGTTGTCTTAACAGTACTCTAAACTTGTAATTATTGGTATATTCTAGTCTTTTCATTATTAGTACACATACCTCTGATTATTAGTGCACATTAAAGTTATTATTAATTATACCTTTTAAACTTGTCAAAGTTAAATGCATTATTAAAATCTTTAAAACTAGTAATTATTAGTATATTACAAACTATCATTAATGGGATCTTTTCAATTTATGATTAATGTTATATTGTCATAATGTCAATATTAGATTATTGTAAACTTGTCATTACCTTTTATTCTAATATTTTTATTATTTGTGTATTAAACCTTTCTAATTTAGTACATTCTAAATTAATAGTATATTCTAAACTTGTCATTATTCGTATATTGAAAAGTTATCATTAATAGTGTTTTCTAAACTTGTCATTATTAGTATATTCAAAATTTGTTATCATTACTAAACTTTAATGTTATCATTAATAGTTCCTTCTAAAACTGTCATTTTTAGTATATTCTAAGCATCTCATTGTTGGTACATATTAAAGTTGTCATCAATATTACTTACTGTCTTTATTATATTCTTAACTTATTATTAGTATACTCTAAATATGTCAATATTAATTCACTTTAAGGTTACTCCTACTAGTACATTCAAGTTATCATTAAAAGTACATTCTAAATTATTCTAAACTTCTCATTATCAGTATATTCTAAGCATCTTATTTTGATAACACATGTTATTATTATTAGATTCCAAATTTGTATTTATCAGTACACATTAACGTTATTATTAATAATATCTTCCAAACTTTTCATTATTAGTGCATTATGAAATTGTCAATAATACTACCTTCTAAACTTCTCATTATTACTATATTCTAAACTTGTCACACATTAAGGTTATCATTAATAGTACCTTCTATACTTGTTGTTATTACCATATTCTAAACTTTTTATCATTAGTTACTATTAGTATATACTGAATTTATCATTTATCTTCTAAACTTGTCTTTATTAATATATTGTAAACTTGCTTATTATTAGTATAAATTAAAGTTATCTTGAACACTACCTTTTAAACTGAAAATTATTGGTATATTCTAATCTTTTCATTATTAGTACACCTCTGATTATTATTATATTGTAAACTTCTGATTATTAGTACACATAAAAGTTACTATTAACAATACCTTCTAAACTTCTCAAAGTTTAGAAGTTAACATTAGTAGAACCTTCTAAACTTATCGTTATTAGTATATTCCACACTTTTCATCATTTCTAAACATTAAAGTTACATTAGCAGTATTTTCTGAACTTGTCAATTTTAGCATATTCTAATTATCATTGTAAGTATATTCTAAACCAGTGATATTAGTATGTATTAAATTTATAGTTAACTTGTCATTGTTAGTACATTATAAACTTGTCATTATTAGTGTATTCTAAACTTTTCTTTATTAGTATATTATAAACCAGTTATCATTGCTACATATTAAAGTTATTATTAGTAATATCTTCTAAACTTCTCATTACTTGTACATTAAGAGTTTTTTCTAAACATTAGTATATTCTAAAATTTTCGTTATTATTAAACATTAACGTTGTTATCACTATTACCTTCTTAACTTGACATCATTAGTATATTGTAAACTTGTCTTATCAAAAATACCTTTTAAACTTTTTTTATTAGTACATGTTAAAACTATCATTAAAGGAACTTTCCATTTTTTTTATTTGAACACAATAGAACAAATTAAAATTACCGTTCTAAACTTGTCATTAATAGTGCACATTAAAGTTATCATTAATAGTATCTTTAATCTGATCATTATTAGTATATTCTATAATTATCCTTATCATTGATAATTCCTTTTCAACTTATAATTCAAACATTAATTAGTAATCATTATTAGTGTATTTTAAACCTGTTATTGTTAGTCACTATTCAAAAACTCTAAACTTTTCATTATTAGTACACATTAAAGTTTCAATTAATTGTACATATTGAATATGACATTATGACACATTAAACTTGTCATAATGTCATTATTCTAAACATTCTTTAATCGTACATGTTAAAGATATTGCTAAGAGAATCTTTTAATCTTGTCAATATCAATATACATTAAAATTATTATTACTATTATATTCTAATCTTGATAACACAATAAATTTATTAAAAGTACCGATTATTACCACATTCTAAATTTGTCATTATTTGTGCAAATAAAATTTATCATTAATCGCACACTTCTTACTATTAGTATATTCTACATTTATTATTAGTAAACATTGAAGTTATCATAAATATTACCTTCTAAACTTGTCATCATTAGTATATTCTAAACATGCCATTATTAGTATATTCTAATAATTCTTAGTATATTCTAAACTCGTCAATAGTAGTTATCATTAATAGTATCTTCTAAACCTGTCATTACTAGAATATTCTAATTTTTCATTATTAGTACACATCAAAGATATCATTAATAGTACCTTTTAAACCTGTCACCTTTTAAACCTGTCATTAGTATATTCTAAGCCTGGTAATATGCTAAAGTTGTCATTCTTCTAACTTTGTCATTATCATAATTTAAACTAGTATATTCTAAACATGTCATTAATATTATATTCAAAACTCGTAATTGTTAGTTAACTTATCATTAATAGTATATCCTAATTTTTACTATTGGTATATTCCAAATTTGCCATTATTAGTACACATTAATTTTATCATTAGAAGTACCTTCTAATCTTGTTTTAACGTGGCATTATTAGTATGTTCTAATGTGTACTAATAATTACAAGTTAAGATTATAGTACTAACGAGTGCTATTAATGACAAGTTTAGGATATACCAATAACGACAAGATCAGAAGATTCTTTTAATAATAACTTTTATATGTAGTAGGAGTGACAACTATAGAATATACAAGTTTATACAAGTTTGGAAGCTACTTATAATGTGCACTAATTATGAAAGTTGAGAATATACTATTATGGGTAAGTTTGTAATATATTAATAATGACAAGTTTAGAAAGTACTGTTAATGGTAAGTTTAATGTATATGGAACATACATATAATAAGTTTACAAGATACTGTTGATGATAAGTAATACTAATAATGATAATTATAGAACATACTAATAATGATCAGATTAAGGATACTATTAATCATAACTTTAATTGTACTATTAATGACAAGTTTAGAATATACAAATAATGAAATTTTAGAATATTCTATTAATGATAACTTTAAAGTGTACCAATATTGACAAGCTTAGAATATGAAAGATAATTATATGTTTAGAAAGTACTATTAATGATAACTCTAATATATACTAATAAGGACAAGTATAGAAGGTACTATTAATGATAACTTTAATAATATGCACTAATAATGGCAATTGTAGAGGATACTGATAATAACAAATATTATGAAAGTTGAGAATATACTATTATGGGTAAGTTTATAATATACTAACAATGACTAGTTTAGAAAGTTTAATGTATAGTAGGGATGATACGTTAAGAATATACTTATAATGACGAGTTTAGAGCATACTAATAATGACAAGTTTACAAGATACTTTTAATGATAACTAATACTAATAATGATAATTATAAAACATACTAATAATGATCAGAATAAAGATACTATTAATGATAACTGTAATTGTACTATAAATGACAAGTTTAGAATATACTAATAATGAAATTTTAGAATATTCTATTAATGATAACTTTAAAGTGTACTAATAGTGAAAAGCTTATAATGTGAAAGATAATTACGTTTAGAAAGCACTATTAATGTTTAGAATACACTAATAAGGACAAGCTTAGAAGGTACTATTAATGATAACTTTAATATGCACTAATAATGGCAATTATAGACGATACTGATAATTACAAATATTAGTAGGTAATATCAATGATAACTGTAATGTGTACTAATAGTGACAAAGTTAGAATATACGAATAATTACAACTTTGGAAAGTGCCACCAATCATGTGTTTTAATACTAACAAGTTTAGAATATAATAATAATGACAAGTTTAGAATAATGGCAACTTTAGAATAAACTAATATTGCCATGTTTAGAATATGTTTAATAAACACTATAAATAAAAAGTTTAGAACATGCCAATTGAGATGTGTTTAGAATATTCTAATGGTTAGAAAGTGATATTAATAATAACTTTAATGTGAAATAATAAGGATAATTATAGAATATACTAATAATGATCAGATTAAAGATATTATTAATGATAACTTTAATGTGTACTATTAATGACAAGTTTAGAATGGTAATTTTAATGTGTTCTAATGTGTTCAAATAAAACTTTTGGAAAATTCCTTTAATGATAGTTTTAACATGTACTAATAATTTTTTTAAAAGGTAGTTTTGATAAAACAAGTTTACAATATACTAATGATGTCAAGTTAAGAAGGTAATATTAATAACAACGTTAATGTGTACTAAAAACGATAAGTTTAGAATATACTAATGTTTAGAAAAAACTCTTAATGTGTACTATTAATACTGGAATATACAAGTAATGAAAAGTTTAGAAGATACTACTAATAATAACTTTAATATGTAGCAATAATAACAGGTTGATAATATACTAACAAAGAAAAGTTTAGAATACACTAATACTAACAAGTTTGGATAAGTTTAATGTGTACTAATAATGATATTTATAATGTGCTAACAATGACAAATTAAGAAGGTGCTATTAACTAGATATTTAATGAGTCCTAATAATGACAAAATTTTAATATATACTAATAATCACTGGTTTAGAATATGCTAAGATTGACAAGTTCAGAAGATACTGTTAATGGTAACTTTAATGTTTAGAAATAATGACAAGTGTGGAATATACTAATAACGATAAATTTAGAAGGTTCTACTAATATTAACTTCTAAACTTTGACAAGTTATTGTTAGTAATAACTTTTACGTGTACTTATAATCAGAAGTTTACAATATACTAATAAATATAATACCAATAATTAAAAGTTTAAAAGGTACTGTTCAAGATATCTTTAGAAGTTTAGAAGATAAATGATAAATTCAGTTATACTAATAGTAAAATATTAATAATAAAAAGTGTAGAAGGTACTATTAATGTGTTACAAGTTTAGAATAATGAAAAGTTTGGAAGATATTATTAATGATAACGTTAATGTGTACTAATAGATACAAATTTGGAATCTAATAATAATAACTTGAATGTGTTATCAAAATAAAAAAGTTTGGAAAAAACTGATAATGAGAAGTTTAGAATAATTTATTAATGACAATTTTAGAATGTACTTTTAATGATAACTTGAATGTGTACTAGTAATAGTAACCTTAAAGTGAATTTATAATGACATATTTAGAGTATACTGATTATAAGTATAGAATATATAAACCAACGATGAGATGCTTAGAATATACTAAAAATGACAGCTTAAAAGGAACTATTAATGATAATTAGTAATGATAACTAGTAATGATAACTAGTAATGATATAGTAATGATAACAAATTTTGAATATACTAATAATGACAACTTTAGAAAATACTATAATCTTAAAGTTTAGTAATGATAACAAGTTTTGAATATACTAATAATGACAAGTTTAGAAAATACTATTAATTTAGAATGTACTAATACTGAAAGGTTTTAATACACAAGTAATAAAAAGTTCAGAATAAAAGGTAATGACAACTTTAGAAGAATCTAATATTGACATTTTTAAGATATAACAATAATGATAAATTGAAAATATCCTATTAATGATAACTTAAATATGAACTAATAACGGCATGTGATAATGAGAAGTTTAGAAGGTACTGTTAATGAAATACAATCAATAAAACGTTTAGAATAAAATATAATGACAAGTTTAGAAGAATGTAATACTCACATGTTTAAAATATAGCAATAATTATAAGTTTAAAAGATCTTATTAATGATAACTTAAATATGTACAAATAATGACACGTAATAATGAGAAGTTTAGAAAGTACTGTTAATGAAAACTTTCATGTGTACTAATAATGAAAGTTTACAATATACTAACTAAGACAATTTTAGAATATGCTAATAATAACAAGGTGAGAAGTTACTATAACTGTTAACTATAATATGATAATAATGACAAGTTTAGAAGGTACTATTAGTGATAAATCTAATGTGTTCTAAAATGACAAGCTTAGAATATACTAATATATAGGTTCTGAAGGCACTGTTAATGAGCGCTAATAATGAGAATTTAGAATATACCAATAGTGATAAGTTTAGAAGGTACTAATAAAAAAAACTTTAATTTGTATTATTAATGAAAAGTTTATCATATAACGATAATAGCAACTTTTTAAAAATGAACGTTTCCTGTCTACTAATTATGATAAGTTTAGAATATACAAATTGTAACAGGTTTAGAAGGAACTATTACTGATAGCTATAAGGTATTCTAGAAATGACGAGTTATGATATAATAATAATGGCATGTTTAGAATACCTACATTAAGAAGTTTAGAAGGTACTATTAATGAAAACTTTAATGTGTAATAATAATGAAAAGTTTAGAATATACTAACAATGGCAAGTACTGCTAATATTAAAATGAGAAGTTTAGAATAAAATGAGATGTTTAGAATATATTAATAATGACAAGCTTACAATGTACCCTTAAGGAAAAATTTACTGTGTCCTAATAATGACAAATTTAAAAGGTAGTACTTTTATGTGTATTAATAATTATAAGTATAGAAGGTGCTATCAGATATAACTTTAATTTGAACAAATAAGGACAAGTTTAGTACATACTAATAATGACAAATTTAGACCGTTCTATGAATAAATAATGTCATGTTTTGAAGTTACTATTAATGATGACTTTAATGTGCACTAATAACGTGTTTAGAATATACTAATAATGAGAAGTTTAGAAGGTACGATCAATTATAACTTTAATGTACTAATAAGAAGTTTAGAAGATACTAAATGACAGGCTTAGACGGATCTACTAATGATATATATAATTTGTACTAATAATCACGAATTTAAAATGTACTATTGATGACAAGATTAGAATATTTTAAGAACGATAATTTAAATGTGTTTATAATATCTAAATAATGAAAAATTAGGAAGGTATTTTTAATGATAACTTTAATGTCTACTAATAATGACAAGTTTAGAATATAGTAATAATGAAAAATTTAGAATATACTATTAATGATTAATTACATTATATAATATACTAATGATGTCAAGTTACTGTTAAGGTGATATACAAATAATGATAAGTTTAGAAGATACTACTACTAATAGCTTTAATATGTATGGATAATGACAATTTTATAAAATACTAATAAAGAAAAGTTAAAAAAACAGCAATAATGACATGTTTAGAAGGTATGATAACGTTAATGATAACGTTAATGTGTAATGACACGTTTGAATTATATTAATACTGCAAAATTTAGAAAATACCAATAAAATATCAATATTAATATAATGACAAGTTTAGAAAAATGATAAACTTTGGAATATATTAGTTTTGCCAAGTTTAGAATATACCAATAATGATAAGTATACGAGGTCCTAATAGTTTTAACATGTACTAATAATGAAACTTTAATGTGTACTAATAATGACAACTTAACTGACAATTTTATAATATACTATTAATTATTAAATTAATGTGTACTAATAGGGCAAGTGTACTAATGTGTACTAATAGGGCAAGTGTACAAGTGTACTAATGATATCAAGTTGAGAAGGTAATATTGATAATAACGTTAATGTGTACTGATAATGACAAATTTAGAATATACTAATAATGATGTTTAGAAGGTACTGTTAACGTGTACTACTAATACAAGTTTAGGAGATACTACTACTAATAGTTTTAATATATATCAACAACGACAAGTTTATATTATAAAAATAAAGAAACGTTTAGAATACACTAATACTGACAAGTTTGGAAGGTGTTATGATTGATAAGTTTAATGTGTACTAATTATGAAAAGTTTATAATATACCAACAATAACGGTGTCCTAATAATGACAAAATTAGAATATACTAATAACGACATGTATAGAAGAAATACACTAATAACCACAGGTTTAGAATGTATATACAATTAAAAGTTTAGAATGTACTTAGATTGACAAGTTTAGAAGATACTCTTCAAGATAATTTTAATGTGTAGAAATAATGACAAGTGTGGAATATACTAATAATGATAAGTTTAGCAGGTTCTAGTAATGATAAGTTTAGCAAGTTCTAGTAATGATAACTTTATTTTGTACTAATAATGACAAGTTTAGCATATAAGTTTACTATTAAGTTTCGAAGATATTGATTAAGTTTAGAAATTACTAATAATGACAACTTTAGATGGTAATATATATCATAACTTTAATTTGTACTAATAATGACCAGAACGTACTAATGGCAAATTTAGAATGTACTATAAATGAAAACTTTATGTCTTCTAATAATTAATGTTTGAAAAATACTAATATTGAAACGTTTAAAGGCACTGTTAATGATAACTTTAATATGTACCAATAATTTAATAATAGTTTATAATTTTGTAATAATGACAACTTTAGGAGGTTATATTAATGATAACGTTAATGTGTAGTAATAATGACACGTTTGACTCATATTGATAATAGCAAAATCAGAAGTTGCTATTAATGATAAATATAATACGTACTAATAATGATTAGTTTAGAATAATCTAACAATATCATGTTTAGAAGACACTACTAATGGTAACTTTAACATATATTAATACTCAAAAGTTTAGAATATACCAACAATAATAAGTTTAGAATAATGATAAACTTGAGAAATCTGCTAATAACCACAGGTTTATACAATTAAAAGTTTAGAATCTACTAAGATACTCCTCAAGATAACTTTGATGTGTAGAAATAATGACAAGTGTGGAATATACTAATAATAAGTTTAGAAGGTTCTAGTAATGATAACTTTATTTTGTACTAAGTTTACAAGGTACTATTTGTATATAAGTTTACAAGGTACTATTAATGATAACTTTAATGTGTTTTAATAAATAAAAGTTTCGAAGATATTGATTAAGTTTAGAAATTACTAATAATGACAACTTTAGAAGGTAATATATATCATAACTTTAATTTGTACTAATAATGACCAGAACGCACTAATGACAAATTTAGAATGTATAAATGAAAACTTTGATGTCTTCTAATAATTAATGTTTGAAAAATACTAATATTGAAAAGTTTAAAGGCACTGTTAATGATAACTTTAATATGTACCAATAATCACAAGTTTATAATTTTGTAATAATGACAACTTTTGGAGGTTATATTAATGATAAAGTTAATGTGTAGTAATAATGACACGTTTGAATCATATTAATAATAGCAAAATCAGAAGTTGCTATTAATGATAGCAAAATCAGAAGTTGCTATTAATGATACGTACTAATAATGATTAGTTTAGAATAACCTAACAATATCACAAGTTTAGAATATACCAATAATGACAAGTTTAGAATAATGATAAGCTTTGGAATATATTAGTAGGAAATCAGAAGTTGCTATTAATGATAAATATAATACGATGAACTTTGGAATATATTAGTATTGCCAAGTTTAGAATATATTAATGTGTACGAATATAAAAAAATTGGAATACCCAAGAAGATATGTTTAGTATATAATAATACTGATATGTTTCGAACAATGACAACATTAGAAAGTATTGCTAATGATGATTTAAAATGAGGGTTTAGAACATGCAAATATTGACAAGCAAATATTGTACAAGTGTAGTGATGACAAATTTAGAACATGCTTACGTTGTTAATATATTTCAAACGTGCATGTCATTATTAAAATATTGTAAAACTGTGATTATTTATACACATTTAAGTTATAATCAATATAATTTTGTCATTGTTCGGATATTCAGCTTTCATTATTATTTTCATTATTATTTTCATTTATTATTTTCATTTATTATTTTCATTATTATTTTCATTATTATTTTCATTATTATTAACTTATTTTAATTATTCTAAACTTATTATTATTAGTATATAATCTAATATTGACATTATGACAATATATTTCATTAGTATATTCTGAATTAATAGTATATTCTAAACTTGTCATTATTCGTATATTGAAAAGTTATCATTGATAGTGTTTTCTAAACTTGTCATTATCTAATATTGACATTATGACAATATATTTCATTAGTATATTCTGAATTAATAGTATATTCTAAACTTGTCATTATTCGTATATTGAAAAGTTATCATTGATAGTGTTTTCTAAACTTGTCATTATTAGTATATTTAAAATTTGTTATTATTACTAAACTTTAATGTTATCATTAATAGTTCCTTCTAAAGCTGTCATTTTTAGTATATTCTAAGCATCTCATTGTTGGTACATATTAAAGTTGTCATTATCAGTATATTCTAAGCATTTTATTTTGATAACACATGTTATTATTATTAGATTCCAAATTTGTATTTATTAGTACACATTAACGTTATCATTAATAATATCTTCCAAACTTTTCATTATTAGTGCATTATGAAATTGTCAATAATACTACCTTCTAAACTTCTCATTATTACTATATTCTAAACTTGTCACACATTAAGGTTATCATTAATAGTACCTTCTATACTTGTTGTTATTACCATATTCTAAACTTTTTATTATTAGTAATTTACTATTAGTATATACTGAATTTATCATTTATCTTCTAAACTTGTCTTTATTAATATATTGTAAACTTGCTTATATATAAATTGCTTATATATTGCTTATGTATAAATTAAAGTTATCTGGAACAGTACCTTTTACACTTAAAATTATTGGTATATATATTGTAAACTTCTGATTATTAGTACACATAAAAATTACTATTAACAATACCTTCTAAACTTGTCAAAGTTTAGAAGTTAACATTAGTAGAGCCTTTTAAACTTATCGTTATTAGTATATTCCACACTTGTCATCATTTCTAAACATTTAAGTTACCATTAACAGTATTTTCTGAACTTGTCAATTTTAGCATATTCTAAATATCATTGTAAGTAATTATTAGTGATTATTAGTATGTACTAAATTTATAGTTAATAGCACCTTCTTAACTTGTCATTGTTAGTACATTATAAACTTGTCATTATTAGTACACATTAAACTTATCCAAACTTGTTAGTATTAGTGTATTCTAAACTTTTCTTTATTAGTATATTATAAACCAGTTATCATTGCTATAAGTTATTATTAGTAATATCTTCTAAACTTCTCATTACTTGTACATTAAGAGTTTTTTCTAAACATTAGTATATTCTAAAATTTTCGTTATTATTAAACGTTGTTATCAATATTACCTTCTTAACTTGACATCATTAGTATATTGTAAACTTGTCTTATCAAAAATACCTTTTAAACTTTTTTTTATTAGTACATGCTATCATTAAAGGAATTTTCCATTTTTTTTTATTTGAACACATTAGAACAAATTAAAATTACCGTTCTAAACTTGTCATTAATAGTACACATTAAAGTTATCATTAATAGTATCTTTAATCTGATCATTATTAGTATATTCTATAATTATCCTTTTCCAATTTTCCATTTTTTTTTATTTGAACACATTAGAACAAATTAAAATTACCGTTCTAAACTTGTCATTAATAGTACACATTAAAGTTATCATTAATAGTATCTTTAATCTGATCATTATTAGTATATTCTATAATTATCCTTATTAGTACTGTTACGGGCGGCTGGTATGTGAAGAGACGTTACGTATAACGTCTAAGTGCTTAAGAACCAGCGCACTTCTAGAAGCCACTGTAGGACTGAACTATCTGGTCAGGGCCTAGATAATTCGTAAGACTAGAAGTAAAGGTAACAAAGAAGATTCCAGGAAAGGAATATTAAACTAGCGATAAAACTAGTAAACGAAATTATTAATGGAAAATATTTACAGGCAATTAACACAAAAGAGAATGGGCAGTAGGGTCAATGGGACCGTTACACGATTATAAGAATATGGAAATTATCGTTCAAATAAGAAACACAAGATAAGTATACAATATGGTACTATCTAAGTACAAAGAGATCAGGAACATGCATCAGAATAAGTAATAAGTACAAATATAAGTAAAGTAATGCAATGTATATCAGACACGTAATGTAGGCAAAAAGGGTGATCACTTCACACCAATCGTCTCATGAATCTAAACCTTCTAGTTTTTATCAAGAGATCAATATGTGGGAAATGACAAGGAATGAGCGGTGTCAACCGCTTATATACCATTGGACCGGAAACTGAATACTTCCGGGTGAGTGTGCGAGTGAGTGAAAGGAGGGGAGGAGGGTAAGTTAACACGTCAACATGGGTAGTTTTAGGACCCTCGACTCGCTTGAACAATCTATTTATTTAGTAACTGTCAAATCTGAGCGCTCCGAACTATTCAGGATTTCGCTTGTCTGTTTGTTCTACAAGAGTGCGCACCTCTCTCCGCACGTAGGCGAGATTACATATAGTGGACGGGCGTTACTGCTTAACATTGTTACAATACATACATAGACAAGAAATATGAACATAGTTATGTAATACAAAGGAACACAATTCTATAACATAATTACACATATGACGTAATATCTAATATTACGTTACACCTCCACCGTTTGGGAAAGCTTTTCACTTTCTGTTGAAAAGCTACGTTCTAGAAAGTACGCAGTAGTTCTTCTGCGCAGGGGACAGCTTCTTGCTGTAGTAGGTGATAGCGTGAAGAACTTCATTGTGTTCTTGCAAGAGGGCGGCACCGATACCGGTGTCGCTGGCGTCGATTTGCAGAAGAAAGGGTCGTTGGAAATCGGGTGCCCTTAGAACTGGTGCGTTAGTGAGAAGGGACTTCAGGTTTTTGAAGGCCGTCTCACAGGTAGGTGTCCACACGAAGTCGTGGTCTTTTCTCAACAGGTCAGTCAATGGTTCTGCTACATCTTGTTTCTCAGATAAGTGAAGATTTTGTAGTATCTGGGAGTTTTCCAAGGGAATCTCAGGAGGATTAGGCAGGTTATCAGGAGGCTCTTCCGATTTTATTGTGGTCGAGCTGCAAATTGGAATTGGATCTCTGGAATGATAAGGTTTTAAGGTATTTATGTGACAGAGACGGGAACTCTTTCTTCTGTCTGGAGTTTTGATTATGTAGTTGAGATCACTGGCTCTGGACAAGACTTCATAGGGTCCTTTGTATTTAGCCTGCAATGGATCTCCTGGTATGGGAAGATAAAGTAACACTTGATCTCCTGGAGAGAAAGTTCTAAGTTTAGAATTTTTATCATACCGACCTTTCATTACTCGTTGAGCATTCGCCAAGTTCTCTCTTGCCAACTTCCAAGCTTCTAACAACTTCTCGGTGACCTGGGACACGTATTTCAAAGAAGGAACAGGTGGTTCTTCTTTCATCCATTGTTCATGAAGTATCTTTAGGGGACCACGGACTTCATGACCGAAGACTAATTCTGACGGGCTGAATCCAAGGCTTTCTTGAATTGTTGTTCGGGTGGCGAACAACAAAAAGGGGAGTCCGTCTTCCCAATTTCGAGTGTTCTCAGCACAGAAGATTCTTAACATTGTCTTGAGCGTTTGGTGAAAGCGCTCTAGAGCACCTTGTGATTGAGGATGATAGGCGGAGGAAGTTACATGATTTATACCTAGTGTTACAAGAGTTTCTCTAAACTTGTTGGAAAGAAAATTACTTCCTTGATCACTTTGAATGTTCTTGGGAAATCCTACCATAGTGAAATATTTCAACATTTCTCTGATTATGTTTTGAGCTTTAATATTTTTCAAAGGAATTGCTTCTGGAAAACGAGTGCTCATACACATGATTGTGATAATGTACTGATTTCCTTTACTTGAAGGAGGTAAAGGTCCTACACAATCAATAAGAACTTTTTTAAATGGCTCTTCCATTACAGGAATGGGATGGAGTGGAGCTTCTACAATTTTCTGGTTGGGCTTACCTACAAGTTGACATGTATGACATGTTTTACAATATTGGGCAACATCTTTGACAACCGTGGGCCAATGGAAATGTTGGGTTATGTTGAACAAGGTCTTTCTTACCCCTAAGTGACCTGCTAAGGGAGTATCATGAGCCAATCTTAGAACATTATTCCTGAAACCAAGAGGGAGGACTATTTGATTCCTTACTTGCCATGGCTGGTCAGCGGTTGCGGTGGATGCTCTCCATTTTCGCATTAGGACTCCGTTTTCTATATAGAAACCTCGTGACATATTTTCAACTTCTCCTGGAGATGAAACAATCTCGTACAAATTTTTAAGAGAAGGATCTGACTTCTGTTCTTTGATTAATTCTGCTCTAGATAGAGAAATTGGTGAAGAAGAAGATGGGTCAGTTTGGGAGAATAGGGATTCTAAATTATAGGTCTCTTCTTCAGATTTCTTGTACTGAGATCTGGTTACAGCACAAGCGGGAAACAACTGTAAGTTATCTGAAGGTTCTACTGAGGTCTTAGGGTTATTTGTTATTAAGGGAGAAATGACTTTGCTTCCAGCGATATCATTGGCCAACAATAAGGATATTCCTACTATGGGAAGAGAGTCTACTACTGCTACTTTAACCATTCCGGTTGTTAAATCAGACCGCAAGAAAACATTATGTAATGGACATTTTACAATTCCTCCAACTCCTTCTATCAATATATCATAACCTGTATATGACTCACCCAGATTCTGCAAGACAGAATTTAAAATCAGACTTTGCTTTGCTCCTGTGTCTCGGAGTATGGAAATAGGATATTGTTGTGAACTACTACTATGAGATATAGTTCCTGAAGATACAAATGGTTTGAAACAAGGATCATGATCTGATGAGGGGGGTTCTACATTACTTGACAATACCGGCTTCTTTGGTAGTTTATCCTGAATAGAGGATTTTGAATCATCTGATTTTATATTACTTACAAGAGTTGGTGTCTTATTGGAGAATGAGGGTGTCAGTCTCTTTCTGCAATTAGAAATGTGATGGCCAACCTGTTTACAATATGAACAAGTTACAGGGGGATTAGTCTTAAACCTTTCCATTCTTTGCCAAGGTTGGTTTGGAGGATATTGATTGAAATCAGACCTGTAACTGAAATGTGATGGGCTAGACTGATTTTCAAAGTGTTTCTTTGGGGACCAAGGATCAGAGTATTTTGTTGAATCTGGATTATATGACTTTGACTTTTGGGATTCCATTTGTCTTGACTTAGGTTTATGATTTAGTGTGAACTCATCAGCCAATACAGCAGCTTTAGTTAAAGTTTCGGGAACATGATCATCTATAAAAATCCTAAGATCTGTCTCTAAGGTATTCTTAAACTGCTCCAATAAAATCAACTGTTTAAGTCTATCTAAGGTGTCCGTTTCACTAGCCAAACACCACCTATTGAATAACCTCTCTTGTTGAGCCGCATATTCTACGTATGTTAACTGAGGTGTCTTCCTATAATTACGGAATTTCTGTCTATAGGCCTCTGGTATTAGTTCATAAGCTTTTAAAATACAAGCTTTCATATTATCATACTCGCTTTCTGCTTCTGAAAGAGAAGTATAAATTTGCTGAGCCTTACCCTTAAATTGTGTTTGAATGATTAATGGCCAATTTTCTTTAGGGATTTGTAACTGTTGCGCCAATTTTTCCCACTGAAGAAAGAAAATTTCTGGCTCTCCTTCTGAAAATATGGGTAAAAGTTTTACATACTTGGAAATATCTATATGACCTTCCTGAACTACGGGTCGTCTATCAACAATCCTAGCTTCTACTTCTGCCTTCTTTAATTCTAACTCTGCCAATTTGACTTTAGTTTCGTTCTCTCTTTCTATTTGTTTCACTTTAGCTTCCTCTTCTCTAGCTCTAAATTCTGCCTCAATTTGCATTTGTTTCAGTTTAGTTTCCTCCTCTTTAGCTTTAAATTCTGCCTCAATTTGCATTTGTTTCAGTTTAGCTTCCTCCTCAATTTCTACTCTCCTGACCTTTAATTCAATCTCCTTAATCTTAAGTTCGGTTAGTCGTGCCTCTATTTCTAACCTATTTGAAGGAATTTGTATAGCTGTAATCTCTTCTGGAGATAAGATCTCATCTTCGATCAGATTTTCAACGAGTTCCTGAGGTATTTTTTTCTTTCGCAAACTTGTATCAATGTCTACTCCAAAGTGCTTGCCTATTTCTATCAAAGTGTCTTTAGTTTGTTTCTTTAAGAAACTTACCTTGGGATTTTGAACGAATTCTTGAACTATATCATCCATCTCTATAAGAATGTGTTAAATACCTGATCCAATATCCTTGGCAAGGGTCGCCACTTTGTTACGGGCGGCTGGTATGTGAAGAGACGTTACGTATAACGTCTAAGTGCTTAAGAACCAGCGCACTTCTAGAAGCCACTGTAGGACTGAACTATCTGGTCAGGGCCTAGATAATTCGTAAGACTAGAAGTAAAGGTAACAAAGAAGATTCCAGGAAAGGAATATTAAACTAGCGATAAAACTAGTAAACGAAATTATTAATGGAAAATATTTACAGGCAATTAACACAAAAGAGAATGGGCAGTAGGGTCAATGGGACCGTTACACGATTATAAGAATATGGAAATTATCGTTCAAATAAGAAACACAAGATAAGTATACAATATGGTACTATCTAAGTACAAAGAGATCAGGAACATGCATCAGAATAAGTAATAAGTACAAATATAAGTAAAGTAATGCAATGTATATCAGACACGTAATGTAGGCAAAAAGGGTGATCACTTCACACCAATCGTCTCATGAATCTAAACCTTCTAGTTTTTATCAAGAGATCAATATGTGGGAAATGACAAGGAATGAGCGGTGTCAACCGCTTATATACCATTGGACCGGAAACTGAATACTTCCGGGTGAGTGTGCGAGTGAGTGAAAGGAGGGGAGGAGGGTAAGTTAACACGTCAACATGGGTAGTTTTAGGACCCTCGACTCGCTTGAACAATCTATTTATTTAGTAACTGTCAAATCTGAGCGCTCCGAACTATTCAGGATTTCGCTTGTCTGTTTGTTCTACAAGAGTGCGCACCTCTCTCCGCACGTAGGCGAGATTACATATAGTGGACGGGCGTTACTGCTTAACATTGTTACAATACATACATAGACAAGAAATATGAACATAGTTATGTAATACAAAGGAACACAATTCTATAACATAATTACACATATGACGTAATATCTAATATTACGTTACAGTACACATTAAAGTTATATTAGTACACATTAAAGTTATATTATATTATATTATATTATATTATATTATATCATATTATATTATATTATATATTGTATATATTATTAGTATATTGTAACCTCTAATTATTAGTATATTGTGAACTTCTGATTATTAGTACACATAAAAGTTATTATTAACAATACCTTCTAAAATTGTCAAAGTGGAACCTTAGAAAACTTCATATTATATGGGTGACTATAGTATTTGACATTTCTGCGTATTTCCAATAATTGACCATGACCAGAGGGGTAGGGGTGAGGGTTGGGATATACGACCTTTTTCCTTAAATACAACTTAAATACAACCAATGTCTCAAGTAGGAGATTTCACAAAAACTCGATCAAATTTTCAAATTCTCACAAGAGAATGAGAGGAGGTTAGGGAAAGAAGTGAGGCTGTGTGTGTGTGTGTGTGTGTATGTGTGTAATAATAATAATAATAATAATAATAATAATAATAATAATAATAATAATAATAATAATAATAATAATAATAATAATAATAATAATAATAATAATAATAATAATAATAATAATAATAATAATAATAATAATAATAATAATAATAATAATAATAATAATAATAATGATAATAATAATAATAATAATAATAATAATAATAATAATAATAATAATAATAATAATAATAATAATAATAATAATAATAATAATAATAATAATAATAATAATAATAATCTACTAATATAAAAAATAATTCTTTTTCAAATCGGTGTTTGGTGATGACGTCATAACCTATCTCGCAAGTACATGGTAGTTTGGGGACATTCCAAAATCGAGTCATGTAAGGCTTTGTATCGGTGGCGGTGTCTTCCGTTGGTTAGGTATGAAGGTTAAGATGACTGAGAGCGAAGCTTTGAAAAAGAAGCGCCAACGGCACTTCTGGGGCTGGGTCACTGTCTGGTTCTAAGAATTGTTTTCAACATCTTTACGAAAACACTAAAAAATTTGCCACTAATGAGAATGTTAAAGAGTTCCATCGTAAAGTGCTAGCTTTCAATGAAACTATACGTTCTGACCCAAATTTCGAATATTGTGATACCGTGTTTGAAGAACTTCCTCTTTTCGACGGAGAGATAACAAAAGAAACCTCAGAGAACTTTATTAAGCATTACTTCGCTGGTTATAAAAGTTTTGTGAAAAATGGAGGTAAATCTAATCATAAGGCTTATCAGATGCATTATCTGTGTATGTCCTACACTAACTTTAAACGCGTTGAGCGGAAGAATAAGTATGCTATCAAGAAAATTAATGCGTCTATTAAACTCAAAGTTAAAGAACGTGAAAAGCATGAAAAAGAGAAAAGGGAGCATGAAAAACGTTTAGAGAAAGAACAAAAGGAAAGAGATGAGAAATATCTAGCAGAACAGCTAGAATTAGCTGAACATCTAAAGAACCTTAAAAAGGAAGCCCTTATGAAAGAAGAGGAGGAAAAGAGAGAGTTACGACGAATAGAAAAGGAAAATAAGGCAACGCGTAAGAAGGTTAAAGATTTAAAAATTTCACTTGAGGTGAAAGGGGCACTTAAAGTATTAACAAAAGAAGAAGAAGATATGTTAAACAAAGATAGAGAAGAAAGAGTGGCAGAAAGGATTGAAGGAAAAGAGAAGAATATATTGGATGATGTTTCCATTAGTATGTTATTAGGTACTACACGAGATGCAAAAAAAATTTCACCACATACGGTTGGAAATCTTGGAGATTATGTGTGCAAGTATTGTGATGCTTTGTTATGGAAACAGGAACCTAAGCAGTTATGTTGTAAATTTGGGCAAGTACCACCTATAAATCCTGCAACGATTGAAGATGAAAAATTTCTGGAGCTTTATCAGGGTAAGACGGACTTTTCCAAAAATTTCCTCAGAAACATTTTGGGCTTCAATTTAGTCTTTTCTTTTACATCTTTACGGACAAGTGGAAAGTTAGAACACGAATATGAAAAGTCAATGAGTTATAAGATTCAAGGTAGAATATATCATAGAATTGGATACTTGAACCCAGAACGTCTTCAAACACCTAACTTTATGCCTTCGGATGAAAGAAAGGATTTTTGGAATAAAGGAACAGACTGTTTCTTAGACCTTTATTTTTACCACGATGTTGACAACCAAATTAAATTCAGGACTGATAAAATAAAAGACCATTTGGATTTAAAAAAAAAAAAAAAGCAGTTAAAACTTCTACAGCAAACCGAAGAAAAAGGGAAGCTGAGATGTACCAGGAGAATGAAGATATTGTACGTATAATCTTCAATTATCTCGGAAAGAATAATGATTGTCTGGCTGGGATGTTAAAGGAATTAGAATCTGTAAAGGAGCTTATTAGCCATCATGTTGATAAGAACAAGAATATACCTGAGGTATCTATCGTATTAAAGACTGCTGATGGCGTACAAACACGTGAACATAAGGGTTTGTACCATCTTCCTTCTTCGACTTCATTTGTCGGTGGTATAGTTAACTTAGATGCTGCAAATAAGCACTTGCAAATAGCCATAAACTCCCCCAATCCAGGAACAAAATCTCAGACAAGATTTTTGAGCCACGAAAATATCTTCTATGATTCTTTTCAGTATCCGTTACTAATACCACATGGAAATGTTGGTTATTCACACTCACAACAATTATTGAAAGTAGATGGAAAGAAACAGCGAATAAATGTCAGGATAACTCCTTCTTATTTCTACACTTCTATGTACATGGAGCGACAAAATATGTTCAATTATGTTACTAAATCTAGAGGATTATTTCAACAGTTTGTGGTGGATAATTATGTAAAGATGGAATCTATGAGATTGTTATATATCGAATTAAACCAAAGTAACATTAGGAAAGAACGTACAGATATTTTGCGTTGCGAGGACGGAAAAATTAAAGGACAACGCATAATCATACCTCCAACATATATTGGAGGTCCTAGATACATGAAACAGAGACAACAAGACGCGTTAGCGTATGTCAGTAACTACGGTTCACCTGATTTTTTTATCACCTTCACTATGAATCCAGCGTGGGAAGAACTTTCTAAAGCGGCAGAACAAACAGATGGTACATCCACGAACAAAGGAGATAGACCTGACTTGATAAGTCGCATATTCAAACAGAAAGTTGATGGTTTAATCAATGATTTAGCCGTGAAGAACATATTCGGTAAAGTAAAGGCCTTCTTATATAGTATAGAATGGCAAAAAAGAGGTCTTCCCCACGTTCATATTCTTCTCTGGATGAGACATGCTGTTAACGCTGAATTTGTTAGCAAGATAATATCAGCAGAGCTACCCGATAAAGATAAGGAACCTGAATTGTTTGATATTGTGACGAAGTGCCTTATCCATGGTCCTTGCAAGGGATTCGATGAATCTCATTTATGTTGTCAGCAGGCTTCAGCTATAGGAGGAAAAGAATGTTGTATCCAATAATGGGTATCCAATGTACAAGAGAAGGGCTATAGGTGATGGAGCTTCAAGAAGTTTATCAAAGGAAAGGAAATAACTGTTGATAATTCGTGGGTTGTACCCTATAATCCTTACCTCTGTCTAAAGTATAACGCTCACATTAACGTGGAATGTTCAAACTCTATAAAGGCTATAGCATACGTAACAAAGTACGTGAACAAAGGATGTGACAGAATATTGTATTCGAAGACGGGTGAAGGTGAAGTTATTAATGAGATCAAGAACTATCAGGACTCGAGATATGTCAATTCTAATGAAGCTACATGGAGGATATTCAGGTTCCCAATACATAGGAGCTATCCTCCTGTAGTTGCTTTAGATTTACATCTAGAAGGAGAAAATGGAGTATTTTTTAGAGAAAATGTAACCACTTCGGAGTTAGAAAAGAAAATTGAAAAGGACACACATCTTACCGCTTTTTTTAATTTGTGCAAGGAAAATAAGTTTGCAGCAAGCCTTTATTATCATGAACTACCTAGCCATTTCATATTCAGTGACACTACTTCGCGATGGATAGAGAGGAAGAACAAGGCGACTGCCCTCGGTAGGATAAGAGCGGTATCTAATAAGACAGTGGAACTGTTCTATATGCGTATGCTTCTCACACATAAGAAAGGTCCTGTATCGTTTGAGAGTCTAAGGACGGTTGAAGGTGTCATATACGACTCTTACAGGGAAGCTGTTAAGGCCTTAGGTCTGCTAAACGATGAAGAAACGTGGCTAAAGACCATCATGGAAATCATTTCCTACACTAACGACAGAGATCAACTCAGAAGCACGTATGCGAGTATGTTGGTGTTCTCAGACTTAGAAGATCAGCGAGGCATATGGGAAGAAACGAAAGATCTGTTTGCAAGCGATTTCCTATATGCTAGAGGTTTAACGGAATATAACGAAGAAATATACCGTGACGCTTTAGACGATATACAAGAAAAGGTATATAACAATGGCGGAGCCAAAATTGAAGAATATGGACTACCTCCTTCAAGAGACGGTTAGAAGTCGTCTAATATAATCCGCAGAGAAAAGTCATATAATAAAACCAGGCTAGCTGAAGAAGTTAAGGAGAAACTAACAACCATGAATACAGACCAGAGACACTGTTACGATACTATCATGGAACGAGTAAAAAATTCCAAAAACTACAGTAACGATGGATTCTTCATCAACGCTCCCGGAGGCACCGGGAAATCATTCTTATTGAACGCTCTTTTGGACACTTTACGTTCAACGGAGAAAATTGCATTGGCGGTTGCATCTTCTGGCATAGCTGCAACTGTTTTACACGGAGGAAGAACAGCACACAATATGTTCAAGATTCCTATAATGGATCATAAAGATGTGCGTGCATGTAGTGTTAAGAGAAACAGCGAACATGCAAGATTACTTGAAATGACATCTTTAATCGTTTGGGATGAAGCGGTTATGGCTAATAAGAATGCCATAACTGCCTTAGATATCACCATGAGAGATGTACGATCTTTTCATGGGTGGCGTAGTTTTCGTGTGTGCGGGAGACTTTCGTCAGATTCTTCCAGTTGTACGTGGAGGAGGGAGAGGTGATGAAATAGATTCTTTCATAAGATCAAGTTATTTCTGGAGCTCCTTAACACACTTGGAACTGACTAAGAATGTAAGATTGAAGAATAATGATATTCTAAATCGTGGCTTCGCCGAAGACCTTTTAAAGTTAGGTGTGACACCTTCTGACGAATATGAATTTCCTCTTAATTTTGGAGTCTTAGTTGATAGTAGAGAAGAATTGGTGAATACAGTGTATTCTAACTTGGAAGATAACTTCTTGAACGTTTCTTACTTTGAAAAGAGAGTCATAATCACCCCAACTAACGATGACGTGGATTGTGTCAATAATATTGTTTTCAAGAGACTAAAAAATGAAGAATTCGTCTATCGGAGTGAAGATAAATCCATAGATAATGAAATGGATATTCAAACTTCAGTATACAACTCGATCAATAGCCCTTCTATACCTCTTCACGAATTAAAATTGAAAATAGGGGCTGTTGTGATGGTTTTGAGAAACATTTGTCCACCAAAACTTTGTAACGGCACAAGAATTATGATAACCAATTTAAAGAAGCATATAATAGTAGGCAATATCCTTACTGGGGCTTATAAAGATGAACAAGTAATGCTCCCTAAGGTAACTTTAGATTCTACTGATACTTCTGTCTTCTTTAAAAGGAAGCAATTCCCCGTTAGATTATGTTATGCTATGACTATAAACAAGTCTCAAGGGCAAACATTTGATACGTGTGGGCTACTGTTAGATAGTTCCCAATGCTTTGCTCACGGTCAACTATATGTTGCATGTTCAAGAGTGACTAGCCACGACTCCCTTATCATATACACAGGCTACAGGAAAAATGGAGACAGTTATGAACGTAAGCCAGCGCATAACTGCGTGTATAAAGAAGTTTTTGGGGTAGTGCAGGAAGTTACAGATAAAAAACCTCCAAGCGTAAATGAAACTATAAATTCTACGCCACTTAGGGTAGCGGAAGAAGAACCAGATCATTCTACTGTCGTTATTCCTTCAATATCTGAAGAACAAGCAATCAATATGATTATGCCCGACGAGTTTTACAGGGATAACGTTGAGGCAGGTGAAGACACGGTATCGCCAATGGAAATGGTAGAAAAGATATTGGAAGTGAATGAAAATGCTGGTAAGAAATTTGAACGTCGAGAGAAGGAACTTAAAGAAGAAGCTGAAAGGCAAAAGAAGGAACTTAAAGAAGAAGCTGAAAGGCGAGAGAAGGAACTTAAAGAAGAAGCTGAAAGGCAAAAGAAGGAACTTAAGAGAGAACTACAAGAAGAAAGAGACAAAAACTTCAATCTTATGGTAAAGATTCTATCCAGCAGCGAAGACGAGGGACAACCTTCACCACCGAAGAGGCAAAAACTTTCTTCGGAAGATATAATTTCTATTTGTAATAAAAGTATACGATAAAACACATTTTTATTTTATTTTATCCTGTTTATTTTTAATGCATCAAACAATTTAATACAAAAATTGAGTTGTTAAGGAAGGGGCGAAGCCCTGGGCGCGAAGCCCTGGGCGCGAAGTTATCATTAACAATGCCTTTAAACTTTTCAATATTAGTATTTTTCAAACATTAATTATTAGAAGACATTAAAGTTTTCATTTATAATACATTCTAAATCTGTCATTAGTACGTTCTGGTCATTATTAGTACAAATTAAAGTTATCATATATATTACCTTCTAAAGTTGTCATTATTAGTAATTTCTAAACTTAATCGATATCTTCGAAACTTGTATTTATATACACATTAAAGTTATTATTAATAGTACCTTGTAAACTTATATTCTAAACATGTAATTATTAGTACAAAATAAAGTTATCATTACTAGAACCTTCTAAACTTATCATTGTTAGTATATTCCACACTTGTCATTATTTCTACACAGTAAAGTTATCTTGAAGAGTATCTTCTAAACTTGTCAATCTTAGTAGATCCTAAACTTTTAATTGTATATATATTCTAAACCTGTGGTTATTAGTACATTTCTTCTATACATGTCGTTATTAGTATATTCTTATTTTGTCATTATTAGGACACCTTAAAGTTATAGCTAATAGCACCTTCTTGATTTGTTACTGTTGGTATATTATAAACTTTTCATTATTAGTACACATTAAACTTATCAATCATAACACCTTCCAAACTTGTCAGTATTAGTGTATTCTAAACTTTTCTATATTTTTATATTATAAACTTGTCGTTATTGATACATATTAAAACTATTAGTAGTAGTATCTCCTAAACTTGTATTATTAGTACACGTTAACAGTACCTTCTAAACATCATTATTAGTATATTCTAAACTTGTACACATTAACGTTATTATCAATATTACCTTCTTAACTTGACATCATTAGTATGTTATAAACTTGCCACATTAAATTAATCATTAATAGTATATTCTAAAGTTGTCATTATCTGTATATTCTAAACTTGTCATTATTAGTACACATTAAAGTTATCATTAGAAACTTTTCATTATTATTACATGTTAAAACTATTAGGACCTCGTATACTTATCATTATTAGTATATTCTAAACTTGGCAAAACTAATATATTCCAAAGTTTATCATTTTCTAAACTTCTCATTATTGGTATATTCTAAACTTGTACATGTTAAAGTAGTGGTGTGTTCTGAACGTGATATTGTTAGTTTATTCAAAACAAATCATTGATAGTATTGGTATTGTCTAAACTTTGCATTATTAATATAATTCAAACGTGTCATTACACATTAACGTTATCATTAATATAACCTTCTAAACATGTCATTATTGCTGTTTTTATTTTTTATTTATTAGTATTTTATAAACTTGTCATTATCCATACATATTAAAGCTATTAGTAGTAGTATCTTCTAAACTTGTCATTATTTGTATATTCTAGTACCTTATACCTAGTTAACAGTACCTTCTACCTTAACAGTAACTTGACATCATTAGTATATAATAAATTTGCCTTATTAGTACACATTTAAGTAATCATTATTCTAAATTAGTCATTATTACTATATTCTAAACTTGTCATTATTAGTAGACATTAAAGTTATTAAAAATACCTTCCTAATTTTTCATTATTTGGATATTATAAACCTCTTCTTATTAGAATACATTAAAATTATCGTTCTTAAAATATTCTAACCTTGTCATCAATAGTACATTTTAAATTTGTAATTATTAGTACAAATTAAATATATCATTAGTAGGTCCGTCTAAGCCTGTCATTTAGTATATTCTAAACTTCTCCTTGTTAGTACATTAAAGTTATAATTGATCGTACCTTCTAAACTTCTCATTATTAGTATATTCTAAACATGTTATTAGTGCACATTAAAGTCATCATTAATAGTAACTTCTAAACATGACATTATTTATTCATAGAACGGTCTAACTTTGTCATTATTAGTATGTACTAAACTTGTCCTTATTTGTTCAAATTAAAGTTATATCTGATAGTAACTTCTAAACTTATAATCGTGATTATATTCTAAATTGTTAATACACATTAAAGTTACTATTAGTAATACCTTCTAAATTTGTCATTATTAGGACACATTAAAATTTTCGTTAATGGTACATTGTAAGCTTGTCATTATTAGTATATTCTAAACATGTAGACACTAAAGTTATCATCAATACTGTATTCTTATCATTTTTAATATTAGTAGTACTTGCCATTGTTAGTATATTCTAAACTTTTCATTATACACATTAAAGTTTTCATTAATAGTACCTTCTAAACTTCTCAATGTTAGTCTAAACATGCCATTATTAGAATATTATAACTTGTCATTTTTAGAATATTTGTATATTCTAAACTTATCATAATTAGTAGACTGGAAACTTTCATTATTAAAAAGTTGCTATTATCATCATATTCTTCATTAATAATAAAAAAAAATTCATTAGTACCTTCTAAACTTATCACTATTGGTATATTCTAAAATTCTCATTATTAGCACTCATTAACAGTGCCTTCAGAACCTATATATTAGTATATTCTAAGCTTGTCATTTTTAGAACACATTAGATTTATCATTAATAGTACCTTCTAAATTTGTCGTTATTATTATATCATAGTTATGATATAATCAGTTATAGTAACTTCTCAACTTGTTATCATTTGTATATTCAAAACTTGTCTTAATTAGTATATTGTAAACTTTCATTATTAGTACACATGAAAGTTTTCATTAACAGTACTTTCTAAACTTCTCATTATTACGTGTCATTATTTGTACATATTTAAGTTATCATTAATAGGATCTTTGAAACTTATCATTATTGCTATATTTTAAACATGTGAGTATTAGATTCTTCTAAACTTGTCATTATCTTTTATTCTAAACGTTTTATTACTTGTATCCTCAAGGATAATGTGGATGAAGGTGAAACTGGGAAAGGAGATGTGGGTCCTTGTAAGTGCATATGGGCCTGGCAGTGAGAAGAGCATGGAAGAAAGGGAGGCCTTTTGGATAGATTTAAATGAGTGCATAGAGGGTTTAGGAAGAAATGTCAATGTAATAGTACTGGGAGACCTGAATGCTAGGGTGGGAAATGGTCCAATCGATGGAGTGGTTGGGAAGTGTGGAGTTCCAGGAAAGAATCGTAGTGGAGAGTTGATGATGGAAATGTATCTAGAAAGAGAGTTGATGATAGCAAATACAGTGTTTCGGAAGAAAGTCAAGCATAAGTACACATGGGAGAGGGTGGTGGAGGGAAGGGTGGTAGATAGAGCGCTAATGGATTATGTAGTGGTAAATAGGATTATGATAGGAAGAGTTAAGGATGTACATGTGCTAAGGGGAGAGGGTGGGGGAATATCAGATAATTTTTTGGTGGAAGGTGAGCTGAGAGTGGAGGATAGATGGAGAAGGAGGAAAGGGACAAAAGGTAGGGAGGTTCTTAGAGTGAACTCCTTGAATGAAAAGGAAAAGGAGAAGGAGTACGAAAAGAAGGAGTACGGAAAGAAGCTGAAGGAGGAGTGGGAGGAAGTTAGGATAGAGTAGAGCTGGGTGTGGAGGAGGAATGGGGATGGTTCAAGTGCGCAAGGATGGTGTGTGGACAGGGGGAAATAGAAGAAAGGGTAGTGAATGGTGGGATGAGGAAACAAAGAAGGTTGTAGAAGAGAAGAAGCGAGCTTTCACAGATTGGTTACAAAAGAGGACAGGGGAGTCATATGAGACGTAGAAAGAAAAGAAAAGAGAAGTAAAGCAAAAGGTAAAGGAGGCAAAGAGGAGAGCAGATGTGAAATGGGGTAGGAGTATGACAGAAAATTTTTAAAGTAATAAAAAGATGTTTTGGAAAGAAATTAAGAGAGGAAGAGGAGGCGAATCAAGTAGGGAAGAAAAGGTAAAAGGTACAGATGGAGAGATGATAATGGAAGAGATGGCAGTGAGAGGAAGATGGGCAGAATATTTTAGGGAGTTGCTGAATGTGAAGGAGGATAGGGAAGGAAAGATAGCTGCAGTGGGAAATGCGAAGAAAATGAGAGTGATGAGTGAGGAGAATGGAGGAGAAATAAGGAAGGATGAGGTGAAGGCAGTTGTAAAGATGATGAAAGCAGGTAAGGCACCTGGTCTGGATGGATGTCATGCAGAATGTCTGAAAAAGGGAGGTTCAGTGATGGTGGACTGGTTGGTGAGTTTATTTAATGTTTGCTGGAGAGAGGGTAGAGTACCGGAGGACTGGAGTAGTGCCTGTATAGTTCCTCTTTACAAGGGAAAAGGGGACAAGTGTGAATGTAGTAATTTCAGAGGGATTAGCCTGTTGAGTGTAGTAGGGAAGGCTTATGGGAGGATCTTAATTGAGAGGATTAGGAGAGGAACAGAAGGAGTAATTGGTGAGGAACAGTGTGGATTTAGGACGGGTAGAGGTTGTGTAGATCAGATCTTTGTGGTAAGACAGATATGTGAGAAAGCTATAGGAAAGGGGAAGGATGTTTTTTGGGCTTTTATGGATCTGGAAAAGGCTTATGATAGGGTAGACAGAAAGGCACTGTGGGAGGTTATGCAGATTTATGGGATAGGAGGAAAGCTTTTGGGAGCTGTCAAGAGTTTTTATGAGAGTAGTAGAGCATGTGTTAGGATTAGAAATGGAGAGAGTGAGTGGTTTGAAGTAAAGGTGGGACTTCGTCAAGGATGCGTTATGTCGCCCTGGCTGTTCAACTTATACATGGATGAGGTGGTGCGAGAGGTGAATGCTAGGGTAGTGAGTCAGGGATTGGAGATGGTTAAAGAAAATGGAGAAAAGTGGGAGGTGAGCCACCTGTTGTTTGCGGACGACACTGCGCTTGTGGCAGGGTCAGAGGAGGGATCGAGGAAGCTGGTGGCAGAGTTTGGGAGAGTATGTGATAGAAGAGAGCTAAAGATAAATGTGGGTAAAAGTAAGGTGATGAGATGTACAAGGGGTGAAAGTGGCAGTAGACTGGAAGTGAACATTAAGGGAGAGCGACTGGAGGAAGTGAATAGTTTTAGATACTTGGGTGCAAGTGTAGCAGGAAAAGGTGGAGTGAAGGTGGAGGTAGAATGTAGATTGAGAGAAGCGAGTAAATGCCTTGGTGGTTTAAAGAGTGTAATGAGGAATAGACATTTGGGAATGGATGCGAAGAGGAGACTGTATGAAGGAGTGATTGTGCCAACAGCACTGTATGGGGCAGAAACGTGGAACATAAGAGAGGAAGAGAGAAGGAGTTTGAATGTGTTTGAGATGAGTGAGAAATGAGGAGGTGAGGAGGAGAACGGGGGTGGAAAGGGAGTTGGGAGATAGGGTTGATGAAAGAGTATTAGGATGGTTTGGACACATGGAAAGAATGAGTGAAGAAAGACTAGTAAAAGAGGTATGGAAGGCAGATGTGGAGTGAGTGAACATGAGGGGACGTCCTAGGATGAGGTGGATGGATGGGGTGAAGGGGTCTTTGGGAAAGAGGGGAATGTCTGTTGAGGAAGGAAGGAAGGGAGAGGACGGAAGACAGAGGTGAGTGGAGAATGGTTGTATATGGATGATGTGACTGCATGAGGAGGAATGGGCGGGGTGGGTGTGGGGTGGGGTAGTATGTGTCCTCGCCTTATATGCAAAGGGGGACGGAGAGGGGGGGGGTCGCCGATTAAATGAAGCGGCCTTGCTGTGGATGTACTGTCTTGCGACACTGCTTCTGACCCAGGGCGGTGGGCAGGGTGCAGGGATGACCCGTCATCCAGGAGGTGCTCAGATGAGAGGAAGGGTGGGAGGGGTGTGGAGTGTATTTAGGGATGAAATGGGTGGGAGTGTTTTTATGCCTTTCCCTTTTTGGCTACCTCCCTTGGAAGGGGGAAAAAGCCTTGGTATATGTACCTTCTAAACTTCTCATTATTACGTACCGTTATTAGTTCATATTTAAGTTATCATTAATGGGATCTTTTCAATTTATGATTAATGTTATATCATAATATTGTCATAATGTCAATATTAGATTATTCTAAACTTGTCATTACCTTTTATTCTAATCTTTTTATTATTTGTGTATTAAACCTTTCATTATTAGTACATTCTAAATTAGTAGTATATTCTAAACTTGTCATTATTCGTATATTGAAAAGTTATCATTGATAGTGTTTTCTAAACTTGTCATTATTAGTATATTCAAAATTTGTTATTATTACTAAACTTTAATGTTATCATCAATAGTTCCTTCTAAAACTGTCATTTTTAGTATATTCAAAGCATCTCATTGTTGGTACATATTAAAGTTGTCATCAATATTACTTACTCTGTCTTTATTTGTATATTCTTAACTTATTATTAGTATACTCTAAATATGTCATTACTAATTCACTTTAAGGTTACTCTTACTAGTACACGTTCAAGTTATCATTAAAAGTACATTCTAAATTATTCTAAACTTCTCATTATCAGTATATTCTAAGCATCTTATTTTGATAACACATGTTATTATTATTAGATTCCAAATTTGTATTTATTAGTACACATTAACGTTATCATTAATAATATCTTCCAAACTTTTCATTATTAGTGCATTATGAAATTGTCAATAATACTACCTTCTAAACTTCTCATTATTACTATATTCTAAACTTGTCACACATTAAGGTTATCATTAATAGTACCTTCTATACTTGTTGTTATTACCATATTCTAAACTTTTTATTATTAGTAATTTACTATTAGTATATACTGAATTTATCATTTATCTTCTAAACTTGTCTTTATTAGTATATTGTAAACTTGCTTATTATTAGTATAAATTAAAGTTATCTTGAACACTACCTTTTAAACTTTTAATTATTGGTATATTCTAATCTTTTCATTATTAGTACACATACCTATACCTTCTAAACCTCTGATTATTAGTATATTGTAAACTTCTGATTATTAGTACACATAAAAGCTATACCTTCTAAACTTGTCAAAGTTTAGAAGTTAACATTAGTAGAACCTTCTAAACTTATCGTTATTAGTATATTCCACACTTGTCATCATTTCTAAACATTAAAGTTACATTAGCAGTATTTTCTGAACTTGTCAATTTTAGCATATTCTAAATATCATTGTAAGTATATTCTAAACCAGTGATTATTAGTATGTATTAAATTTATAGTTAATAGCACCTTCTTAACTTGTCATTGTTAGTACATTATAAACTTGTCATTATTAGTACACATTAAACTTATCCAAACTTGATAGTATTAGTGTATTCTAAACTTTTCTTTATTAGTATATTATAAACCAGTTATCATTGCTTTTAAAGTTATTATTAGTAATATCTTCTAAACTTCTCATTACTTGTACACTATTACCTTCTTAACTTGACATCATTAGTATATTGTAAACTTGTCTTATCAAAAATACCTTTTAAACTTTTTTTATTAGTACATGTTAAAACTATCATTAAAGGAACTTTCAATTTTTTTTTATTTGAACACATTAGAACAAATTAAAATTACCGTTCTAAACTTGTCATTAATAGTACACATTAAAGTTATCATTAATAGTATCTTTAATCTGATCATTATTAGTATATTCTATAATTATCCTTATCATTGATAATTCCTTTTCAACTTATAATTCAAACATTAATTAGTCATCATTATTAGTGTATTCTAAACCTGTTATTGTTAGTCACTATTCAAAAACTCTAAACGTTTCATTATTAGTACACATTAAAGTTTCAATTAATTGTACCTATTGAATATGACATTATGACACATTAAACTTGTCATAATGTCATTATTATAAACATTCTTTAATCGTACATGTTAAAGATATTGCTAAGAGAATCTTTTAATCTTGTCAATATCAATATACATTAAATTTATTATTACTATTATATTCTAATCTTGATAACACAATAAAGTTATTAAAAGTACCGATTATTACCACATTCTAAATTTGTCATTATTTGTGCAAATAAAATTTATCATTAATCGCACACTTCTTACTATTAGTATATTCTACATTTGTTATTATTAGTAAACATTGAAGTTATCATAAATATTACCTTCTAAACTTGTCATCATTAGTATATTCTAATAATTCTTAGAATATACTATAGTAGTTATCATTAATAGTATCTTCTAAACCTGTAATTACTAGAATATTCTAATTTTTTCATTATTAGTACACATCAAAGATATCATTAATAGTACCTTTTAAACCTGTCACCATTAGAGTGTTATACTTTCCATTAAATAGAACACATTAAAGTTATCATTAATAGTACTTTCTAGACTTCTCATTATACGTATACTATAAACATGTCAATATTGGTATCTAAACTTGTCATTATTAGTATGTTCTAAACTTGTCATAATATATCATATGAAATTTATCATTAATAGGACGTTATCATTAGTATATTCTAAGCCTGGCAATATGCTAAAGTTGTCATTCTTCTAACTTTGTCATTATCATAATTTAAACTAGTATATTCTAAACATGTCATTAATATTATATTCAAAACTCGTAATTGTTAGTTAACTTATCATTAATAGTATATCCTAATTTTTACTATTGGTATATTCCAAATTTGCCATTATTAGTACACATTAATTTTATCATTAGAAGTACCTTCTAATCTTGTTTTAACGTGGCATTATTAGTATGTTCTAATGTGTACTAATAATTACAAGTTAAGATTATGGTACTAACGAGTGCTATTAATGACAAGTTTAGGATATACCAATAACGACAAGATCAGAAGATTCTTTTAATAATAACTTAAATATGTAGTAAGAGTGACAACTATAGAATATACAAGTTTATACAAGTTTGGAAGCTACTTATAATGTGTACTAATTATGAAAGTTGAGAATATACTATTATGGTTAAGTTTGTAATATATTAATAATGACAAGTTTAGAAAGTACTGTTAATGGTAAGTCTAATGTATATGATAAGTTTACAAGATACTGTTGATGATAAGTAATACTAATAATGATAATTATAGAACATACTAATAATGATCAGATTAAGGATACTATTAATCATAACTTTAATTGTACTATTAATGACAAGTTCAGAATATACAAATAATGAAATTTAAAAAATATTCTATTAATGATAACTTTAAAGTGTACCAATATTGACAAGCTTAGAATATGAAAGATAATTATATGTTTAGAAAGTACTATTAATGATAACTCTAATATGTACTCATAATCACATGTTTAGAATATACTAATAAGGACAAGTTTAGAAGGTACTATTAATGATAACTTTAATATGCACTAATAATGGCAATTGTAGAGGATACTGATAATAAATATTATGAAAGTTGAGAATATACTATTATGGGTAAGTTTATAATATACTAACAATGACTAGTTTAGAAAGTTTAATGTATAGTAGGGATGATACGTTAAGAATATACTTATAATGACGAGTTTAGAGCATACTAATAATGACAAGTTTACAAGATACTTTTAATGATAACTAATACTAATAATGATAATTATAGAACATACTAATAATGATCAGAATAAAGATACTATTAATGATAACTGTAATTGTACTATAAATGACAAGTTTAGAATATACTAATAATGAAATTTTAGAATATTCTATTAATGATAACTTTAAAGTGTACTAATAGTGAAAAGCTTAGAATATGAAAGATAATTACGTTTAGAAAGCACTATTAATGTTTAGAATATACTAATAAGGACAAGCTTAGAAGGTACTATCAATGATAACTTTAATATGCACTAATAATGGCAATTATAGATGATACTGATGATTATAAATATATCAATGATAACTGTAATGTGTACTAACAGTGACAAAGTTAGAATATACAAATAATGACAACTTTGGAAAGTGCTACCAATCATGAGTATTAATACTAACAAGTTTAGAATATAATAATAATGACAAGTTTAGAATAATGGCAACTTTAGAATAAACTAATATTGCCATGTTTAGAATATGTTTAATAAACACTATAAATAAAAAGTTTAGAACATGCCAATTGAGATGTGTTTAGAATATGTTTAATAAACACTATAAATAAAAAGTTTAGAACATGCCAATTGAGATGTGTTTAGAATATTCTAATGGTTAGAAAGTGATATTAATAATAACTTTAATGTGAAATAATAAGGATAATTATAGAATATACTAATAATGATCAGATTAAATATATTATTAATGATAACTTTAATGTGTACTATTAATGACAAGTTTAGAATGGTAATTTAATGTGTTCTAATGTGTTCAAATAAAACTTTTGGAAAATTGCTTTAATTTTTTTTAATTTCCTTTAATTTTAAATTTTAAATTCCTTTAATTTTTTTTAAAAGGTGGTTTTGATAAAACAAGTTTACAATATACTAATGATGTCAAGTTAAGAAGGTAATATTAATAACAACGTTAATGTGTACTAAAAACGATAAGTTTAGAATATACTAATGTTTAGAAAAAACTCTTAATGTGTACTATTAATACTAGAATATACAAGTAATGAAAAGTTTAGAAGATACTACTAATAATAACTTTAATATGTAGCAATAATAACAGGTTGATAATATACTAATAAAGAAAAGTTTAGAATACACTAATACTAACAAGTTTGGATAAGTTTAATGTGTACTAATAATGACAAGTTTATAATGTGCTAACAATGACAAATTAAGAAGGTGCTATTAAATAGATATTTAATGAGTCCTAATAATGACAAAATTTTAATATATACTAATAATCACTGGTTTAGAATATACTTACAATGATATTTAGAATATGCTAAGATTGACAAGTTCAGAAGATACTGTTAATGGTAACTTTAATGTTTAGAAATAATGACAAGTGTGGAATATACTAATAACGATAAGTTTAGAAAGTTCTACTAATATTAACTTCTAAACTTTGACAAGTTATTGTTAGTAATAACTTTTATGTGTACTTATAATCAGAAGTTTACAATATACTAATAATCAGAAGGTACAGGTTTGTGTACTAATAATGAAAAGATTAAAATATACCAATAATTAAAAGTTTAAAAGGTACTGTTCAAGATAACTTTAATTTGTACTGATAATAAGCAAGTTTACAATATACTAATAAAGACAAGTTTAGAAGATAAATGATAAATTCAGTTTATACTAATAGTAAAATATTAATAATAAAAAGTGTAGAATATGGTAAAAACAACAAGTATAGAAGGTACTATTAATGATAACTTTAATGTGTTACAAGTTTAGAATAATGAAAAGTTTGGAAGATATTATTAATGATAACGTTAATGTGTACTAATAGATACAAATTTGGAATCTAATAATAATAACTTTAATGTGTTATCAAAATAAAAAAGTTTGGAAAAAACCGATAATGAGAAGTTTAGAATAATTTATTAATGAATTTTAGAATGTACTTTTAATGATAACTTGAATGTGTACTAGTAATAGTAACTAATAATGACATATTTAGAGTATACTGATTAATATACAAACCAACGATGAGATGCTTAGAATATACTAAAAATGACAATTTAAAAGGAACTATTAATGATAACCTTAAAGTTTAGTAATGATAACAAGTTTTGAATATACTAATAATGACAACTTTAGAAAATACTATCAATGATAACTTTTCAATATACTAATAATGACAAGTTTAGAAAATACTATTAATTTAGAATGTACTAATACTGAAAGGTTTAATACACAAGTAATAAAAAGTTCAGAATAAAAGGTAATGATAACTTTAGAAGAATCTAATATTGACATGTTTAAGATATAACAATAATGATAAATTGAAAAGATCCTATTAATGATAACTTAAATATGAACTAATAACGGCACGTGATAATGAGAAGTTTAGAAGGTACTGTTAATGAAATACAAGTAATAAAACGTTTAGAATAAAATATAATGACAAGTTTAGAAGAATGTAATACTCACATGTTTAAAATATAGCAATAATGATAAGTTTAAAGGATCCTATTAATGATAACTTAAATATGTACAAATAATGACACGTAATAATGAGAAGTTTAGAAAGTACTGTTAATGAAAAATTTCATGTGTACTAATAATGAAAGTTTACAATATACTAACTAAGACAAGTTTAGAATATGCTAATAATAACAAGGTGAGAAGTTACTCTAACTGTTAACTATAATATGACAAGTTTAGAAGGAACTATTAGTGATAAATCTAATGTGTTCTAAAATGACAAGCTTAGAATATACTAATATATAGGTTCTGAAGGCACTGTTAATGAGCGCTAATAATGAGAATTTAGAATATACCAATAGTGATAAGTTTAGAAGGTACTAATAAAAAAACTTTAATTTGTATTATTAATGAAAAGTTTATCATATAACGATAATAGCAACTTTTTAAAAATGAACGTTTCCTGTCTACTAATTATGATAAGTTTAGAATATACAAATAGTAACAGGAACTATTACTGATAGCTATAAGGTATTCTAGAAATGACGAGTTATGATATACTAATAATGGCATGTTTAGAATATACCTACATTAAGAAGTTTAGAAGGTACTATTAATGAAAACTTTAATGTGTAATAATAATGAAAAGTTTAGAATATACTAACAATGGCAAGTTCTGCTAATATTAAAATAAGAAGTTTAGAATAAAATGAGATGTTTAGAATATATTAATAATGACAAGCTTACAATGTACCCTTAAGGAAAATTTTAATGTGTCCTAATAATGACAAATTTAAAAGGTACTACTAATAGTAACTTTAATGTGTATTAATAATTATAAGTTTAGAAGGTGCTATCAGATATAACTTTAATTTGAACAAATAAGGACAAGTTTAGTAAATACTAATAATGACAAATTTAGACCGTTCTATGAATAAATAATGTCATGTTTTGAAGTTACTATTAATGATGACTTTAATGTGCACTAATAACGTGTTTTGAATATACTAATAATGAGAAGTTTAGAAGGTACGATCAATTATAACTTTAATGTACTAATAAGAAGTTTAGAATATACTAAATGACAGGCTTAGACGGATCTACTAATGATATATTTAATTTGTACTAATAATCACAAATTTAAAATGTACTATTGATGACAAGATTAGAATATTTTAAGAACGATAATTTAAATGTGTTTATAATATCTAAATAATGAAAAATTTGGAAGGTATTTTTAATGATAACTTTAATGTCTACTAATAATGACAAGTTTAGAATATAGTAATAATGAAAAATTTAGAATATACTATTAATGATTAATTACATTATATAATATACTAATGATGTCAAGTTACTGTTAAGGTAGAAGGGACTGTTAACGTGTACTAATAATACTAGAATATACAAATAATGACAAGTTTAGAAGATACTACTATTAATAGCTTTAATATGTATGGATAATGACAAGTTGATAAAATACTAATAAAGAAAAGTTAAAAAACAGCAATAATGACATGTTTAGAAGGTATAATAACGTTAATGATAACGTTAATGTGTAATGACACGTTTGAATTATATTAATACTGCAAAATTTAGAAAATACTAATACTATCAATATTAATATAATGACAAGTTTAGAAAAATGATAAACTTTGGAATATATTAGTTTTGCCAAGTTTAGAATATACCAATAATGATAAGTATACGAGGTCCTAATAGTTTTAACATGTACTAATAATGAAAAGTTTAGAAGGTATTTCTAATGAAACTTTAATGTGTACTAATAATGACAAGTTAACAATGACAATTTTAGAATATACTATTAATTATCAAATTAATGTGTACTAATAGGGCAAGTTTATACTATACTAATGATATCAAGATAATAACGTTAATGTGTACTGATAATGACAAATTTAGAATATACTAATAATGATGTTTAGAAGGTACTGTTAACGTGTACTACTAATACAAGTTTAGGAGATACTACTACTAATAGTTTTAATATATATCAACAACGACAAGTTTATATTATAAAAATAAAGAAACGTTTAGAATACTGACAAGTTTGGAAGGTGTTATGATTGATAAGTTTAATGTGTACTAATTATGAAAAGTTTATAATATACCAACAATAACGGTGTCCTAATAATGACAAAATTAGAATATACTAATAACGACATGTATCACTAATAACCACAGGTTTAGAATGTATATACAATTTAGAATCTACTTAGATTGACAAGTTTAGAAGATACTCTTCAAGATAATTTTAACGTGTAGAAATAATGACAAAGTGTGGAATATACTAATAATGATAAGTTTAGCAGGTTCTAGTAATGATAACTTTATTTTGTACTAATAATGACAAGTTTAGCATATAAGTTTACTATTAAGTTTCGAAGATATTGATTAAGTTTAGAAATTACTAATAATGACAACTTTAGAAGGTAATATATATCATAACTTTAATTTGTACTAATAATGACCAGAACGTACTAATGACAAATTTAGAATGTACTATAAATGAAAACTTTGATGTCTTCTAATAATTAATGTTTGAAAAATACTAATATTGAAACGTTTAAAGGCACTGTTAATGATAACTTTAATATGTACCAATAATTTAATAATAGTTTATAATTTTGTAATAATGACAACTTTTGGAGGTTATATTAATGATAACGTTAATGTGTAGTAATAATGACACGTTTGACTCATATTGATAATAGCAAAATCAGAAGTTGCTATTAATGATACGTACTATGATACGTATTAATGATACTAATGATATTAATGATACGTACTAATAATGATTAGTTTAGAATAACCTAACAATATCATGTTTAGAAGACACTACTAATGGTAAATTTAACATATATTAATACTCAAAAATTTAGAATATACCAATAATGATAACGTTAATGTGTAGTAATAATAACACGTTTGAATCATATTAATAATGCAAAGTTTAGAAAATTCTGGTAATAGCAAAATCGGAAGTTACTATTAATGATGAATATAATGCGTACTAATAATGATTAGTTTTGAATAACCTAACAATATCATGATTAGAAGATATTACTAATGGTAACTTTAACATGTATTAATACTCACAAGTTTAGAATATATCAACAATAATAAGTTTAGAATAATGATAAACTTGAGAAATCTGCTAATAACCACAGGTATGTATATACAATTAAAAGTTTAGAATCTACTAAGATACTCCTCAAGATAACTTTGATGTGTAGAAATAATGACAAGTGTGGAATATACTAATAATGATAAGTTTAGAAGGTTCTAGTAATGATAACTATATATTGTACTAATAATGACAAGTTTAGCATATAAGTTTACAAGGTACTATTAATGATAACTTTAATGTGTTTTGATAAATACAAGTTTCGAAGATATTGATTAAGTTTAGAAATTACTAATAATGACATCTTTAGAAGGTAATATATATTATAACTTTAATTTGTACTAATAATGACCAGAACGCACTAATGACAAATTTAGAATGTACTATAAATGAAAACTTTGATGTCTTCTAATAACACTGTATAACAATAATAATAAAAAAAAAACGGAAATGAGACTATCCTTTTCTAGAGTTATTGTTTGCGTAGATCACGAATATAACATCCGTTTCTTTCTGTGACCCTCCAGTTCTTCGTAAATAGCAGTGCCCGCAATGTCTATCTGAACGGTATTTTTTGTTGCTTTTACCATTTATATAATTTTTCACATAGCTATGTGTTTTTTTTTCTTAACAGGATACAGAGTTAAGATGCCTAGAGAATGCAAGAATTCGCCAGACAAGTTTTGTTATATATGTGGATCAGTTACATTAAGGCAATACAAGAGACAGTTGACTCAACGTGTAAAGAAACTTTATGAGCTGTACTTTGGGTGTAAAGTGGGTGACCAGGACAAAAGCTGGGCACCTCACATATGTTGTGTCAGGTGTACAAGTTCCCTTTCTGCCTGGGTGAAAGGCAAAGGGACTGGCCTCATGTTTGGCGTACCAATGGTCTGGAGGGAGCCAAAGGACCACTCAACAGATTGCTACTTCTGCTTAACGGATATTAAAGGTGGGTGTTCAGTGTTTATTTTTTACTGTTTTTATATATATTTTCAAGAGATGTATCAATAAAAAAGATCGAAATACATAATAAGTTGCACTTCCACTATTTTTGCACGTGATCACAACCAATAGTATCCATTTTTAGTCTGATTTTATTTTATTTTCCTGCAGATCGCAACAGAAAAGGCAAGAAATCTATCGTGTATCCAGATCTTCAGTCTGCTATTCGCCCAGTTCTACATTCAAGTGATATTCCTGTACCACAGCCGCCCTCTGAACTACCAAGCGATGACACGAGCAACTCAGACGATTCAGAATCTCAAGATGCAACGTATACGACACAACTTGAATCTGATAAGAAACCACACCTCATCACCCAACCAGAACTCAATGACCTAGTTCGTGATCTAACACTTACTAAGCAACAGAGTGAACTCCTGGCCTCACGTTTGCAACAATGGCACCTGTTGGATGAAGAAGCTCGAATTACAGTATTTAGGAAGCGTTCTGCAAATCTACAGGGTTTCTTCACTTTGGAAAACAACTTGACTTATTGTAATGATATCAGAGGCCTATTCAGTGCCCTTGAGCTGTCCTATGAACCCAATGAGTGGAGGCTATTCATAGATGGATCCCTTTACAGCATAAAAGCAGTTCTGTTGCACATTGGGAACACCATGCCTTCAGTTCCAGTTGCTTACTCAGTCATTTTAAGAGAGACATATGAGAACCTTGCTTTTATTCTAGACCGCATAAGTTACAAAGAGCATGAGTGGTTAATTTGTGCAGACTTGAAAGTAGTAGCCATACTTAATGGGCTACAAACTGGATACACCAAATTTATGTGCTTTCTTTGCAAGTGGGACAGTAGGGCCAGATCAGAACATTATATACGCTCAGAATGGCCATCTCGGGAATCTATGACGCTTGGATGCCATAATGTAATTCATGAGCCACTAGTTAAGAAATAGAAAATCATTTTGCCACCACTGCATATAAAACTAGGCCTAATGAAGCAATTTACCAAAGCACTGCAACATAACAAGCCATGTTTCCAGTATCTCAAAGGGATCTTCCCTAAAATTAGTGATGCCAAGATTAAAGAGGGTATATTTGTAGGCCCTCAGATTCGCAAGCTTATAAATGATGAGGACTTTGAGGCGACAATGGATGAACCTGAGCTAGCGGCCTGGCATGCATTCAAAGATGTATGCAAAGGGCTTCTGGGAAAGCACCAAGAGTCCCAGCGAGAGCGTAAAGTGGAGAGGCTAATCAAATGCTACCAAGATCTCGGATGCAATATGTCACTGAAGATACACTTTCTTCATTCTCATCTGTCCTTCTTCCCAGAGAATGCAGCAGATGTGAGTGATGAACATGGAGAGAGGTTCCATCAATGGAAAACAGATACAAGGGAAAATGGAGCCCTGCTATGCTGGCTGACTTCTGTTGGAACCTGAAGCGTGACACGCCTGAGACGTCTTATAAAAGAAGAAGTAAATAATAGATTGTAGGTTAATACATCATATAAAGCTAACAAACATGCCGATTTATTATATATTAATTAAATAAATACAATGAAGACATTTAATCTGACTTTGGGAGCAAAATACATTTATGGAACCTTGGAAAACTCTATTAATTGCATAATTATTAAAACAGCGATTTACAAAAAATTGTGACGTGGCATGAAATTTTTGTTATCAAATTTGAATTCAGCACACTGAACTTCATAATAAAACGCACATGAGAACTGTTTTTTTCTTAATCCTGAAATTTGTTGTACAGTGTAATTAATGTTTGAGAAATACTAACATTGAAAAGTTTAAAGGCACTGTTAATGATAACTTTAATATGTACCAATAATCACAAGTTTATAATTTTGTAATAATGACAACTTTTGGAGGTTATATTAATGATAAAGTTAATGTGTAGTAATAATGACACGTTTGAATCATATTAATAATAGCAAAATCAGAAGTTGCTATCAATGATATATATAATACGTACTAATAATGATTAGTTTAGAATAACCTAACAATATCATGTTTAGAAGACACTACTAATTGTAACTTTAATATGTATTAATACTCACAAGTTTAGAATATACCAATAATGACATGCTTAGAATAATGATAAACTTTGGAATATAATAGTTATAGCAAAATCAGAAGTTGCTATTAATGATAAATATAATACGTACTAATAATTCCCGTACCAGCCGTCGGCGCCCCAAGCGACTCAGTGGAAGGGCCGAAGTCGCGAAGTTGAGGTACCCCCCCCCCCCACTGAAGGAGGGAGAACGTGTGAGAGAAACACGCTCTCTTGGCGCAGGGGAGCACCCGAAGAGCGCTGACTGTGTCCCACTCAATCCCGAGCCAATAAAGTCGTCGGCCGATGCACCCTCCCCGGTGGGCAAATGCATCAACTAGCCGTCTAGGAACATGAGTGTGGAGACGCTTGCTTCCGTCCAGCGTACGCCTACCACTCTCACTAGTTTCGTGAAGATCCTCGGGGTAAGCGAGAGACCGAAAGGAAGTATGCGAGGCCGAGTTCGTTTCCTAGCGACCTCGTCCGTGGGCGTAAGTCAAGAGGCTTCGTCCTGGGTGAAGACGTTCCCTGAGCGTCTCCCACTAAGACGGGCCTGAACCCTCGGTATGTATCCAACTCACCCCAAGTCTTCCCGCGGGAAGTCCTCGAAGCCCGTGGCGAGCGTTCTCATCCAATAGTGTGTTATGGCAGTTTGTGACGTCTCTTCACCCATAAGCGGACTTCTATATGTTTAATACCTAGTGACATCATGTGATTATACTGTGACGTCACCGGATTTAATCATGGCGCCATAGAATCGTCTCGTGACGTCACAGACACAAATTGACGTCATAGGACTACATGGTGACGTCAGTTTATCACATAATGACGTCATCTTATTATACCGTGACATCACTGAGTCACAGTGAGCGTTGAAATAAATTTTGACATGGTAAAATTCTGGACCATCATGACTGTAGATTAATTTAAGTTGAATAGGAAAAGTCATGTTCATTTCGACCTAAGTCATAGTGAGCGTCGAAATTAATTTTAACATGGTAAAATTCTCGACCATCATGACTGTAGATTAGCTCAAGTTGAATAGGAAAGTCATGTTCACTTCGTCCAGAGTCACAGTGAGTTTTGAAATTAATTAAACATGGTAAAATTCTCGATCATCATGACTGTAGAATAGCTTAAGTTGAATAGGAAAAGTCATGTTTATGTCGACCTGAGTCACAGTGGGCGTTGAAATTAGTTTTGACATGGTAAAGTTCTTAACCATCATGACTATAGGTTAGCTTATGTTGAATAGGAAAAGTCATGTCCCTTTCGACCTGAGTCACAGTGAGCGTCGAAATTAATTTAACATGGTAAAATTCTCGACCATCATGACTGTAGATTAGCTTAAGTTGAATAGGAAAAGTCATGTTCATTTCGACCTGAGTCACAGTGAGCGTCGAAATTAATTTTAACATGGTAAAATTCTCGACCATCATGACTGTAGATTAGCTTAGGTTGAATAGGAAAAGTCATGTCCATTTCGACCTGAGTCACAGTGAGCGTCGAAATTAATTTTAACAATTTTAAAAGTCTCGACCATCATGACTGTAGATTAGCTCAAGTTGAATAGGAAAAGTCATGGTCCTTTCGACCTGAGTCCCAGTGAGCGTTGAAATTGATTTTAACATGGTAAAATTCTTGACCATCATGATTATAGATTAGCTTAAGTTAAATAGAAAAAGTCATATCCATTTCGACCTGAGTCACAGTGAGCGTCGAAATTGATTTTAACATGGTAAAATTCTCGACCATTATGACTGTAGATTAGCTCAAGTTGAATAGGAAAAGTCATGTCCATTTCGACCCGAGTCACAGCGAGCGTCGAAATTTTAACATAAAATTCTCGACCATCATGACTGTAGATAAGCTCGTTAAATAGGAAAAGTCATGTCCATTTCGACCCGAGTCACACTTTTTTTTTTTTTTTTTTTTAAGGTCAAGGCATTTTATCTATACAATACCTAGCACTTTGCGTCAACTTATACTATTTAAATAATTTTCCTCTTCTCATTACGCTAAATGTTTATAGTTTATCTTTGAACTGATTTATACTAATTCTAACACTAGACTCCCTAAGCCTAAAGTTTTGTGTTTTACTTGGAGGTGGAACATCAGGTAAGTCATCTTTAAACTCAAGCCAGGTGAAGTTGATAAGAGGTTGGCTGTGGCTCAAGAGAAGAGCTGTGTGGTAACATGGTATTTATTTATTTATTTATTTATTTATATATATATATATATACATATATATATATATTTTTTTTTGCTTAAGAAACATGGAAGGAGGGTGGTGCCGTGAGGCGTTAGACCATTGAAGGTCGGAGGTATGGTGCTGCCGAGGCCTGATGACCCTCGGGGGGCCACCCTCCGTATCATAAGACACGTCCCCTTGTCCTCCGGGAAGCCCGGGTTCTTACCACGGACGGCTCGAAGACCTATGGGGAACGGATTACGAGTGGAAATGTCAGTCTACACCTAGGGCCTGACAAAGCAAGCCATAAGGCGTTAGAGGGCCATTACTGGTCGGAGGTATGGGGCTGCCGAGAGGCCTGATGATCCTCGGGAGCACCCCCCTCCGTACCATAGGACACGTTCCCCTATCCTCCGAGAGGCCCGGATTCTAACCGCGGACGACCCGAAGACGTATGGGGAACGGATTACGGGACGCCTATGGCCTGACGGAACAAGCTGCGAGGCGTTAGAGGACCATTGATGACCGAAGGTATGTGGCTGCCGAGAGGCCTGATGACCCTGGGGGGTGCCACCCTCCGCACCATAAGAGACGTTCCCACGTCTTCCGAGAGGCCCGGGTTCTTACCACGGACGGCCTGAAGACAGGGACGGATTGCGATCGTATATGGTCAAAGTCTACGCCTAGGTCCCGAACAAACCGTGAGGCAATAGAGGACCGATGATGGTCGGAGGTATGGGGCTGCCGAGAGGCCTGAGGACCCTGGGGGGCGCCACCCTCCGTACCATAAGACACGTTCCCACGTCTTCCGAGAGGCCCGGGTTCTTACCACGGACGGCCTGAAGACGGGGACGGATTGCGATCGTATATGGTCAAAGTCTACGCCTAGGGCTTGATACAAACCGTGAGGCAATAGAGGACCGATGATGGTCGGAGGTATGGGGCTGCCGAGAGGCCTGAGGACCCTGGGGGGCGCCACCCTCCGTACCATAAGACACGTTCCCACGTCTTCCGAGAGGCCCGGGTTCTTACCACGGACGGCCTGAAGACGGGACGGATTGCGATCGTATATGGTCAAAGTCTACGCCTAGGGCTTGATCCCAACCGTGAGGCAATGGAGGACCGATGATGGTCGGAGGTATGGTGGCGCAGAGAGGCCTGAGGACCTTGGGGTCGGCACACTCCGTACCATAAGACACGTTCCCACGTCTTCCGAGAGGCCCGGGTTCTTACCACGGACGGCTCGAAGACGGTTACGGATTGTGCTCGTATAATATCAAAGTCTACGCCTAGGTCCTGACAATCCAAGCTGTGGGACCATAGAACTTAGGTAAGGGGCCGCCGACACCAGAAGCCCCCCTCCGCACTACCAGACTCGCAGCAACGGGCACAAACCGGAGCACAAGATATAAGAAGGTAACATTTGGATCACTAAAAGGGTAGTCGAAGAATGGGACAAACCAGCAGCCAAGCGGAAAGCGATAAAACTAACAGACGATTAACCAGCAGGAAACGGGACCGCCTGCTCCCATGTGGGCAGCAAGTTGACCACTCTGTCCCGTTTCCGCGATGTAAGTGAGCTCCGCAAGCCGGGCAGCCGGGTAAGAAGGGAGGGGTAGGGAGGGGGAGGTGGGGTCGACAATGCGCATGCCTGCACAGAGCCGGGAATTTTAAATTTCCGATGATTTTGGCGGAAAATTCAACCACACTCAACCTTCGGGAATTGGCCATATGACCAGGAGTGTGGTATAGGATTATCGCTATAGCTTCGCTGTGCAGGTTTCTTTCAGCCGATAATGATTAGTTTAGAATAACCTAACAATATCATGTTTAGAAGAAACTACTAATGGTAACTTTAATATGTATTGATACTTACAAGTCTAGGATATACCAATAATGACAAGTTTAAAATAATGATGAACTTTTGCCAAGTTTAGAATATACTAATGTGTACGAATATAAAAAATTTGGAATACCCAAGAAGATATGTTTAGTATATAATAATACTGATATGTTTCGAACAATGATAACATTAGAAAGTATTGTTAATGATGATTTAATAATAAGGGTTTAGAACATGCAAATATTGACAAGCTTTAATTTGTACAAGTGTAGAATATACTAATGATGACAAATTTAGAACATGCTTATAATGTCAGGTATTTTCTAAACCTTACGTTGTTAATATATTTCAAACGGGTCATTATTACTACACATTAACATTATCTTAAAATTTTGTAAACCTGTGATTATTTGTACACATTTAAGTTATAATCAATATAATTTTGTCATTGTTCGGATATTCAACTTTCATTATTAGTATATTCTAAACTTATTATTATTAGTATATTCTAAAATTATCATTATAAATATATTCTAGAATCATCATTATTATATTCTAAACTTGTGATTATTGATACACCTTAAACTTGTTTTATCATTAAACCTTGTAAACTTATATGCTAAACTTGTCATTATTAGTACTAAATAAATTTATCATTAATAGAACCTTCTAAACGATTGTCACTATTTCTACACATTAAAGTTATCTTTAACAGTATCTTCTAAACTTGTCAATCTTGTCAATATTTAACACTTGACATTATTAGTACCCATTAATGCTTGTCAGTTTTATGTTCTAAACCCTCATTATTAGTGCACATTAGCTATCACTAAAAATACTTTTTAAGTGGTCATTGTTCGTAAATTCGAAACATCATTATTAGTAAATACTAAACATTTATTAGTATACATGAAAGTTATCATTACTAGGACCTTGTAAACCTATCATTATTAGTATATTCTTAACTTGGTAATAATGATCATATTACAAAAATGATATTTATAGTGTATTCTAAACTTTTGAGTATTAGTACATATTAAAGTTATCATTAGTAGTGTCTTCTAAACATAATATTGTTAGTATATTCAAAACTATAGTTATAATTAATAGCAAAACTATAGTTAATTAATAGCAACTTCTTCTATGCTATTGTTAGTATTTTCTAAACCTTGCATTAATAGTATATTCTAAACGTGTCATTATTACTACACATTAACGTTATCCTTAATGTAACCTTCTAAACATGTCATTACTAATAATATTCTAGTTATGACAAGTTTAGAAGGTATTATTAATGATAATTTTAACGTGTTTAGAATATACTAATAATGACAACTTTAGAAGGTACTATTGCATGATAACTTTAATGTGCACTAATAATGACAAATTTAGAATATGACAATCTTGTAATATTACGGTTAGATTTAATATGTGCTAGTGTGGTAATAATGACAAGTTTAGAATACACTATAAATATCATTTTTGTAATATGATCAATTTAATGTGTACTAATAATGTCAAATTTTAAATATTCTAGTAATAAAGATTAGGATATACTATTAATGATAAATTTACTAATAATGACGAGTTTTGAATATACTATTAATGATATGTTTAGAATATACTAGTTTAAATTATAATAATAATGACAAGGACAACTTTGATATATACTAATATTACCAGTCTTAGAATATACTAATGATAATGTTCTATTAATGATGAATTTAATATGAACTATTAATGACAAGTTTAGAACATACTAATAATGACAAGTTTAGATATACCAATAAAGACATATTTAGAATATACCAATATTGACATCTTTAGAATATACGTATAATGAGAAGTCTAGAGTACTATTAATGATAACTTTAATGTGTACTAATAATGAAAAGTATAGAACTCTCTGATGATGACAGGTTTAAAAGGTACTATTAATGATATCTTTGATGTGTACTAATTATGACAAATTTAGAATATTCTAATAATGACAGGTTTAGAAGATACTATTAACTGATAACTAATAATGACGAGTTTAGAATATACTAAGAATTATAAGAATATACTAATAATGACATGTTTAGAATATACTAATGATGACAAGTTTAGAAGGTAATATTTATGATAACTTCGATGTTTACTAATAATAACAAATTTAGAATATAAGAAGTGTGCGATTAATGATAGATATTATTTGCACAAATAATGACAAATTTAGAATGTGGTAATAATCGGTACTTTTAATAACTTCTCAAGATTAGAATATAATAGTAATAATAACTTTAATGTATATTGATATTGACAAGATTAGAATTATATTCAATGTGTCATAATGTCATATTCAAAAGGTACAATTAATTGAAATTTTATTGTATACTAATAAAGAAAATTTTAGAGTTTTTGAATAATAAACAACAATAACAGATTAAGAATACAATAAAAATTACTACTAATTAATGTTTTAATTATACTTATAATGACAAGTTAAAAAGGAATTATCAATGATAACTTTAATATGTTCTAGTAATGACAAGTTAAAAATATACGTTTAATGACACTTTTTAGGGACAACTAATAAAAAAATTAATGTACACTAATAATGATTATGGTATAAATGATAATTCTAACAAGTGCTATTAATGACAAGTTTGGGATATACCAATAACGACAAGTTCAGAAGATTCTTTTGATAATATGTACTAAGCGTG
>NW_027467718.1:1052500-1060000 GCF_046742065.1 Oratosquilla oratoria | reverse complement strand
CCTGTTCACCTAGCAGTGAGTAGGTACGGGACGTTAGTCAAGGAGTTGTGACCTTGCTGTCCCGGTGTGTGGCGTGTGAGTGGTCTCAGACCTACCCAGAGATCGGCAAATAATGAGCTCTGAGCTCACTGCCGTAGGGTGGTGTCTGGCTGTCTCGACAGAGACTGCAGCAGATCCGAGGTGAATATACACACACACACACACACACACACACACACACACACACACACACACACACACACACACACACACACACACACACACACACACACACACACACACACACACACACACACACACACACACACACACACACACACACACACACACACACACACATGCATAATTGTCGGCTAATAAGGAGCTCTGAGCTCACTGCCGTAGGGTGGTGTCTGGCTGTCTCGACAGAGACTACAGCAGATCTGAGGTGGTGAACACACACACACAGCCTCACTTCTTTCCCTAACCTCCTCGCATTCTCTTGTGAGAATTTGAAAATTTGATCGAGTTTTTGTGAAATCTCCTACTTGAGCTTTATTTACATATGGTATTTCAATCAGACATTGGTTGTATTGAAGTTGTATTTTAGGAAAAAGGTCGTATATCCCAACCCTCACCCCTACCCCTCTGGTCATGGTCAATTATTGGAAATACGCAGAAATGTCAAATACTATAGTCACCCATATAATATGAAGTTTTCTAAGGTTCTATAAAGCCAAAGAAAGCAAAATATGATAGGAATGACTTTAGTGTTTAACAACTATTCATTTAGTGTTCAAATTACTCACACGACTATGATTCCAAGAATACACTCGGGTGCTATGAAAGGGCAAATGGCAAATGTGAGAATGAATATTATTGGTCCGGATAAGCTTTTGATTTGTCAGCTTCCAACTTTGCGTTTTCCAAATACTGCTTGCGTCCTCATGATAAAAATCCATTTAACCATTAGCTAGAAATGTTGCGAGTAATGATACTTATTTTTCACTCTCTCTGCCTATCTTCTAGCTTGAACATACTTTTCTCAACCTTCTATTCTCTTCGTGCTCATCCATTTTCAGATTTTTTTTATCTTTTATATATATTTTTTCATTTATTTATTTTGACAGCTTCTTTACTATTTTCGATCTAGAGCAGAGTTTCTCAACCAGGGTTCCGAAATGGTCCTAGGGTTACGCGAGAACAAGTGATTCTTTTGATTTTTTATTTAATTTCATGACGTAATATAATCAAAGAAGCACGAAATATTCTTGGTTATTGTAATAATGTGATGTATACATCATCCTATTTAACCTATTATTACGATGAAATTAAAATGAGAAAGATATGTTTTTTTTCAGTTGTTCCTTGAGACATGCAGTTTATTCTAAAGGTTACGCAAGGGTAAAAAGGTTGAGAAACGCTGTACTAGAGTGTTTGGTTTTTTCTTTCAACTGTTTAAGTATTGCATAACTTTTTTGTCAAGTCTTGTGATCGCCGAATGGAAGGCGACCTACCAAATCTTCTCTTCCAGCAACTTCGGCTCTATTTTCTCTCAATCTGCATTGGAATGCTTCTTTATAGCCTTCATCTCTCATATATTTGTTCAAAAAATCGTTTTATGGCTATACACTTCAGAGATTTTGATTTGGCATGTTTCAGTTTGCCCACAACTAGCCTGTGGTCTGAACTGCATGACACCAATATTATGTTTTTTACCTCTCTGAAAAATCTTATGTTTTAACATAAGGTGAATTATGGGCTTGTCGGTGTATTTTTGCTGTATGCTTTTCTACCCGTACTAAATCCTTTGCGATCTTTTCTATGTGTCCATTCAGATCACCCATGATAACTACATTTTCGGCGTATGGTAAGTCGTTCTTAACATTCTGGAGGGATTCATAGAATACTTCTCTTTTTTTTCTGATGGTCGACTTTGAGCGGTGCGTAGACTTTTATGAAACTTTTTTTTTTTTTGTCAGAAAGCCATAATCCTCTCGTTTTTCTGTTCTACTCTCGTGATTCTTTGTGCTAATGTCTGCTCTTGTATTATATACGAACTGATAGTTATCATGCAAAACCCTTCTGCCTTTTCTTGCAAGTCTTGTTTCACATAAAGCAAGTATGTCCACTTTCTTTTCCTTTATCATTAATATCAATTTCTCCTTTCCTCTAAATATTCCTACATTTAATGTAGCCATTGGCAAAAATTTCCTGGGGAAGGTTCTAGAATTATTCAATAGTCAGGGTCCATTTCCTTTCGATGGTCGATCGAGGTTGATATCAGAGTTCCGAGGCAAAAAGTGAGTTTCTTGAGCACTATTTCCCGGTTCACTAGGCTTATTCCACACCATTCGAGACTATTAATTTGGTACCACGTGGCGTCCATTCCCTTTCGGCTACAGGTCCAGGTCCACATGATGAGGGTCTCCGCCAGTCGATGTCGACTATGGATGTTGCGCTCCTTCAGGTCGCAAACCACGGCTATTTTTCATCACATGAGAAAATAGGTCAATACCCCTGACGTAGATCGAAAAAATTATATTATCGGCTGAAAGAAACCTGCACAGCGAAGCTATAGCGATAATCCCATACCACACTCCTGGTCATATGGCCATTTCCCGAAGGTTGAGTGTGGTTTGAATTTTCCGCCAAAATCATCGGAAATTTAAAATTCCCGGCTCTGTGCAGGCATGCGCATTGTCGACCCCACCTCCCCCTCCCTATCCCCTCCCTTCTTACCCGGCTAGCTCGAGCCGGGCGTCGCGTCACTTAGATCGCGGAAACGGGACGGAGTGGTTAACTCGCTGCCCACATGGGAGCAGGCGGTCCCGTTTCCTGCTGGTTAATCGTCTGTTAGTTTTATCGCTTTCCGCTTGGCTGCTGGTTTGTCCCATTCTTCGACTTTGATTTTATACGAGCACAATCCGTCCCCGTCTTCGAGCCGTCCCTGGTAAACAACCCGGGTCCTCTCGGAGGACAGGGGACGTGTCTTATGGTACGGAGTGTGGCGCCCCCCAGGGTCATCAGGCCTCTCGGCAGCGCCATACCTCCGACCATCATCGGTCCTCTATTGCCTCACGGTTTGTATCAGGCCCTAGGCGTAGACTTTGACCATATACGATCGCAATCCGTCCCCGTCTTCAGGCCGTCCGTGGTAAGAACCCGGGCTTCTCGGAAGACAGGGTGACGTGTCTTATGGTACGGAGTGTGGCGCCCCCCAGGGTCATCAGGCCTCTCGGCAGCGCCATACCTCCGACCATCATCGGTCCTCTATTGCCTCACGGTTTGTATCAAGCCCTAGGCGTAGACTTTGACCATATACGATCGCAATACGTCCGTCTCCAGGCCGTCCGTGGTAAGAACCCGGGCCTCTTTGAAGACAGGGGGACGTGTCTTATGGTACGGAGTGTGGCGCCCCCCAGGGTCATCAGGCCTCTCGGCAGCGCCATACCTCCGACCATCATCGGTCCTCTATTGCCTCACGGTTTGTATCAGGCCCTAGGCGTAGACTTTGACCATATACGATCGCAATACATCCCCGTCTCCAGGCCGTCCGTGGTAAGAACCCGGGCCTCTTTGAAGACAGGGGGACGTGTCTTATGGTACGGAGTGTGGCGCCCCCCAGGGTCATCAGGCCTCTCGGCAGCGCCATACCTCCGACCATAATCGGTCCTCTATTGCCTCACGGTTTGTATCAGGCCCTAGGCGTAGACTTTGACCATATACGATCGCAATACGTCCCCGTCTCCAGACCGTCCGTGGTAAGAACCCGGGCCTCTTTGAAGACAGGGGGACGTGTCTTATGGTACGGAGTGTGGCGCCCCCCAGGGTCATCAGGCCTCTCGGCAGCCCAATACCTCCGGTCATCAATGGTCCTCTAACAGCCTCATAGCTTGCTTCGTCAGGCCCTAGGCGTAGACTTTGACCTTATACGATCGTAATCCGTTCCCCATACGTCTTCGGGTCGTCCGCGGTAAGAACCCGGGCCTCTCGGAAGACAGGGGGACGTGTCCTATGGTACGGAGGGGGTGCCCCCGAGGGTCATCAGGCCTCTCGGCAGCCCCATACATCCGACCAATAATGGTCCTCTAACGCCTTAATGGCTCCCTTTGTGAGGCCCTAGGCGTAGACTTTGACCTTTTCCACTCGTAATCCGTTCCCCATATGTCTTCAAGTCGTCCGTGGTAAGAATCCGGGCCTCTCGGAGGACAAGGGGACGTGTCCTATGATACGGAGGGTGACGCCCCGAGGGTCATCAGGCCTCGGCAGCCCCATACCTTCGACCAATAATGGTCCTTTAACGCCTTATAACTTGCTTTGTCAGGCCCTAGGCGTAGACTTTGACTTTTTCCACTCGTACTCCGTTTCCCATACGTCCTCAAGTCGTCCGTGGTAAGAACCCGGGCCTCTTGGAGGACAAGGGGACGTGTCTTATGATACGGAGGGTGGCTCCCTGAGGATCATCAGGCCTCGGCAGCCCCATACCTCCGAGCTTCAATGGTCTTCTAACGCCTCACGGCACCGCCCTCCTTCCAGGTTTCTTAAGCAAAAAAAAAAAAAAAAAAAAAAAAAAAAAAAAAAAAAAAAAAAAAAAAAAAAAAAAAAAAAATCACCACCCAGCCCTTCTCATGAGCCACAGCCAACCTCTTATCAACTTCATTTGGCTTGAGTTTAAAGATGACTTACCTGATGTTCCACCCCCAAGTAAAACACAAAAGAACTTTAGACTTAGGGAGTCTAGTGTTAGTTAAAATGAGTATAAATTAGTTCAAAGAAACTACAATCATTTAGTGTAATGAGAAGAGGAAAATCGGTTTTAAATAGTACAGTTTAAGTTGGCGCAAAGTGCTAGGTATTACATTAATAAAATGCCTTGACCTTGGAAAAAAAAAAAACGCAGGTCGAAATGGACATGACTTCTCCTATTCAACTTAAGCTAATCTACAGTCATAATGGTCGAGAATTTTACCATGTTAAAATTAATTTCGACGCGCACTGTGACTCAGGTCGAAATGGACATGACTTTTCCTATTCAACTTAAGCTAATCTATAGTCATGATGGTCAAGAACTTTACCATGTTAAAATTAATTTCAACGCTCACTGTGACTCAGGTCGAAATGACCATGACTTTTCCTATTCAACTTGAGCTAATCTACAGTCATGATGGTCGAGAATTTTACCATGTTAAAATTAATTTCGACGCTCACCGTGACTCAGGTGGAAATGGACATGACTTTTCCTATTCAACTTGAGCTAATCTACAGTCATGATGGTCGAGAATTTTACCATGTTAAAATTGATTTCGACGCTCACTGTGACTTAGGTCGAAATGAACATGACTTTTCCTATTCAACTTAAGCTAATCTGTAGTCATGATGGTCAAGAATTTTACCATGTTAAATTAATTCAACGCCCACTGTGACTCAGGTCGACATGAACATGACTTTTCCTATTCAACTTAATTTAATCTACAGTCATGATGGTCGAGAATTTTACCATGTTAAAATTAATTTCGACGCTCACTGTGACTTAAGTCGAAATGAACATGACTTTTCCTATTCAACTTAAGCTAATCTGTAGTCATGATGGTCAAGAATTTTACCATGTTAAACTAATTCAACGCCCACTGTGACTCAGGTCAACATGAACATGACTTTTCCTATTCAACTTAATTTAATCTACAGTCATGATGGTCGAGAATTTTACCATGTTAAAATTAATTTCGACGCTCACTGTGACTTAGGTCGAAATGAACATGACTTTTCCTATTCAACTTGAGCTAATCTGTAGTCATGATGGTCAAGAATTTTACCATGTTAAACTAATTCAACGCCCACTGTGACTCAGGTCAACATGAACATGACTTTTCCTATTCAACTTAATTTAATCTACAGTCATGATGGTCGAGAATTTTACCATGTTAAAATTAATTTCGACGCTCACTGTGACTTAGGTCGAAATGAACATGACTTTTCCTATTCAACTTAATTTAATCTACAGTCATGATGGTCCAGAATTTTACCATGTTAAAATTTATTTCAACGCTCACTGTGACTCAGTGATGTCACGGTATGATAAGATGACGTCATTATGTGATAAATTGACGTCACCATGTAGTCCTATGACGTCAATTTGTGTCCCTGTGACGTCACGAGACGATCCTATGGCGCCATGATCAATCCGGTGACGTCACAGTATAATCACATGATGTCACTAGGTATTAAACATATAGAAGTCCGCTTGTGGGTGATGAGACGTCACAAATTGCCATAGCACACTATTGGATGAAGACGCTCGCCACGGGCTTCGAGGACTTCCCGCGGGAAGACTTGGGGTGAGTTGGATACATACCGAGGGTCCAGGCCCGTCTTCGTGGGAGACGCTCAGGGAACGTCTTCACCCAGGACGAAGCCTCTTGACTAACGCCCACGGACGAGGTCGCTCGGAAACGAACTTGGCCTCGCATACTCCCTTTCGGTTTCTCGCTTACCCCGAGGATCTTCACGAAACTAGTGAGAGTGGTAGGCGTACGTTGGACGGAAGCAAGCGTCTCCACACTCATGTTCCTAGACGGCTAGTTGATGCATTTGCCCACCGGGGAGGGTGCATCGGCCGACATCTCAGTGGCTCTGAGTGTGTTGGCGGACGTGGAGTTCGGGGTGGACTGGGACGGGTCTGCCCTTGCTCCCACACAGAGACTTTATTGGCTCGGGATTGAGTGGGACACAGTCAGCGTCCTTCGGGTGCTCCCCTGCGCCAAAAGAGCGTGCTTCTCTCACACGTCCTCCCTCCTTCGGTGGCGGGGGGGGGGGGGTTGCCTCAACTTCGCGACCCCGGCCCTTCCACTGAGCCGCTTGGGGCGCCGACGGCTGGTACGGGAGGTCGACAGGAGCATACTGCTTCTCCCGCGTGACTTGCCCGGGCCGATACCCTCAGCACTCCACAGGTTGTTGCGTCCCTGGCTTCGGTCGGGGGCCCTACGCCGGTCGCTCTATCCAGGTTTCAAGAGATCTACGTAGTGTAGCAACTACGCCCACAAGTGTTCGAGTCGTTCTCCCTCCGCTACGGCACCCCAGAGGTGGACCTGTTTGCCTCCCCAAACACGACCCAGCTCCCCCTTTACCTCATCTGCATCCAAAGGACACGCACAGGAGGCCCAGACGCCTTCACGGAGGACTGGAACAGCTGGAGGTACGTATTCATTTTCCTCTTCCAGCGACACTAGTCCTCCTGAAGGTGATGCAGACCCTCAGATCCTTCAAGGGTCAGGTCCTCCTGATAGCTCCCTACTGGCCAACCCAGCCGTGGTTCGGGGAGCTAATGAGATGGGGCCCTTCTCCCCTTCTACTGGGGTCAGCCTGCCTAGCCAACAGCCTTACCGCGCCTCTCCAAGCGTCACTCCAACTTGATAATTGGAGTTTCTACGGGGAGCTCTCAGCCAACTCTTCTCTACAGAGGCAGCAGACAAGATGCTCAGAGCTCACCTTCCGTTCTCAGTGCGGCAGTGTGGGTCCTGC
>NW_027467718.1:1017500-1035000 GCF_046742065.1 Oratosquilla oratoria | reverse complement strand
TGTCTATTAAGTTTAGTATATACCATTAATGAGTTTAGAATATACTTATAATGATAAGTTTGGATAAATTCTTTGTGAAATGATGATGAAAAGTGTAGAATATGACAAGTTTACATGTTAATGAAAAATTTAATTTATAATGAAATGGGAAGTTTAGAAAAAAACGTATAGCGTTTAGCAGGTACTATTAGTAAAATATTTAATGTGTACTAATAATTACTTTAATGAGTTCTGATAATGAAAAAATACAAAATACTAGTAATGGCAAGTTTAGAATATACTTTTAATGATAACTTTAATATGCACTAATAGTAACAAGTGTAGAATATACTAAGAATAACATGCTCAGTCGGAACTATTGATAACTTTAATATGAGAAGTTTAGAATATACTAATAATGAATATTATTGATAGTACTATTAATGATATATATAATGCGTACTAAAAATTAAGATGTAGAAAATGATATTTACAATAACTTTAACATGTTTTAATAATGATAATTTTAGAAGGTTTTATTAAATAGCTTTGATATGTACAAATATTGAATGATTTAGAACATACAAATAATGACAGCTAAAAAACATACAAATAATGAGAAGTTTAGAAGGTATTCATTATAAATTTGATTTGTACTAATAATGACAACTATAGAATATCCTAATAATGTGTATTAATAAGGACAAATTTATAATATTCTAATTATGACAAGCTTAGAAGGTATTGTTAATAATAACTTTAATGTGTATTAGTAATAACAAGTTTAGAATATAATGACAAGTTTAGAAGGTACTATTGCAAGATAACTTTAATGTGCACTAATAATGAAAAAAATAGAATATGCTAATACTGGCAAGTTTGTAATATACAAATGATGTCAAGTTTAGAAGGTATTATTAATAATAGCTTTAATGTGTACTAATAATGACAAGTTTACAATATACGTATAATGGAAGATACAGTTGATGAAAACTTTTATGTGTACTAATAATGGAAAGACTAGAATATACCAATGACTTTAATATGTACTAATCACGAAAAAAATATACTAAAAATGGCAAGTTTGTAATATCCTAATAATGACAAGTTTAAAAGGTACATTAATACAAGTGACAAGTTTAGAAGGTATTATTAATAATAACTTTAATGTGTTGATGACTACTTTTATGTGTACTAATAATGGAAAGACTAGAATTTACCAATAATGACTTTAGTATGTACTAATCATGAAAAAATTAAATATACTAAAAATGGCAATTTTGTAATATCCTAATAATGACAAGTTTAAAAGGTACATTAATAATGCATTTAACTTTGACAAGTTTAGAAGGTATTGTTAATAATAACTTTAATGTGTACTAATAATCAGAAGTTTACAATATACTAATAATCAGAGGTTTAGAAGGTAGGTATGTGTACTAATAATGAAAAGATTAGAATATGCCAATAATTAAAAGTTTAAAAGGTACTGTTCAAGATAACTTAAACTTGTACTAATAATAAGCAAGTTTACAATATACTAAAAAAAGACAAGTTTAGAAGATAAATGATAAATTCAATATTAGCAAATTACTAATAATAAAAATACTAATAATAAAAAGTTTAGAATATGGTGATAATAACAAATAATGATATTTTAATGTGTGGTTTAGAATATAGTAATAATGAGAAGTTCAGAAGGTAGTATTATTGACAAATTCATTATGTACTAATAACAAAAAGTTTGGAAGATATTATTAATTATAACGTTAATGTGTACTAATAAATACAAATTTATTAGTACTGATAATGAGAAGTTTAGAATAAGTTAATAATGACAATTTTAGAATGTACTTTTAATGATAACTTGAATGTGTACTAGTAATAGTAACCTTAAAGTGAACTAATAATGACATATTTAGAGTATACTGATATTAATTTTAGAATATACAAATAAAGACCGAGAAGGTACTATTAATGACAACTTTAATGTATACCAATAATGAGATGCTTAGAATATACTAAAAATGACAGTTTTAGAAGGAACTATTAATGATAACCTTAAAGTTTAGTAATAATGACAAGTTTTGAATATACTAATAATAACAAGTTTAGAAAGTACTATTAATGATAACTTTAGAATGTACTAATACTGAAAGGTTTGATATACAAATAATAAAAAGTTTAGAATAAAAGATAATGACAAGTTTAGAAGAATCTAATATTGACATGTTTAAAATATAGAAATAATGATAAGTTTAAAAGATACCATTAATGATAACTTAAATGTGTACCAATAATGACACGTAATAATGAGAAGTTTAGAAGGTGCTGTTAATGAAAACTTTAATCTGTACTAATAATGCAAGATTATAATATACTAATTAAGATAAGTTAATATATTAATGATAAGTTGAGAAGTTACTATAAATGTTAACTATAATGTGTGTTAATGATGACAAGTTTAGAAGGTACTATTAATGATAACTTTAAAATTTAGAATATAATAATGATGATAAGTTTAGAAGGTACTATTAACGATAACGTTAATATGTACTAATTTAGACAAGTTAAAAATATACATATAAAGAAAGTTTATAAGGTACTATTTGAAGTAATAATGAAAAAATTAGATTATACTAACACAGACAAGTTTAGAATTTAAAATAAAAACAAGATTAGAAGGTATCTGTAAAGATAACTTTAATGCGTACTAATAATGATGAATTTAGAATATACTAATAATGAAGAATATGAATATAGAATGTGAATAATATTTGTATTGTGTATAATAATAACAAAAAAGAAGTTTAGAAGCTACTATTAATGATGACTAATTTGTACTAATAATGACACGTTTAGAATACACTAATAATAAAAGGCTTTGTATATATTAATAATGACAAATTTAGAAGGTATTGTTAATTTTAGAGCATACTAATAATAAAAGTTTAGAATATGGGAAGAGTGACAACGTACTATAAATAATAACTTTAATGTATAATAACTTTAATGTGTATTGACAAATTTAGAATATACTAATAATTACAAGTTTAGAGGGGACTGTTGATGATAAGTTTAGAAGGTACTATTAATGACTTTAATGTGTACTAATGATGATAATGCCAAGTTTAGAATATACCAATAAAAACAAGATTAGAAGGTACTGATAATGATAAATTCAATGTGTACTAATAATGACAAGTTTGAAATATACTAATAATGACAAGTTTAGAAGATGCTATTAATGGTAAACTTTAATGTTGACTAATAATGACGAGTTATGATTATACTAATAATGACATGTACTAGTTTAAGATATAATAATAATGACAAAAATAGAATAATGACAACTTTAGAATGTACTTATATTGCAAAGTTCAAAATGGACTTGTCATGATATGTTTAGAATGTCCTATTAAGGATACATTTAATGTGAGCTAATGATGACGTGTTTAGAATATACTAATAATAAGTTTAGAGTATACCAATGAAGACATGCTTAGATCACTCAAACCAATTAGATATTCAAGAAGATTTAGATCAATTACAGCAATGGTCTGAAAAGTGGCTAATGAAATTTAACACAAGTAAATGCAAGGTAATGCACATAGGTAAAAATAACAGTAAGTACGATTACAAGTTATTTGGAAATTCGTTAACAAAAGTGGATAGTGAAAAAGATCTCGGCGTAATTATCAGTAACGACCTCAAATCATCCAAGCAGTGTATTTCAGCCTCTGAGAAAGCAAATAAGATTCTAGGACTGATTGCGCGATCTTTTGATTTCAAAAGTCCATCACTAATTAACAAGCTATATAAATCGTTAGTTCGTCCACATTTGGAATATGCTGTTTCCGTATGGTCACCGAATCTCATTAAAGACATTGACAGACTGGAAAAAGTACAACGGCGAGCCACAAAACTGATTCCAAATATCAAAAATAAATCATACGAAAATCGACTAAAGCACATGAATCTGTTTTCCCTAAAAAAGCGTAGACTCAGAGGTGACTTGATACAGGTCTTTAAGATTTTAAAGGGAATTGACAACATCAAAAGTGACAAAATTTTCACATTGAATGAGAATCAGACAAGAAACAATGGTCTCAAACTGTCCGGAAATAGATTCACTTTGGAAGTAGGTAGAAACAACTTTGCCAACCGTATAGTTAATGAATGGAATAAACTTCCTGCACAGGTAGTGCAATGTAGTTCAGTTCGAAGCTTTAAGAATCATTTAGATAAATACCTAAGTAAGATGCTGTAATGATTATAATTTATCTTATATTATTTGTTTTTGTTTTGTTATAATTTGTCTGTCTGATTTTCCTTTATTATTAGTTACATGTCAATTTATTATTATTTACTATTTACCTGTTTGTTTATTATTTTAACTATACCTATGCATTTATTTATGTATTTTATTTGTTATTTACATTATTATAGTTTTTATTTATTATTTTATTATTAATATGATTTTTTTTTTGCATCCGACCTAGATATGGATCAAAAGGTCACCTGTCGGCATGCTCCGCCTTTGTAATCCTTTGTAATTGACATGTTTAGAATATACCAATAATGAGAAGTTTAGAAAGTACTATAAATGATAAATGATAATGACAAGTTTAAAGATACTATTAATGATATGTTTAATGTGTAGTAATAATGATAAGTTTAGACTATACTGATAATGACAAGTCTAGAATACTCCAATAATGACAGGTTTAGAAGATACTATTAATGATAACTTTAACATTTACTAATAATGATGATTTTAGATTTTACCAACACTGACAAGTTTAGAATATAAATTGAAAAGGCACTATCAATGAAAACTTTATAATGTTCTGATCATAATAAAAGTTTAGAATATACGATTAATGACAATTTTAGAACATACCATTAGTTATAACTTTAATGACAAGTATAGAATGTATTACTAACGACAAGTTTATAAGGTACTATTAATGATAACTTTAATGTGTACTTATAACGACAATTTTAGTATATACTAATGATAACTTTAATATGGGTTGATAAAGACAAGTTTCGAACATACTAATTATAACAAGTTTTGATGGTTCTTTTGATAATAACTTTAATGTGTACCAATAGTCACTAGTTTAGAATATACTAATAATGTGTTTAGAATATACTAACGATAATAAGTTTAGAATATAATGTTAATAATGACAAGTTTAGAATATACTAAAATAAGTTTACAAGGTACTGCTAAGGATAATTTTGATATTCACTAATAATGATATACTAATAATGACAAGTTTAAAGGTAAATTTCAATGACAAGTTTAGAATATACTAATAATGACAAGTTTAGAAGGCACTATTAATGATAACTTTAATGTGGACTAATACTCACAAGTCTAGAATATTGTAATAATCGCAAGTTTAGAAGGTTAAAATGATAACGCTAATGTGTAGTAATGACATGCTTGAAATATATTAATAATGCAAATTTTAGAAAACACTAAGAATAGCAAAATTAGAAGTTATAATTAATGATTACTGTAATGTGTACTAATAATGATAAGTTTTGAATATACTAACAATAACATGTATACTAATACTCACAAGTTTAGAATATACAAATAATGACAAGTTTAGAAAAATGACAACTTTGGAGGATACTGATAGTGATAAGTTTAGTTCCTAATAATGATAACTTTAATGCGTACTAATAATGACAAGTTTAGAACATACCAAAGAAGATATGTTTAGAATATACGAATAATGACAAGTTTAGAAAAGTGTTGTTGATGATAAATTTAATGTGTACTAATAATGGCAAGTTTAGAACATACAAATAATGACAAGCTTAACTCTAATATGTATTAATAATGACAAGTGGAGAATATACTAATAATGTCATGTTTAGAATATACTAATAATGACAAGATTAGTATATGCTAATAATTTAAGGTTTTTGATATACGCGTAATAGCAAGTTTAGAATACACTAATAATGACAAGTTTAGAAGGTACTATTAATTGTTTTTTAGTGTGTACTATAAATGACGAGCTTAGAATATACTAAAAATTATGTCTAAAATAATGATATGTTTAGATAATGACATATATAGATATAAAGACATTTACAAGTTTAGATTAAGGACATATAAAAGGTAACTTTAATTTTGGCTAATAATGAATAGTTTAAAATATACTACAGTATTAATAACAACTTTAATGTGTGCTTATAATGATATGTTTAGAATATACTAATGATGACAAGTTTAGTAGGAAATATTTATGATAACTTTAACAAAATGAATATACGAACGAATATTGTAATAATGGAAATTTTATAATATACTAATAATGACAAGTTTAGAATGTAGTATTAATAATAAATCTAATGTGTTCTAAAAATGACAAGCTTAGAATATACTAATACATAGGTTCAGAAGGCACTGCTAATAATGAGAATTTTAGAATATACCAATAATGATAAGTTTAGAAGGTACTAATAACAAAAACTTTAATTTGTATTATTAATGAAATGTTTATAATATAATGATAATGTCAACTTTTTAATAATGAAAGTTTCTTGTCTACTAATGATAAGTTTAGAATATGCAAATAGTAACAGGTTTAGAAAGAACTATTACTGATAGCCATAAGGTATTCTAAAATGACAAATTTATAATATACTAATAATGACATGTTTAGAATATACTAACATTGAGAAGTTTAGAAGGTACTATTAATGAAAAATTTAATGTGTAATAATAATGAAAAGTTTAGAATATACTAACAATGGCAAGTACTGATTATATTAATAGTGAGAAGTTTAGAATACAGTATTGATTATAACTTTAGTGTCTACATGTCTAGAATATACTAATAATGACAAACTCACAAGGTACCACTAAGGAAAAACTTAATGTCTCCTAATAATGACAAATTTAGAAGGTACTATTAATAGTAACTTTAATGCGTATTAATAATTTAGAATATACTCACAATTATAAGTTTAGAAGGTGCTCTCAGATATAAATTTAATTTGAACTTATTAGACAAGTTTAGAACATACTAATAATGACAAAGTTAGACCGTTCTATGAATAAATAATACTAATAATGCCATGTTTAGAAGTTACTATTAATGATGACTTCAATGTGCACTAATAATATGTCATGTAATTGATTTTGTCCACAATTTTAGGTTCTATTGTAAATGTTAAATCTAGTTTCGACGGCTCTTCATTGCTTCTGTATCTGGTGTTTTCACTTACCCATTGGGTCATTGTGTATTCCATGGTCATGTCCAGCAGTACAATACCCCATAAGTCGTCTCCTCCTCGCACTATCATGTTTTCCCAACAAATTTATTTGCAATTGAAGTCCCCCATAATTACCAGATTCCCCCTGCCCATTAGTATCTCATTTAGTGATTTCCTTGTATCTTTAGCATTTTTGTATGTTCGATCTCTTTCCAAGCGTTCGTTTTCGGGAGCACACAGGTCACCACAAATTTTCTACATTTCATATTCTTGTCTTCGACTTTTATCATGATCAGTTCAACATTACCTTTGCCCTCCGCAATTTTTGTCACGTTTTAGTCTTTCTTGGCCAAGAACATGATTCCTCCTCCCTGTTTCTTGTCCCTATCTTTTATAGATGGATGCTATTTAACCTCTTAGTTTAGTCTCTACAATTCCCATTATGGCTGGTTTTTCTTCTAGCAGGTAATCATTGAGTTCGTTCAGACCTGAAAAATCCGTCAATGTTAGTATAGGCCAATTTTAATTTTCTTCTTTCTCGATTTTTCTTTTTTCTGTCTTTGGTTTGTTCGTTTTGAGGTGTGTGTGTGTGTGTGTGTGTGTATTCACCTCGGATCTGCTGCAGCCTCTGTTCGAGACAGCCAGACACCACCCTACGGCAGTGAGCTCAGAGCTCATTATTTGCCGATCTCTGGGTAGGTCTGTGTGTGTGTGTGTGTGTGTGTGTGTGTGTGTGTGTGTGTGTGTGTGTGTGTGTGTGTGTGTGTGTGTGTGTGTGTGTGTGTGTGTGTGTGTGTGATACAAATAGATGCGTACCTACGTTCGTTGTGTGTCTCAATGTAAAAGGAATAAAAAAGTAACATGCGGTCGCTTTCCTGTATCACTCAGTTCTTGGTTCCCCACAGATGACGTGGAACTAAAACTTGTTATTATTGGTCATAGAACTCAAGACAGCCAAAAATATTTCTTTGTCGCGGCTCGTGCCGCTTAAATTCTTCTTATCGGCTTAAGAAACCTGCACAGCGAAGCTATAGCGATAATCCCATACCACACTCCTGGTCATATGGCCATTTCCCGAAGGTTGAGTGTGGTTTGAATTTTCCGCCAAAATCATCGGAAATTTAAAATTCCCGGCTCTGTGCAGGCATGCGCATTGTCGACCCCACCTCCCCCTCCCTATCCCCTCCCTTCTTACCCGGCTAGCTCGAGCCGGGCGTCGCGTCACTTCAATGAGAAATGAAGGCTTCGCCTGTGGGAGGAGGGAGGGACCCTAAATCTGTGCAGGTTTCTTAAGCCGATAAGAAGAATTTAAGCGGCACGAGCCGCGACAAAGAAATATTATCGGCTGAAAGAAACCTGCACAGCGAAGCTATGCATGAGACGAGGACAGGTGGGAGGAGAGGTGAAGCCTGAATCAAACCGTTATTACGTGTGTCTTTCCTATGGGAGACTTATTCATTTTATCACTCAGTAGAGGGGAGAAAGAAACGTCAAGTACCCACGCCGAAGAATGTGACATGCACAACATTGCACTGTTCACACAATGCGTAAATTATACGAAATTTGTATCCTGTTCAACGGTTCCTGGCCCCTCCCCACTCCTCGGTCGCCCTTTGCCCCCTCCACTTTTTTGAGATGAGAGGGGTGGAGCCGTTTCCATGGCGACACATGGGACAGGGGCGACCGAGTGGTAGAGACACCGTGTCCCCAAGGGAGTCGTCGATGTCCAGTCCCTAGGTCCCGCACCCGCTCCACAGAGTGGGTGCGGAGAAACTCCAGCGATGCCACAAAGTCCCTGATGCTGTGGGCGTGCGGGGCATGGCCCGGGTCGGCTCTCTCCCAAAAAGCGGAAGGGCAGGTGCGCCCGGGACCTCGGGGTTAGGGGAATCCTAAATTTCGAGTTGTAGAAGAGATGATCCTCAGAAATCTCTTCCGTGTGGTCCACGTAGTCTTCGAACGCACGGACCGGGCGCAGTGGATGTGGGCGTCCTCCCTCCCGGAAGGATTGTATTCTGAGAGGGCCGATCATGTCGTCCGCTCGGCCGTTCCTGGCCAGGAATGTTGGTGATGGAGAGAGGGTTAGGGCCGAGCTGTCCTCCTCCAGTTTGGAGACGGACGGGTGGCGGGTGATTGCCGCCAGCTGTGAAGCCCTGTAGTCCGTAGTCAAGGCGAACAGAAAGGCGACGCGTCGAGGGAAGTGTTCTTCCTCCATAATGGCCCTTTCGAACGCCAGGTACTGCAGAACACGATGCAAGGACCAGGCCAGGACCGGTTGATGTCTCGGCTCTCTCGAGGCGCTGATCCCCTTCATTAGGAGGGTTCACGCCCTCTGTGGCACTCGGATGTTCATGCCAAAGCGTAGCGGATCAGTGAGGGCTGTATAGTGAGGCAAGATAGTCGCCGGTGCCCTGTTGGTGGAGGTAGCCAGCCAAGTCAGGAAGTCCGGGACCATGCTGGCGGAGATGGTCACCATCGCGCGTCTCCGAAGGCAGTTCCGGAATCTCCGTCAGCAGGACCCACACTGCCGCACTGAGGACGGAAGGTGAGCTCTGAGCATCTTGTCTGCTGCCTCTGTAGAGAAGAGTTGGCTGAGAGCTCCCCGTAGAAACTCCAATTATCAAGTTGGAGTGACGCTTGGAGAGGCGCGGTAAGGCTGATGGCTAGGCAGGCTGACCCCAGTAGAAGGGGAGAAGGGCCCCATCTCATTAGCTCCCCGAACCACGGCTGGGTTGGCCAGTAGGGAGCTATCAGGAGGACCTGACCCTTGAAGGATCTGAGGGTCTGCATCACCTTCAGGAGGACTAGTGTCGCTGGAGGAGGAAAATGAATACGTACCTCCAGCTGTTCCAGTCCTCCGTGAAGGCGTCTGGGCCTCCTGTGCGTGTCCTTTGGATGCAGATGAGGTAAAGGGGGAGCTGGGTCGTGTTTGGGGAGGCAAACAGGTCCACCTCTGGGGTGCCGTAGCGGAGGGAGAACGACTCGAACACTTGTGGGCGTAGTTGCTACACTACGTAGATCTCTTGAAACCTGGATAGAGCGACCGGCGTAGGGCCCCTGACCGAAGCCAGGGACGCAACAACCTGTGGAGTGCTGAGGGTATCGGCCCGGGCAAGTCACGCGGGAGAAGCAGTATGCTCCTGTCGACCTCCCGTACCAGCCGTCGGCGCCCCAAGCGGCTCAGTGGAAGGGGCGGGGTCGCGAAGTTGAGGCAACCCCCCCCCCCCCCGCCACCGAAGGAGGGAGGACGTGTGAGAGAAGCACGCTATTTTGGCGCAGGGGAGCACCCGAAGGACGCTGACTGTGTCCCACTCAATCCCGAGCCAATAAAGTCTCTGTGTGGGAGCAAGGGCAGACCCGTCCCAGTCCACCCCGAACTCCACGTCCGCCAACACACTCAGAGCCACTGAGATGTCGGCCGATGCACCCTCCCCGGTGGGCAAATGCATCAACTAGCCGTCTAGGAACATGAGTGTGGAGACGCTTGCTTCCGTCCAACGTACGCCTACCACTCTCACTAGTTTCGTGAAGATCCTCGGGGTAAGCGAGAAACCGAAAGGGAGTATGCGAGGCCAAGTTCGTTTCCGAGCGACCTCGTCCGTGGGCGTTAGTCAAGAGGCTTCGTCCTGGGTGAAGACGTTCCCTGAGCGTCTCCCACGAAGACGGGCCTGGACCCTCGGTATGTATCCAACTTACCCCAAGTCTTCCCGCGGGAAGTCCTCGAAGCCCGTGGCGAGCGTCTTCATCCAATAGTGTGCTATGGCAATTTGTGAGGTCTCATCACCCACAAGCGGACTTCTATATGTTTAATACCTAGTGACATCATGCGATTATACTGTAACGTCACCGGATTGATCATGGCGCCATAGGATTGTCTCGTGACGTCACAGGTGACGTCCATTTATCACATAATGACGTCATCTTATCATGCCGTGACATCACTGAGTCACAGTGAGCGTTGAAATAAATTTTAACATGGTAAAATTCTGGACCATCATGACTGTAGATTAAATTAAGTTGAATAGGAAAAGTCATGTTCATTTCGACCTAAGTCACAGTGAGCGTCGAAATTAATTTTAACATGGTAAAATTCTCGACCATCATGACTAGATTAAATTAAGTTGAATAGGAAAAGTCATGTTCATGTTGACCTGAGTCACAGTGGGCGTTGAATTAGTTTAACATGGTAAAATTCTTGACCATCATGACTACAGATTAGCTTAAGTTGAATAGGAAAAGTCATGTTCATTTCGACCTAAGTCACAGTGAGCGTCGAAATTAATTTTAACATGGTAAAATTCTCGACCATCATGACTGTAGATTAAATTAAGTTGAATAGGAAAAGTCATGTTCATGTCGACCTGAGTCACAGTGGGCGTTGAATTAGTTTAACATGGTAAAATTCTTGACCATCATGACTACAGATTAGCTTAAGTTGAATAGGAAAAGTCATGTTCATTTCGACCTAAGTCACAGTGAGCGTCGAAATTAATTTTAACATGGTAAAATTCTCGACCATCATGACTGTAGATTAAATTAAGTTGAATAGGAAAAGTCATGTTCATGTCGACCTGAGTCACAGTGGGCGTTGAATTAATTTAACATGGTAAAATTCTTGACCATCATGACTACAGGTTAAGTTGAATAGGAAAAGTCATGGTCATTTCGACCTAAGTCACAGTGAGCGTCGAAATTAATTTTAACATGGTAAAATTCTCGACCATCATGACTGTAGATTAGCTCAAGTTGAATAGGAAAAGTCATGTCCATTTCCACCTGAGTCACGGTGAGCGTCGAAATTAATTTTAACATGGTAAAATTCTCGACCATCATGACTGTAGATTAGCTCAAGTTGAATAGGAAAAGTCATGGTCATTTCGACCTGAGTCACAGTGAGCGTTGAAATTAATTTTAACATGGTAAAGTTCTTGACCATCATGACTATAGATTAGCTTAAGTTGAATAGGAAAAGTCATGTCCATTTCGACCTGAGTCACAGTGCGCGTCGAAATTAATTTTAACATGGTAAAATTCTCGACCATCATGACTGTAGATTAGCTTAAGTTGAATAGGAAAAGTCATGGTCATTTCGATCTGAGTTACAGTGAGCGTTGAAATTAATTTCAACATGGTAAAATTCTTGACCATCATGACTATATATTAGCTTAAGTTGAATAGAAGAAGTCATGTCCATTTCGACCTGTGTTTTTTTTTTTTTTTTTAAGGTCAAGGCATTTTATTTATGTAATACCTAGCACTTTGCGCCAACTTAAACTGTACTATTTAAAACTGATTTTCCTCTTCTCATTACACTAAATGATTGTAGTTTCTTTGAACTAATTTATACTCATTTTAACTAACACTAGACTCCCTAAGTCTAAAGTTCTTTTGTGTTTTACTTGGGGGTGGAACATCAGGTAAGTCATCTTTAAACTCAAGCCAAGTGAAGTTGATAAGAGGTTGGCTGTGGCTCATGAGAAGGGCTGGGTGGTTATTTTTTTTTTTTTTTCTTCTTTTTTTTTTTTTTTTTTTTTGCTTAAGAAACCTGGAAGGAGGGTGGTGCCGTGAGGCGTTAGAAGACCATTGAAGCTCGGAGGTATGGTGCTGCCGAGGCCTGATGATCCTCGGGGAGCCACCCTCCGTATCATAAGACACGTCCCCTTGTCCTCCAAGAGGCCCGGGTTCTTACCACGGACGACTTGAGGACGTATGGGGAACGGAGTACGAGTGGAAAAGGTCAAAGTCTACGCCTAGGGCCTGACAAAGAAAGTTATAAGGCCTTAAAGGACCATTATTGGTCGAAGGTATGGGGCTGCCGAGGCCTGATGACCCTCGGGGCGTCACCCTCCGTATCATAGGACACGTCCCCTTGTCCTCCAAGGGGCCCGGATTCTTACCACGGACGACTCGAAGACGTATGGGGAACGGATTACGAGTGGAAAAGGTCAAAGTCTACGCCTAGGGCCTCACAAAGGGAGCCATTAAGGCGTTAGAGGACCATTATTGGTCGGATGTATGGGGCTGCCGAGAGGCCTGATGACCCTCGGGGGCACCCCCTCCGTACCATAGGACACGTCCCCCTGTCTTCCGAGAGGCCCGGGTTCTTACCGCGGACGACCCGAAGACGTATGGGGAACGGATTACGATCGTATAAGGTCAAAATCTACGCCTAGGGCCTGGCGAAGCAAGCTATGAGGCTATTAGAGGACCATTGATGACCGGAGGTTTGGGGCTGCCGAGAGGCCTGATGACCCTGGGGGGCGCCACACTCCGTACCATAAGACACGTCCCCCTGTCTTCAAAGAGGCCCGGGTTCTTACCACGGACGGCCTGGAGACGGGGACGTATTGCGATCGTATATGGTCAAAGTCTACGCCTAGGGCCTGATACAAACCGTGAGGCAATAGAGGACCGATGATGGTCGGAGGTATGGCGCTGCCGAGAGGCCCGATGACCTTGGGGGGCGCCACACTCCGTACCATAAGACACGTCCCCCTGTCTTCAAAGAGGCCCGGGTTCTTACCACGGACGGCCTGGAGACGGACGTATTGCGATCGTATATGGTCAAAGTCTACGCCTAGGGCCTGAAACAAACCGTGAGGCAATAGAGGACCGATGATGGTCGGAGGTATGGCGCTGCCGAGAGGCCTGATGACCCTGGGGGGCGCCACACTCCGTACCATAAGACACGTCCCCCTGTCTTCCGAGAGGCCCGGGTTCTTACCACGGACGGCCTGAAGACGGGAACGGATTGCGATCGTATATGGTCAAAGTCTACACCTAGGGCCTGATACAAACCGTGAGGCAATAGAGGACCGATGATGGTCGGAGGTATGGCGCTGCCGAGAGGCCTGATGACCCTGGGGGGCGCCACACTCCGTACCATAAGACACGTCCCCTGTCCTCCGAGAGGACCCGGGTTGTTTACCAGGGACGGCTCGAAGACGGGGACGGATTGTGTTCGTATAAAATCAAAGTCGAAGAATGGGACAAACCAGCAGCCAAGCGGAAAGCGATAAAACTAACAGACGATTAACCAGCAGGAAACGGGACCGCCTGCTCCCATGTGGGCAGCGAGTTAACCACTCCGTCCCGTTTCCGCGATCTAAGTGACGCGACGCCCGGCTCGAGCTAGCCGGGTAAGAAGGGAGGGGATAGGGAGGGGGAGGTGGGGTCGACAATGCGCATGCCTGCACAGAGCCGGGAATTTTAAATTTCCGATGATTTTGGCGGAAAATTCAAACCACACTCAACCTTCGGGAAATGGCCATATGACCAGGAGTGTGGTATGGGATTATCGCTATAGCTTCGCTGTGCAGGTTTCTTTCAGCCGATAAAGCTAGGTGATCAAGACAAAAACTTTGCTTCACATATGTGCTGCAAAGCCTGTGTCATAGCCTTAAGACGCTGGAGTGAGGGCAAAACGAACTGTTTGTCATTTGGTGTACCTATGGTGTGGAGAGAAGGCAAGGACCACATTACAGACTGCTATTTTTGCATGACAAATCTTAAAGGTGAGATAATTACTTTAACAATATAGTCCTTGACAAATCTAGAAATGTTTATACAAATCTTTTGGTAGCCTATTAAAATTGTAATTGTGTATAAAAATAGTGTATTATTCTGGTAGAAAAATTGTGGTTAGATTGTATATAAAAATTGATTGTATTTAAAAATTGTAAATTTACCTGGTATGAAAAATGTGTATAAAAATGTGGAAACGAGGGTCGAGTGAATTAAAAGTATGTAAATTAAGTATGCGAAACTTTTTTTCAGGTGTCAATAAGAAGAACAAACACACTGTAGTCTATCCTGATGTTCCTTCTGCCATTAAACCACAACCACATGGTCCAGGAGTTCCAGTTCCTTCTCCACCTAAAAATACTGAGCTACAAGACAATATAGAAGATATAGAAGTGGATGACACTGACACTTCAGTGACATATCAAACTACGTCTACAATGACTTTGCCAAGACCACTCACTCAAGGTCAATTAAATGACTTGACTAGAGATCTTGGTCTTTCTAAAGAGAACGCACAACTTCTTGCATCCCGTCTTAGTGAGAGTAACCTCCTCTCTCAAGAAACTACATACTTTTGGTTCAGAAATAGAGACGAAGAGTTTCGAAAGTTCTTTGCAGTTGATTCTTGCAGCTCTTTGGTGTATTGCAATGATGTAAAAGGTTTAATTGAGGCACTTGGCGTTCCTTACCAACCAAGTGAATGGAGGCTCTTTATTGATTCTTCTAGCAGAAGCTTGAAGGCAGTACTCTTAAATATTGGCAATAAAATGGCATCTGTACCTATTGGCCATTCAGTTCAGTTAACAGAAAGCTACAAAAATATGAAAGTATTGATTAATACAATCAAGTACTCTAACCACAACTGGTTAATATGTGGTGAACTTGTTAAATATTTCAAGGAATGTTTGTTTCTAAATACCAATGACAGAAGGATATTATACACATATTAGTTTCTCCCTACCCCTAATAAACTTAGTGAAAATTGCCTATGCAAAAAATAGAAGTTCTTAGAAACCATGTACATCAATATGCATCAATATGTTTTCTTTCAGGTTGTGTGCCTTCTTCTTGGGATGCAAGGAGGCTACACAAAATATCCATGCTTCATGTGCTTATGGGATAGCCGGGCGGATAGTCTTCACTATAAGCAAAAAGACTGGCCATCTCGAGAGGCATTCCAAATTGGCTGCCACAATGTGGTAGCTCAACCTCTAGTCCCTCCCAAAAATGTTTTACTGCCTCCTCTTCATATAAAGCTTGGCCTGATGAAGAACTTTGTCAAAGCACTGAATAAAGAAGGCCAAGCTTTTAAGTATCTACTGCAAAAATTCCCACAGATCAGTGATGCCAAGCTCCATGCAGGCATATTTGATGGTCCCCAAATTAGAACTCTGTTAAAGGACAAGCATTTTTACACCAATATGGAAGCCAGTGAACAAGAAGCATGGCGAGCGTTTAGTAAAGTAATCGACGGTTTTCTGGGAAATAAAAGAAGCTCAGAATATATCTCACATGTAAATGAGCTTATGAAAAGCTTCGAAAAAATGGGAGCTCGCATGTCGATAAAAATGCATTTTCTCCAGTCACATCTTGACTATTTTCCGGCAAACTGTGGAGATTATAGCGAGGAACAAGGAGAAAGATTTCACCAAGACATAAAGACGATGGAGACAAGATATCAAGGACGCTGGGACATCAACATGTTAGCTGACTATTGCTGGTGTCTTAAACGCGACGAACCAACATCGCTTCACAAGCGGAGGTCATCAAGGACCTCTTTTCTTGGAAAATAGTTTCTTTGCACTCCTGGGTAAGCTCATAAGTAGTCTGTAAGTTTAAAATTAATTAAAAGAAAGTCGAATTGAGTCGGTATTTTTTTTATTACAAGTAATTGTAATTTATTAAATAACTTTTATATAAATAAGGGATTTTTTCAAAAATGGCCCTTTTCTAAAAACAGTAGTGCGCTGTATCTCAAAAACCAGACCTGATTGAGCAAAATGAATGTCATATTTCAATTTAGGAGAACAATTTCGTTAGGAATCACTAAAGAAAACCGCAGGAACAGAATTTTTTTTTCAAACGCAGGCCTGTGTAATAATTAAAACCATCTAGATTTACCATTTTCAGTACCTTTTAAAGTTATCATTATTACTACTTATAAAGGAATATTTAATAGGGCCGTCTAGATAATCTATTTTATTACCTTCTAGAATACCCGCTAAAGAGATAACTATTAGTACCTTCTAGACTTATTATTTGCACCTTCTAATGTTGTCATTATCAGATCCGTTTTACCTTCTTAATTGATCATTATTAATACATTCTAAAATTATAATTATTAGTACCATGTCAAGTTATTCTTAGTAGTTATTAATATTATCATTGTTATAAACTTATCATTATCATATTGTTATTTTCGAATTTATCTTAGTCTCGTTTAATGTTACCATTATAGGAATAAGCTTAAGTAATAATTTTCAGTATGTTCTAAAGTTACATTTATTAGTACCTTCATAAGCTATCATTATCGGTACCTTCTATAGTTATTACTACTAGACCCTTCTAAATCGTTCATTTATAATATTTTTTTTATTTTGTTATCAATACCTTAATGAGCAAATTTATGAATGTCTTTAAAAGTTATCATTATTAGAGCCTTTTTAAGTTTTATAGCGTGTACCTTCTTAATTGATTATCATTTTATAATTATAATTATTAGTACCTTCTTAGTATTCTTAGTATAGTTATAATT
>NW_027467718.1:1007500-1012500 GCF_046742065.1 Oratosquilla oratoria | reverse complement strand
CTTCTTCGCGTTCTTCTTCTTCTTCTTCTTCTTCTTCTTCTTCTTCTTCGCGTTCTTCGCGTTCTTCTTCTTCTTCTTCTTCTTCTTCTTCTTCTTCTTCTTCTTCTTCTTCTTCTTCTTCTTCTTCTTCTTCTTCTTCTTCCTCGTGTTCTTCTTCGCGTTTTTCTTCTCTTTCTTCTTTGCGTTCTTCTTCGCATTCTTCTTCGCATTCTTCTCCGTGTTCTTCTTCGTGTTCTTCTTCTTCTTCGCGTTCTTCTTCCTCGCGTTCTTCTTCCTCGCGTTCTTCTTCCTCGCGTTCTTCTTCCTCGTGTTCTTCTTCCTCGCGTTCTTCTTCGCGTTCTTCTTCGCGTTCTACTTCGTGTTCTTCTTCGCGTTCTTCTTTCTCGCGTTCTTCTTCGCGTTCTTCTTCGTGTTCTTCTTCGTGCTGGGGATCCCGTATTGGGGTTCCGCCCCGAGGCCGAGGCCGAAGGGGAAAACGAGGGATTAGAGCGCGGAAAACTGCGGCCGTAGGCCGCCGTTTGCGCAGCCAAGCCCCCGGCGAAGCCGGGGAGGACTAAGCCCGCGGCTTGTCTATATCTATATAAAAATATTCTTCTAAAAAACGCTGTGGAAGTTGGGGACTGGTGGTATTTCGGTGACACTTTGTCCTAAAAATATTCTTGAAAAAGCGCTTGGGTAAGTCGGGGTCAGGTGGTATTCTTCCTCTTCTTCTTCTTCTTCTTCTTCTTCTTCTTCTTCTTCTTCTTCTTCTTCTTCTTCTTCTTCTTCTTCTTCTTCTTCTTCTTCTTCTTCTTCTTCGCGTTCTTTGGAACTCGAGCGGATCTAGAGGACTTGAGCGGGTCTTTGGGACTCGAGCGGATCTTGAGTGCTCGATCGGATCTTTGGGACTCGAGCGGATCTTGAGGACTCGAGCGGATCTACGGGACTCCACCAAAATATAGACTAAAAACACGTGGGCGTAAGTCTAAATAAAAATATTCTTCTAAACAACGCTGTGGACGTCGGGGACAGGTGGTATTACGGTGACACTTTGTCCTAAAAATATTCTTCAAAAAGCGCTTGGGTAAGTCGGGGTCAGGTTGTATTACGGTGAAATCCGTGGTGGTGTAAAGCATACAGGTGTCTACCTATCTTCCTATGTGGCTACCAGTCCACTGGGGACAACATGACAGAGGATTCGGCGTCTAAGAATCGGCGGAATCGCCACTTCTGGAAATGGGTGACAGATACCAAGAAGATATCTAAGTTTGCCCTGTACAAGAATAGAGAAGATTTAAACAGATTGAGAGCAGAATACTCCTTGAAGTTTCCCAATCTATACGGGAAGGCCAAAATTTTCTCAGTGTCTGAATCGGTTAAACAGTTTCATCGTAAAATGAAAAAATTTAATACTTCTTTGAGAGAATGCCAAGATTTCGAATACAGCGATGAAAATTTGACAATTTGGAGTTGTTTGATGGTGAAATATCAGAAGCTACTTCGGAAGGATTCCGGAAACATTATTTTGCCGGTTATACAAGTTTCACTAAACATGGCGGTAAATCTGACCACAAAGACTATCAAATGCATTACCTTGAGAGGTCTTTTAAAGCGCACCAACGTACTAAACGTAATAATAAGTACGCAATCAAAAAAGTGAGGAAAGAAGCAGAAAAGGTGAAGAAACTGAATAATCTTCAAAAGGTTGAAGAAGAAGCAAGACAATTAAAAGAGGCCAAAAGGGCTGTAGCGCGAAAGAAAAAGGAGGAAACAGCAAAAATAGTAGCAAGAAATAAAGTAGTTAGAACTCTTCTTAACGAAAAGGCAATACGTGTATTTTCAGAGGAAGAAGAAAAAATTCTCGACGAAATGCGGGAAGAACGTATGGAGCGACACAGAAAGAAGCCAGATATGGATCCGCGTGAAGCGCTTGACATTAAGTATATAGGGGCTCTCCGTGAAACTGACCAAAAAGGAGTTTCTGAGCATTCCGTTGGTAGAATCGGTGATTTTTAGATAATTTTGTTGGATTCAACCTGTTGTTTTCTTTCACGTCATTTTCAACGTCCAATAACAATCTAAGTTTGTCAGATTCACCTCTTTGTTATAAAATCGAAGGTAAAATATACCATAAAATTGGTTTCTTGAAACCTAACTTATTACTAGAGGATAACGAGAAAATACGAGAAGCGGCAAAACCATTTTGGAAATCGAGTAATTCGTTCATAGACTTATACTTCTATCACACTAAAGATCAGCAAATTAAGTTGCGTTCTAATACGATGAAGGACAAAGAAGCTTTTAAAAGAAGCAAGAATGACAACACAAGAAAACGCCGAGCAAGAGAAGAAAAAGAAGTGTCTGACAACGAGTCAATAATAACCCAGGTTTAAGACTACATGACGGTAAATAACGTGTGTCTTTCGGGAATGCTGAAAGAAATAGTCTGCGAAATCGCTCATACAAGCTCACGTTAAACAACACGGAAACGTCCCTGACATGACAATAACTCTCAAAACAGCCGAAAATGTGAATACGCGAGAGCATAAAGGTGTTTATCATCTACCTTCTTCCTCCTCAGAAGTTGGAGGAATTGTTAATCTTGGCCCTTCTAGAGATCCATTGATGATAACAATTCAAAATTTCTCACGAGGTTTGTTGAACACACCAATTATTTTTACGACATTTTCCAGTACCCGCTATTGTTTCCTAACGGAGACGCGGGTACTCTTATAAAATGAAGAAGCAGGGTAAAGCTGGAAAGGAAGTTGGAACTTACAATCGGCTATCAGCTTCCATGTATTATTCGTCTTTATACATGGAGAGAGATGGAGTTTTCAATTACTTGACAAAGGGAAGAAGGCTTTTTCAGCAATTCGTAGTGGATAACTATGTGAAAATTGAAAGTAACAAGTTGTCCTACTTGCAACAGAATCAGAAGCAAATCAGAAGAGAACGTGCAGACATTTTGCGTGGAGAAGACGCAAAAGAGTCGGGACAAAGGGTCATTATTCCCGCAACGTTTGTCGGAGGACCACGATACATAAAGCAACGTCAACAAGATGCTCTTGCATTTGTCACGCATTACGGTTCTCCAGACTTTTTCATCACTTTCACAATGAATCCTCAATGGGAGGAAATACAATTGGCAATGAACCAAACAGGTTCTTTTAAAACTCAATCATATGATCGTCCCGATTTGGTTAGTTGGATTTTCAAGTTGAAAGTTGATAGCCTAATGGACGATTTGACCAAGAAACATATTTTTGGACGTGTGAAGGCTAACCTTTACAGTATTGAATGGCAGAAGAGAGGTCTTCCTCATGTTCACATCTTGCTGTGGAAGGAACAGCGGGTAACCGCGGATTTGGTTGAAAAGCTTATTTCATCAGAAATACCCGATGAGAAAACTGAACCTAGACTTCATGGAATTGTCACAAAATGCACGATTCACGGTCCCTGTAAAGGTTATGATGAGTCAAATTTGTGTTGTCGTCAGGGGAAAAACAATAAAGGAGAAACATGTGGTAAAGGTTTCCCTAAAACGTGTAGAAAGGATCTACTTTTTGGAAACAATGGATACCCGCTGTACAAGAGAAGATCCATCGGTGAAGGCGGACATTCTTTCACGCGAAATATAAAGGGCAAGAAAGTTACTATAGACAACTCATGGGTTGTGCCATACAACCCGTATCTATGCTTGAAGTATAATGCTCACATCAACGTAGAATGTTCCAACTCCATCAAGTGTATAGCCTATGTCACAAAGTACGTAAATAAGGGATGCGATCGCATACTGTTCACAAAGTCAACCGACGAAGGGGCTGTAAACGAAATTAAAAATTTCCAAGAGGCAAGATATGTAAACGCTAATGAAGCAACTTGGAAAATATTCAAGTTCGCTATCCATAAAAGTTTTCCAGCTGTAACTACTCTTGACTTACACTTGGAAGGAGAAAATGAAGTCTTCTATTCGGAAGATTCTTCAGCGAGAGAAATCGATAGAAGAACTAAGAAAGATACTCAGCTGACAGCGTTTTTCAAATTATGTTCGGAAAGTGAATTCACAGCTAAATTATACTATCACGAGATCCCAAATCACTTCTCTTACGACGAAAAGTTTGCTATGTGGATCGAACGGAAAACGTGTACATCTTCACTTGGACGCATTCGAGCAGTGACGAGCAAAGCAGTTGAACTGTTTTACTTGGTCCCACATCTTTCAAAGATCTTCGAACTGTCGACGGTCAAGCATATTCTTCCAATAGAGAAGCAGTCAAAGCGATGGGTCTCCTAAACGATGAAGAAACATGGAAACATACAATAATGGAAATAATTAACCACACTAATGACCGAAAACAACTAAGAGAGACTTATGTGAGCATGTTGGTTTTTTCAGATTTGGAAGATCAATCAGGAATCTGGGAAGAGACCAAAGATTTGTTCGCCAGTGATTTTCTGTATCACCACAAGTTAACCGAGTACAACGATGAAATTTATTTGGACGCTTTAGACGATATACAAGAACATGTGTGGAATTGTGGAGGTGGAAAAATCACCCAGTATGGGCTTCCACCTTCTAGAGATGGTGAAAAAACATCAAATGTTATTCGCAGAGAAAAGTCCTATAACAAAGAAAGTTTACAGAAAAATGTGAACGAAAAAATGTCACTTTTAAACGACAAGCAGAGACACTGTTACGACGTTGTGATGTCTCGGATCAAGAACGGTTGTATCTTCAATAGTAATGGAATTTTCTTGAACGCCCCAGGTGGCACTGGAAAATCTTTCGTCTTAAACATGCTGTTAGATTCTGTTCGCTCCCAGGGGAAAATAGCTTTGGCTGTTGCCTCTTCGGGTATCGCTGCTACAGCTTTACATGGAGGGCGAACAGCCCACAACATGTTCAAAATTCCTCTAATGGAATATAATGAAATTCGCACCTGCGGTATCAAGAAAAATTCTGAGCTAGCAAGGTTACTGCAGATGACGTCTTTAATTGTTTGGGATGAAGTAGTGAT
>NW_027467718.1:970000-1002500 GCF_046742065.1 Oratosquilla oratoria | reverse complement strand
TCTACCGATTGAAGGCGGTATTCGGTAGATTCGGTATCGGTAGATTAAAAAAACTCTATATATAATAAAAAATGCTTTTAAAGGCCCATAACACAATTTTTAAGTTATTTCTCTCTATCGAATAGAAGTAAATTAGTCTTTTAATACCTTATTTAAGTAAAAAAAAATACATAACTTATTTAATAAATTAATTTCTCCTTCAAAAAATAAACATCAAACTGAAAAAAGTTAAATTTAAACAAACTAGACAATACAGCATTATTTATTAACTTTTAAACATTTTATTAAACTATACAAAATGAATCACAAAATAAATTTCTTCCCAACACAAAAAAAATTACAACTGAAGCAGTCTTGAGCCTCCTACTCCAGGTCGGTGTCGGCGCCTTTCTTAAGGTCCTCCTTGAGGAAGGTCTTGAACTTCTCGCTGTTGCCCTTCAACATCACCAACTGCTCAAAGTTGTTGGCAGTCAGGGAGGACCTCTTGGGGAGGAGGATGTTGCCGGCGGTGCTGAACAACCTCTCAGCGGCAGCGGAACTGTGCAGGGAGGTGTTGTATTTGACAAACAACTTCACCCAGGCGTCGCGGTGGCCGGCAGGAAACTGCTCCTTCCTGACGACGTGGTCCCTGGCCCTGGCCCAGTTGATGACCTCCAGCTTGATGGCCTCCTCCAGCGTAGAGTTGTTGGCTGGGGTGGTGGAAGTAGAAGGCCCATAGAGGTCATCATAGCAGAAGTACTGATCGCCACCCTGATCAGCAGCTGCCTCCTACGTAGGGGTTGGACTGACGATGTCGACCAACTCCCTGACAAGCCTCTCCTTGATGGTGGTGTAGTCCTGCTCCGCAAGGCGGTAGATGGCCTGGAGAGTGTGAGCTGGGTGGGTGGCGGTGGCCATCAGCAGGTGCTCCTCCGCGAACAGGTGACCAAATTTAATAATAATAAAAAAAAGCACATATAAGTTTTTATTTATAAAATTTCTTTAAAATCAATCATTTCTTTCAAGTTTTATCTAAGCGACTTAATTATAAATTTTTTTATTTAAATTTTAGTTTTGAATAAAAGATAAAATTAAAAAAAGCTAAGAATTTTTTTTACAAGTTTTTAAAAGTTTATAAAAGTTCTTACAAGGGTTTTTTATCTTACCTGTTGACAAAGCCATTAGTGAGGTTGTCCTGGTCGAGGAGGTAGTCCACAAGCTTCTTGGCGTGCTTGAGGTTGCGGCTCTGCTGCTGCTGGAGCTTCTTCTTGAGGAGCATCAGGTCGGGCAGGAGGTTGCCCATGTAGGCCCACTTGTCTGACTGCATCCTGTCCAGGCAGGTGGCGACAGGCTCCATCACGTCCAGGTACTCCTTGATGATCTCGGCATCCTTCATGTCGAAGCCGGCGGAGCCCTGGTCGGCGAGGATGCGGTTGATGGCAACCTTGGCGTCCTGCTTCTCCAGCACAAGCTCCATGAGGGCCTTCATGGAGTTGAAGTAGCTGTTCCACCTCGTAGCTACAGGGGTGACGAGCCTTCTGCCACCCAGAGCCTCCTTGATCTTGTTGGCGTAGACAGAGGACCTATTCTGCAGGTTCCACAGGGCCTGGGCCTTGGCCCCAGGCCTCCTGAAGACAGCCCTGGGCCCCTTGTTCCACTCAGGCACCTCTGCTACGTCCGTCGTGGCCAGCAGGTTGAGGGTGTGAGCACTGCATCTAAAATGTGGCGGAAGCTGTGACTCATCATCCCCCCTGTTGCGCAGCATGTCCGAGACGTCGACGACCTCGCTGTTGACGATCGCCTCGTCGGTCTGCTCCTCGAGCTCCTCCTCTGTCAACTCTGGCCTGGTGGTGGTGTCGGCGGCAAAGTGCTCGAAGGCTGCCACGTAGTTGCGCCAGTTGTCGGTGGTGCAGTGGGTGATCTTTTTGCTGATGTCGAACTCCGCGAAGATGTCAGACAGGTTCCTTGCCAGAACTCGTCCTGTCTGCTTCTCCATCAGCTCCCTGCACGCAAGAGTTGCTGCCTTCCTCTCCAAAGTGATGGGGTCGATCCAGTGCACCGTACAGCCGAGGAAGGCCCTCCTGTGGGACGTCCAGGAGTCGGCGGTGGTGGCCACAAGGTCGACGTCCTGCAGGGTGGCCTTGACCTCATCCTTGACCTGCCAAGGAAATTAGGCTTGATAGAATACTCTTTAAAAAATAAAAAGTTTTGCTTTTAATTATAAATTATTAATTTAAAACTTAAGTTAAAACAAAAAAGGAATACCTTAAATGTGACTTTTAAAAGTTATAAGTTAATAAATAACATGTTAATAGTTGTTTAAAAAAATAAAAATAATGTTTTAAGTTAACTTTACTTTCAACTAGCTAGTTTAAATTTTAATTCTTAAATAAAAACTTTACCTGTACAGCGTACTTGTTGAGCCGCTTGATGAGGGTCTTCCTGCAGGGCATCTTGAACTCGGGCTTGAGGAAGTTCAAGAAGGTCCTCGTGGCCTCGTCCTCGGTGTCGCAGAGGGGCTTGAGGCCCTCCGCGAACCAGACCACGTACGCCTACTGGGCCAGCTCCTGCGACCAAGCCTTGGGCCTCTCCGTCGCCTCCTTCAGGGTGATCTGGCGGCTGGTCTTCTCTATCTTGGTCGTCGGCTTGAGGTTGAGGTTCCCCCTCGACTCGCTGTCGAACTTTATCTTCTGGGGGCACTTGCAGCAGCTGGCCATCCCCTTGTGCAGTATCTTGTCCTTGAACTTGCTGCTCTTCTGGGAGCTCTCCAGCTTGTAAAACTTGAAGAACCTTAAAAAGAAAAGATAAAGATTAAAGAAGTTAAAGACTTAAACACTTCTTAAAAACAGTGGCATAAAGATAAAACTTATAAAAGTGATAAAACCTAAATAAAAAAAATTGCAACTTACTCGTTAAGGCCGTGAAGAGAGCCCTTTAGCTCCTCCTCGGCGTTCAAGGCCTGTCCCCCTCCCTGGGTCTCCTCGTGGTCGGAGGTCTCCTCGCCGCTGGCGCTCATCATGTCCACGCTGCTGCTGGCCAAGGTGTCCAGCCTGCTGGTGGACATGGAAGATGTCCTGGAGAGGCTCCTGGTGTCCTCTAGGGGGTCGGCTGGGTCACTAAAACCAAATTAACATTCTTAGTTAATTTTTTTTTTTTTTTTTTACAAAGTAACAACTGTCAATCAGAAATTTTCAGATAAAAAGTATCCTTTTTTTTTAATTTAAATTTAACAAAGTGCCTTATGAAAAGCAAGAGACAAAACTATCTAACAGTTTCAACAAAACGTCTTTTGAAAAAAGGCCTTTTTTAACAGATAAAAGATTTTAGATTAAAAAAAATCATTTAAGTTTTAACTACCTGATGATTGAGGCATCCGAGAGGCTGCTGCGGCTGCTGGTCCTATCTTCCTGGGCCTGGGATTGCCTGCTGGGGCCGGGGACCGGGCTACTGGTCAGGAACCTCCTCATGTTGATGGCGACTAGAACCTAACCTAACGAGCTACACAGAAACGATTAAAGCGAGAGAAACAAGTTTATATGATTAAATACTTAATTCACTGACTTGATCAAAACTTTTTGATTTTTTTTTTAATGTAAAATAAAGTTTAAAAAAGGAAAATCACTTGGAAAGTTAAAAGCACAAAACGATTAAGTGTTGCTGCCGCGGCGGGCGGACTTACAAACACTGCCACTTAAAACACTAGGCGATGAGGCTGAGCACGTGGTCGAGAGCGTAGGAGCTAGAGCGTAGGTGTACTCGCGTCGGCAGGCCAAACGAGAGTGGGGCTCCCGCCAAAAGTTTTGGCGGGAGCAAGAATCTGCTAGGTCGTGGCGGCCTCTGATTGGCTGAGAACGCCCAGAACGGCCGGTGATTGGCTAAGCGTGATGACGTCAAAGTAATTCCTGGAATTTCCTGCTAACTGCTTCCCATAGATGCGCTCGAACGTGTTGAAACTTGTCCGTTTCATTTTGCCGGGGTCGTCTTCTCTTAAGTCTTAACAAAAAAGTCCCGCGCTCGCTTTTTCAATCTACCGATACCGATTGACTGCCAATCATGCAATCGGTAGCGGTATTCGGTAGTTTCTTCAAAATACCGAATGATCGGTATCGGTAGCAGAAATCTACCGCCGGTAGTACCGATCTACCGACTACCGAATGTCAATCGGTAGTCCCAGATCTGATAGATTTACATGAAAACAAAGAAACAGTGGACGATTGAAGTAGCAGTGGTGAGGAACAAGTGTGAAAAATTAGTAGAAAAGTTCCCCGTCACTCACCCATGCTCTCTGCCCGATACCTCCAATTAACAAAATGTACAATTTCGCAACACCACCACGCCTAAACTAAATCAAATACTTAACTAATATTTGGTTTTCCTATGCTTTTCCATACAGTCTTTTCTTTTTAAATTTTTCTTAACCACGAATAATTGCGCACCATGGGTATGACCGACGAAACCCTACAATGTATAGCTCAATTTCGGATCCTAAAGCTGGCTGACGGCATAGGATATTAAAACACACACACACACACACACACACACACACACACACACACACACACACACACACACACACACACACACACACACACACACACAATATCATATATATCATATGTATCGTATATATATATATATATATATATATATATATATATATATATATATATATATATATATATATATATATATATAAATCAAGAATATAGTCTTCCAAGGCAGTCATTGAGAATTTTGAGTCGTTATTTTTGTTTTCTGACGTCAGATTTTTATGTCTCTGATCTTTAGATATCTACTCTATTATTCTTGTTAAGATAGAGCATTATTTTTGGGGGTAAATTAAAAAAATACTGTATGATAAAAAAGATGTCCTCGTGAAAACTATTTTATAATTATCATAATCATTATATAAGTGTGTTTGTATGTGAGAGGTTCCAATGATATACATTGGCATACTTAATAAAGCGACCTGGTGTCATTGATGTGTCCCCTCGCTTGGAAATAATGCTGGATTTCCCCTGTTTCATAACACTGTATCTGCCCTCGACATTAGAGAAGGAAAAGAAAATTGTTTCCCATACAATATTGCAATATGATTTTCACGCACAAATAAGCGTGCTTGCAGGCAATCATGCCCACACAAATACAGGCGAGCGCAGGCATGCACACGCACAAACACACGTACACACACACACACACACACACACACACACACACACACACACACACACACACACACACACACACACACACACACACATACACACGTGGCGCAGTTGGTAGAGTTCCCGGCTGCCACTACGGCGGTCCGAGTTTGAATCCCATCCAGGGCTGAAATAATTTCAGTATCGATGAGCTGCGGGTTGTTACTCTAACTCTCGTGGGCGGGGAGTTGGGTGGGTGTGTACGTGTAAAGCCACGTCCACACGGTCGAGCTGTGCCTGGCAGGCTGTGCCTGGCAGGGCAAAGTCTGCAGACTATGCCCGCGTAAGGTGTCTGTGGTGGTTGGAGGGCAGTCGGACGCCAGCAGTTGTTTGGTTCATTACGGTACGATCACCATGGTGCGCGCCATACTTCGAAAGAAGATAGCACTACATTCTATCATAATTGGTGCCTGCATTAAAAAGAAAAACAAGAGACCACAGAGACGTGTCTGGTGCCGTGAGTGGTTGCAGAGACGTGAAAGAATGGGTAGCTCTGTAACAATCCTGCGTGAATTGCAGGAGGAAAATGAAACTTTGTATCGAAAGTGGAGAGCCACATTCAGAGGCAACAGACAAATATGAGGCAAAGCATTACACCAGCAGCACGTGTAGAGGCAACTCTCAGATACCTGGCTGCTGGATGTTGCTACACATCCCTTCAATACAATACGAGGATATCCAAGCAGAGTCTGTCCATCATCATACCAGAAACCTGTGATGCTATATATGAAGCTCTGAAGGATGATTACATGAAGGTAAGCTATGTAGATAGTAATGAGATCCTACTAATGAAATTGTGAGAAATTCATGTATACATTGAGCCATAAACTATACCATACTCGTACCATGAGGTTCCACTCTCCCAAATGAACCCTATACACAAAACACCACCGTGCGAATCACAGACATACTGTACTATTTAGGGTAATATATCACTTCATATTAAATACCTGTACTTGTCTATGAAAAGTGCAACATAACGTAAACCCTGAAAATATAATACATATCCTATGTAATAATATCATATATAATACAACTAATTATCTAGTACATATTGCACCTTTACCAAATTATCAAAGAATCTTTATTTATACAACTTGCATGTACCACTTACTAATTTCTTTCCTATTCGGTGCACATTTTAATCCAGTCGTACCTACTAACCTGCTCCACCCCTGACATGTTTCACCTTATTCGGTCAACTTTGTCGACGATGTTAGTTTACCGAGTTTACCCAAACATATTTGAATTAGATTTTCGGCATATATTTTATTGTCGCCATGCATCTGTCGTAGACCGTTTGCGACAACATTACCAAAATCTTCGCAGTCGTGTGTAGATGGCAATGCATACAGTTGTTGGAGAGCTTATTCTATAACTTTATCTGTGTCGTCCGATACCCGAGCCTTCTTGGTGGGTCTTTTCCTAGCGGATGACACAGGAGACTGTTCGCGTATACAGGTATTGTCCGTACGACTGCAAGAAGTGGGTGCTGTCGAAGCTCTGGGAGAATCCTGTAGCTCCAGGAGAAGGGGATCAGTATAAATCTGTTAAATAAAAGTGAAGCATGAGTATATGTGTCACCTTGACATAGTGATCTCGCTGCCTTGACCTATATAAGCACATCTGTAGGAGTAGTAGTAGTAGTATTAGTAGTAGTAGCAACCAATGGTAAAAATAATAGGACTTAATGAGACACACACACACACACACACACACACACACACACACACACACACACACACACACACACACACACACACACACACACACACACACACACACGACTCGGTGGCGCAGTTGGTAGAGCACTGAACTGCCACGATAGTGGCCTGGAGTTCCTGGTTCGAATTCTGCCCAGGGCCGAAATTATTTCGGTACCGCTGCGCTTCGGGTCGTTACTCTGACTCTCGTGGGCGGGGAGTTGGGTGTGTGTGTGTGTGCAAGGTCATAGCATTACCCATAGATCGGACCTACAAGCTCTGAGCTCTCTTCCAGGAGGGAAATAGCTGTTGATCACGAGTCCAACACGTGATCCAAAGACCAAGTAAATACACACATACACATACATTCAGCTGTCGGGAGAGCAGGAGGAGGAGAAGGAGCTGTAAAAAGAGACGGTGAAGGAGGAAAGGATTCATTTCATTTCATTGTTACTGGTATACTTGCAGGTACCTACAACCCCGGAAGAATGGATGCGTGTGGCACAAGGATTTTTTACAAGATGGAACTTCCCCAACTGTCTAGGAGCCATAGACGGGAAACATATATCGATAAGGCCTCCACAAGACAGCGGGTCGTATTTTTTCAACTATAAGGGTACCCACAGCATCGTCTTACTTGCAGTATGTGATGCTAATCTGGAATTTATCTATGTAGACATTGGTGCAAATGGGAGAGTTTCAGATGGAGTGTGGAACAACAGTGATCTCTGCCATCGTATTGCAAACAACAGTGCATACAGGCCTACCAACGGACAAACAACATGTTCCGGGGAGTGACAGAATCTTGCCTTAGGTATTTGTGGCAGACGATGCTTTCCAACTGCAGAGGCATATAATGAAACCCTTTCCACACCAAAACCAAACACGAGAGGAAATAATTTTTTCTTATAGACTTTCCAAGGCTAGGCGCACTGTTGAGAATGCATTTGGCATTCTCACTAATAGGTTTAGGGTGTTTTTATCGCCAATTAGTCTATCCCCTGGGAAAATTGAAAAAGTTGTCCTTGCATGCACGGCACTGCATAACTACCTCAGACGGGATTTTGGTAGCCAATATACACCTCAGCGAGCTGTGGACTCGGAGGATTTTCGTAGGGGAACAATAATTCCTGGTGACTGGCGCGTAGCACCGCAGTTGTTGGAGTTGCAACGATGTGGTTCGGGATCTACCACTATTGGCAACAATATCCGTACCCAGTACATGAACTACTTCAATGCAGAGGGTGCTGTGCAATGGCAGTATAGAATGGCAAATGTATAATTGTGTAGGTGCCCCTCCCCATTCCCTCAGATAATCCTCCTTCCCCGCACTCACCACCTTGGCCTCTATGCCCTGTCATACTTTTCCCTCATCCCCTCGTTGTCCACCATCACTTTTGCTATCAACACTCCCTCTATCACATTTACATACGAATTATATATCAGGAATTACTGTTGATGGGACTATTGTTCATACTGTGATTTGGTGCCTTATGATAAGAATTAATTCACAGACACTGAATACACATTAAAAGAATGGGACTATGAAATGCTTGTTTAACGTGAACCATTGCAGTCTCCCTCTCAAGACACCTATTTTACATGGTAAAACTGGCTGATTTTGTAATATACCTATACAGGCTGTCTGAAAGTAATTGTTGGATAAGTTATATACTTAGAGAGAGAGAGAGAGAGAGAGAGAGAGAGAGAGAGAGAGAGAATAGTAAGTACATACGTACCTCCGAATCAGAAACATCCTCGGATACTGTTTCTGTAGTCTGATTGCTCGCGGTGCTTGACATATTTGACACAGCTGGCTGCACAGAATCACCATCGTTCAGGAATGACAATATGTCAAAGCACCACAACTTGGGTGTATGAATTTCATATGACCCAGCTCCTGATTTCTTCGATGTGCACATTAGCCTCAATTCTCGCCGATGTTGGTTTCTGAGGGAGTCCAATTTCTTTTTTACATCATTAACACTCCTGCTTATTTTCTGTGCTATATCCCTTATTGCTGCAGCACACTTGTCTCTATTTCTGTAATCAAATGAAGAAAAAAGAAGCACTATTATAAAGTTTGAATCCTTTAACAAGAAGCTTATTCTTGCACAAGCAGCGGTCAAATTTAATTATATACATATATACTTATATACATATACATATATACATATACATATACAGGTATATACATATATATACATATATGTATATATATGCATATATATTATATATATATATACATAATATACATATGTATATACATGTATATATATATGTATATATATATGTATATGTATGTATATATACTGTATATATATATATATATATATATATACATATATATACATATATATATACATATATATATATATATACATAAATAGGTATATACATATATATATATATATATACATACATATATATATACATAAATATATACATATTTATATATATATACATATATATATATATATATGTACATATATATGTATATGTATATACATATATATACATAATATATATATATACATATATATATATATATATATATATATATATATATATATATATATGGGGTGTTAATGGGGAAGGTATAGGATCTGGGTTAGAGGGGGGGAAAGGAAAGATTGGGGACAAAGGAAGGGGAGTACTGATTGGGGATAAGGGCAAGGGAGGTGGGAGTGGTGTTACTGGAGGGCAGGTAGAACATGTCCAAGTGTTTGTGTATTGGTTTGTGTCAGCAAGTGTTGTACAAGTGAGGTGGGCCCAGTTTTTGCACATATTGCACTGAACTGAGCCCTTTGTCTGTCTGCTCAAGGTATGGGTTTAGAGCATGTTGGGCATGTGTATTTTGTGGTGGGCCCAGGATTGCTCTCTATATCTCCGGCTAAAAGTAGAAGAAGAGGGGTGATCACCAGAAAATCACCCCTCGGTGCAGAAAAAACATAACATTGCATGTTGAGAAAAAGTATTGTGGTAGTCCCCAAGGCAGTCGTAGCTCCTCTTTGGGATCGGTGCCACCTGCGTAGAGCCGGTGGCCAGGGCTGGTTGCCGCCGTTTGGCCCCCAACTCTTGGGGTTGGGGGGTGGTCCCACGATGTAGACGATGCGGGTCCAGGACCCCTCTTAAAGTAAAACTTAATTCACAGAGAATAGCAGAAGAAATATTAGCAAATGTAAGAAAACTAGCAAAAAGTAAAAACTTCAAAAATCTAGGGATAAAAAAGGAACTGAGTGACAAGGAAAAAGAAAAAGAAATAAACACTCATGGAGAAATTAACGAAAAAAGAACAGAAAAGGAAAGGAAGGATTTTTTTTGGAGAGTGTTAGACTTGAGACTGAGGAAATGGTACATAAGAGAAAAGGAAAATACAGAAGAAAGAAGAAAAGGAAGAAAAAGAAAAAAATAAAGATATCATATACTAATATAGTCGGATTATTATCAGGAATAGATGAATTAAATAACTATCTAGAACCAGAAAAACCAGACATAATGGGGATTGTGGAGACAAAATACGTTCACTAAGATGATTCAAACTTACATTCCTTTTAAGGACAGACGTCCCCCAAATCAGGCTCGCCCAAAGTGGCTCGACAAAGAAACTGAAAAAGTATTGCTAAAAAGAGACAGGCTTATAAGAAATATAAGTGCTCGGGTGCATCTAATGACTATGAAACTTATGTATCAATACAGAGAGATTTAAAAAAGACAATAAGAAAAAGAAAACGACAATACGAAATGAACATCGCTGATAAATCCAAAGAGAATCTCAAAGAATTCTATAGTTACATTAGAGATAAAAAGGTTGTTAGGAATCACATTGGTCCACTATTATCTGCTGATGGTCAACTTGAATATTCAAATGAAGGAATGTGTAATATCTTAAACAATTATTTTAGCTCGGTATTCGTAAACGAAACACCTCAAAGTGAATTCCAAACTGAAACCTGTGAAAAGTCTAGGGTAAACTTACTCACTACGGTAAATATAACAAAAGAAAAAATTAAAAGGTGTATAGACAAACTCAAAGTTAATAAAACAACAGGGCCTGACGGTTGGCATCCAAGAATCTTAAAGGAAATGAAAAATGAGATTGTTGTTCCATTAGAAATTATTTTCAAGAAATCCATCATATCCGGAGATGTCCCAAGAGAATGGAAGCTAGCTAACGGTACTCCCATATTCAAAAAAGGTGACAAAAAGAAACCAAATAACTATAGGCCTATAAGTTTGACTTCAATCGTAGGAAAAATAATGGAAACTATCATCAGAGATGCTATCAAGCATCATTTAGAAAGTGACTGTTTAATAAATGATAGCCAGCATGGTTTCAGACGGAAACGTTCTTGCGTGACTAACTTACTCGAATTCTACAATACAGTTATCTCGAATTATGACAAAAGAAACAATATACATTTAATATATCTAGACTTTGCAAAAGTTTTTGATACCGTCCCACACGAAAGACTACTTACTAAATTAGCTCTGCATGGAATAAGTGGTAGCCTATTAGGTTGGACTATTAATTGGTTGAATGGTCGAAAACAGAGAGTTGTTTTAAATGGAAAAACTTCTGGATGGAAAAGTGTTGCAAGTGGAGTTCCTCAGGGTTCCATTCATGGGCCACTTCTATTCATAGTATATATAAATGATATAGACCATGGACTAAAATCTACTGTTTCCAAATTTGTTGATGATACAAAACTGTGCGGAGTGGCAAATGATCACTCAAACCAATTAGATATTCAAGAAGATTTAGATAAATTACAGCAATGGTCTGAAAAGTGGCTAATGAAATTTAACACAAGTAAATGCAAGGTAATGCACATGGGTAAAAATAACAGTAAGTACGATTACAAGTTATTTGGAAATTCGTTAACAAAAGTGGATAGTGAAAAAGATCTGCGCGTAATTATCAGTAACGACCTCAAATCATCCAAGCAGTGTATTTCAGCCTCTGAGAAAGCAAATAAGATTATGGGACTGATTGCGCGATCTTTTGATTTAAAAAATCCATCACTCATTAACAAGCTATATAAATCGTTAGTTCGTCCACATTTGGAATATGCTGTTTCCGTATGGTCACCGAATCTCATTAAAGACATTGACAGACTGGAAAAAGTACAACGGCAAACCACAAAACTGATTCCAAATATCAAAAATAAATCATACGAAAATCGACTAAAACACATGAATCTGTTTTCCCTAAAAAAGCGTAGACTCAGAGGTGACTTGATACAGGTCTTTCAGATTTTAAAGGGAATTGACAACATCAAAAGTGACAAAATTTTCACATTGAATGAGAATCAGACAAGAAACAATGGTCTCAAACTGTCCGGAAATAGATTCAATTTGGAAGTAGGTAGAAACAACTTTGCCAACCGTGTAGTTAATGAATGGAATAAACTTCCTGCACAGGTAGTGGAATGTAGTTCAGTTCGAAGCTTTAAGAATCATTTAGATAAATACCTAAGTAAGATGCTGTAATGATTATAATTTATCTTATATTGTTTGTTTTTGTTTTGTTATCATTTGTCTGTCTGATTTTCATTTATTATTATTTATATGTCAATTTATTATTATTTACTATTTACCTGTTTGTTTATTATTTAACTATACCTATGCATTTATTTATGTATTTTATTTGTTATTTACAATATTATAGTTTTTATTTATTATTTTATTATTAATATTATTTTTTTTCGCATCCGACCTAGATATGGATCAAAAGGTCTCCTGTCGGCATGCTCCGCCTTTGTAATCCTTTGTAGGATCGTTACCACCAAATAGTGTAGGACAAAGAGTATATAATTGTTGGTACAGAAATAAAGAAACAAAACAGGGAGGAGGAGTGATGTTATTAACCAAAAAAGGCCTTAATGTGACAAAAATTACAGAAGGAAAGAGCAATGTGGAATTGATTACGATAAGAGTTGAGGATAGTGATATGAAAAATAGAAAATATGCAGTAATTTATGTCCCACCCAAAACCCGCGCATAGAATGAAAGTGAACACTCTAAAATGCTGGAAGACACAAGAAATACACTAAATGAAATATTAAAGAGAGAAGGAAATCTGGTAATTATGGGTGATTTTAACTCGAAAGAAATATGTTGGGAAGAGATGACTGTGAAAGGTGATGAAGATCACTGGGGAAACATATTACTCGAAATGACCATTGATTACACATTGACACGATGGGTTAAGGAAAACACCAGATATAGAAACAACAATGAACCCTCAAGATTAGATTTGATATTCACTTCAGAATCCGAAATTATTGATAAAATCGAATAAAAGACACCAATTGGAAAAAGGGACCACATTCTAATGGAACTAGAATTAAATGAAGAAATGAATATAGAAATAAACGAAAAACACAGAAAAGGAAGACTAGTGTACAACAAAACAGATTTTGAGAAACTTAGAAAATTCTTTCGAGAAGCAAATGGGAGAATTTTTGATAATGATGAAATAAAGGTGGAGGAGAAATGGACAATTTGGATGGAAATTTATAATGAGGGTGTGAATAAGTATGTACCTAGACAAAAACAAGAAAGGGTGTATATAAAATCCTGGTATAATAAAGAGTGCAGTGAGTTCCAATACAGAAGAGATAAAGCCTGGAAAAGATGGAAATAAAAAATGAGAAATGGAAAATATATACCAAACTAAGAAATGAATATGTTAAATTATGTAGAGAAGAAAAAAGAAACTATGAAAAGGACATAATAGATAAATGTAAGGATCAACCCAAGCTATTTTATAGACATGTGAACGGCAAACTAAAAAATAAACAGAGAATGCACAAACTATGTCAAGGTAATAAAGAATACACAGAAGATATAGAAATGGCAAATATTATGAACAAACATTTCCAATCTGTATTCACCAAGGAGAAGAATAATCCACAACACTGTGACCAAAAAATTGAAGCAAAATTTCCTCCTCTGATGAAAATAAACATTACTCAGAATGAAATAAGGAATTAAATACTAAAACTAGATGCTAATAAGTCACATGGACAAGATGGAGTTGCCAACTGGATCCTGAAAGAATGTATAGATGAACTAACAGGAAAAATATACAAAATAATACAGTAGAATGCTCTCTTGAAGAAGGAAAACTACCAGGAGACTGGAAAAATGCCAATATAGTACCAATATATAAAGGGGGAAATAAAGAAGACCCAACAGAATTATGAAAGGAAATTAATGCCTTGATAGAGAGGACCTATTAAAAAGGGACAGAGGAAAAACAAGAGGACATACAATGAAGCTCAAAAAGGATAACTACAGAAGAGACTTGAAAAAGAACAGCTTCCCACACAGAGTGATAGATATATGGAATAAATTAGATGAAGAAATAGTGTGTGCAAACACAATACAAAAATTTAAGAACAAACTTGATCTTGCAAGATACAAAAACGGGTCACCATGACCACAGCCCCCCTTCCCGTATAATACAACTAGGTAAATACATTTATACTTTTCTTCCCTGTCTCTCTTAAATTCCATGTCTATGCCCCATATAGTGGTGTAGATACAATTACCCCTTCATACAATCTTCTAATCTTTGCTGCATCCATTCCCAAATGCCCATTTCTTACAACACTTTTTAATCCCCCAAAAGTATTTACTTACTTCTCTCAGTCTACAAATTACCTCCACCTCCACTCCTCCCTTTCCTGCCACATACGACACCAAATACCTAAAACTATTCACTTCCTCCAGTCTCTCTCCTTTACAACTTACTTCAAACTTGCTGCCATCCTCTCCTCTCCCCATCACCTTACTTTCACCCACATTTATCCTCAACTTTCTCCTATCATACAACCTTCCCAATCTCTGTCAATAACTCCCTTAATCCCCTCTCTGATCCTGCCACATGTGCAGTGTCGTCAACAAGCAACAACTAGTTCACCTCCTACTTTTCTCCATTTTTTTAAAAACTATCCCCTACCTTTTACCCTTGTATTTACCTTCCTTATTATTACTGTCATTATCAGTGAGGGCTGTATAGTGAGGCAAGATAGTCGCCGGTGCCCTGTTGGTGGAGGTAGCCAGCCAAGTCAGGAAGTCCGGGACCATGCTGGCGGAGATGGTCACCATCGCGCGTCTCCGAAGGCAGTTCCGGAATCTCCGTCAGCAGGACCCACACTGCCGCACTGAGGACGGAAGGTGAGCTCTGAGCATCTTGTCTGCTGCCTCTGTAGAGAAGAGTTGGCTGAGAGCTCCCCGTAGAAACTCCAATTATCAAGTTGGAGTGACGCTTGGAGAGGCGCGGTAAGGCTGTTGGCTAGGCAGGCTGACCCCAGTAGAAGGGGAGAAGGGCCCCATCTCATTAGCTCCCCGAACCACGGCTGGGTTGGCCAGTAGGGAGCTATCAGGAGGACCTGACCCTTGAAGGATCTGAGGGTCTGCATCACCTTCAGGAGGACTAGTGTCGCTGGAGGAGGAAAATGAATACGTACCTCCAGCTGTTCCAGTCCTCCGTGAAGGCGTCTGGGCCTCCTGTGCGTGTCCTTTGGATGCAGATGAGGTAAAGGGGGAGCTGGGTCGTGTTTGGGGAGGCAAACAGGTCCACCTCTGGGGTGCCGTAGCGGAGGGAGAACGACTCGAACACTTGTGGGCGTAGTTGCTACACTACGTAGATCTCTTGAAACCTGGATAGAGCGACCGGCGTAGGGCCCCCGACCGAAGCCAGGGACGCAACAACCTGTGGAGTGCTGAGGGTATCGGCCCGGGCAAGTCACGCGGGAGAAGCAGTATGCTCCTGTCGACCTCCCGTACCAGCCGTCGGCGCCCCAAGCGGCTCAGTGGAAGGGGCGGGGTCGCGAAGTTGAGGCAACCCCCCCCCCCCGCCACCGAAGGAGGGAGGACGTGTGAGAGAAGCACGCTCTTTTGGCGCAGGGGAGCACCCGAAGGACGCTGACTGTGTCCCACTCAATCCCGAGCCAATAAAGTCTCTGTGTGGGAGCAAGGGCAGACCCGTCCCAGTCCACCCCGAACTCCACGTCCGCCAACACACTCAGAGCCACTGAGATGTCGGCCGATGCACCCTCCCCGGTGGGCAAATGCATCAACTAGCCGTCTAGGAACATGAGTGTGGAGACGCTTGCTTCCGTCCAACGTACGCCTACCACTCTCACTAGTTTCGTGAAGATCCTCGGGGTAAGCGAGAAACCGAAAGGGAGTATGCGAGGCCAAGTTCGTTTCCGAGCGACCTCGTCCGTGGGCGTTAGTCAAGAGGCTTCGTCCTGGGTGAAGACGTTCCCTGAGCGTCTCCCACGAAGACGGGCCTGGACCCTCGGTATGTATCCAACTCACCCCAAGTCTTCCCGCGGGAAGTCCTCGAAGCCCGTGGCGAGCGTCTTCATCCAATAGTGTGCTATGGCAATTTGTGAGGTCTCATCACCCACAAGCGGACTTCTATATGTTTAATACCTAGTGACATCATGCGATTATACTGTAACGTCACCGGATTGATCATGGCGCCATAGGATTGTCTCGTGACGTCACAGGTGACGTCCATTTATCACATAATGACGTCATCTTATCATGCCGTGACATCACTGAGTCACAGTGAGCGTTGAAATAAATTTTAACATGGTAAAATTCTGGACCATCATGACTGTAGATTAAATTAAGTTGAATAGGAAAAGTCATGTTCATTTCGACCTAAGTCACAGTGAGCGTCGAAATTAATTTTAACATGGTAAAATTCTCGACCATCATGACTAGATTAAATTAAGTTGAATAGGAAAAGTCATGTTCATGTTGACCTGAGTCACAGTGGGCGTTGAATTAGTTTAACATGGTAAAATTCTTGACCATCATGACTACAGATTAGCTTAAGTTGAATAGGAAAAGTCATGTTCATTTCGACCTAAGTCACAGTGAGCGTCGAAATTAATTTTAACATGGTAAAATTCTCGACCATCATGACTGTAGATTAAATTAAGTTGAATAGGAAAAGTCATGTTCATGTTGACCTGAGTCACAGTGGGCGTTGAATTAGTTTAACATGGTAAAATTCTTGACCATCATGACTACAGATTAGCTTAAGTTGAATAGGAAAAGTCATGTTCATTTCGACCTAAGTCACAGTGAGCGTCGAAATTAATTTTAACATGGTAAAATTCTCGACCATCATGACTGTAGATTAAATTAAGTTGAATAGGAAAAGTCATGTTCATGTCGACCTGAGTCACAGTGGGCGTTGAATTAATTTAACATGGTAAAATTCTTGACCATCATGACTACAGGTTAAGTTGAATAGGAAAAGTCATGGTCATTTCGACCTAAGTCACAGTGAGCGTCGAAATCAATTTTAACATGGTAAAATTCTCGACCATCATGACTGTAGATTAGCTCAAGTTGAATAGGAAAAGTCATGTCCATTTCCACCTGAGTCACGGTGAGCGTCGAAATTAATTTTAACATGGTAAAATTCTCGACCATCATGACTGTAGATTAGCTCAAGTTGAATAGGAAAAGTCATGGTCATTTCGACCTGAGTCACAGTGAGCGTTGAAATTAATTTTAACATGGTAAAGTTCTTGACCATCATGACTACAGATTAGCTTAAGTTGAATAGGAAAAGTCATGTCCATTTCGACCTGAGTCACAGTGCGCGTCGAAATTAATTTTAACATGGTAAAATTCTCGACCATCATGACTGTAGATTAGCTTAAGTTGAATAGGAAAAGTCATGGTCATTTCGATCTGAGTTACAGTGAGCGTTGAAATTAATTTCAACATGGTAAAATTCTTGACCATCATGACTATATATTAGCTTAAGTTGAATAGAAGTCATGTCCATTTCGACCTGTGTTTTTTTTTTTTTTTTAAGGTCAAGGCATTTTATTTATGTAATACCTAGCACTTTGCGCCAACTTAAACTGTACTATTTAAAACTGATTTTCCTCTTCTCATTACACTAAATGATTGTAGTTTCTTTGAACTAATTTATACTCATTTTAACTAACACTAGACTCCCTAAGTCTAAAGTTCTTTTGTGTTTTACTTGGGGGTGGAACATCAGGTAAGTCATCTTTAAACTCAAGCCAAGTGAAGTTGATAAGAGGTTGGCTGTGGCTCATGAGAAGGGCTGGGTGGTGATTTTTTTTTTTTTTTTTTTTTTTTTTTTGCTTAAGAAACCTGGAAGGAGGGTGGTGCCGTGAGGCGTTAGAAGACCATTGAAGCTCGGAGGTATGGTGCTGCCGAGGCCTGATGATCCTCGGGGAGCCACCCTCCGTATCATAAGACACGTCCCCTTGTCCTCCAAGAGGCCCGGGTTCTTACCACGGACGACTTGAGGACGTATGGGGAACGGAGTACGAGTGGAAAAGGTCAAAGTCTACGCCTAGGGCCTGACAAAGAAAGTTATAAGGCCTTAAAGGACCATTATTGGTCGAAGGTATGGGGCTGCCGAGGCCTGATGACCTTCGGGGCGTCACCCTCCGTATCATAGGACACGTCCCCTTGTCCTCCAAGGGGCCCGGATTCTTACCACGGACGACTCGAAGACGTATGGGGAACGGATTACGAGTGGAAAAGGTCAAAGTCTACGCCTAGGGCCTCACAAAGGGAGCCATTAAGGCGTTAGAGGACCATCATTGGTCGGATGTATGGGGCTGCCGAGAGGCCTGATGACCCTCGGGGGCACCCCCTCCGTACCATAGGACACGTCCCCCTGTCTTCCGAGAGGCCCGGGTTCTTACCGCGGACGACCCGAAGACGTATGGGGAACGGATTACGATCGTATAAGATCAAAATCTACGCCTAGGGCCTGACGAAGCAAGCTATGAGGCTGTTAGAGGACCATTGATGACCGGAGGTTTGGGGCTGCCGAGAGGCCTGATGACCCTGGGGGGCGCCACACTCCGTACCATAAGACACGTCCCCCTGTCTTCAAAGAGGCCCGGGTTCTTACCACGGACGGCCTGGAGACGGGGACGTATTGCGATCGTATATGGTCAAAGTCTACGCCTAGGGCCTGATACAAACCGTGAGGCAATAGAGGACCGATGATGGTCGGAGGTATGGCGCTGCCGAGAGGCCCGATGACCTTGGGGGGCGCCACACTCCGTACCATAAGACACGTCCCCTGTCTTCAAAGAGGCCCGGGTTCTTACCACGGACGGCCTGGAGACGGACGTATTGCGATCGTATATGGTCAAAGTCTACGCCTAGGGCCTGAAACAAACCGTGAGGCAATAGAGGACCGATGATGGTCGGAGGTATGGCGCTGCCGAGAGGCCTGATGACCCTGGGGGGCGCCACACTCCGTACCATAAGACACGTCCCCCTGTCTTCCGAGAGGCCCGGGTTCTTACCACGGACGGCCTGAAGACGGGTACGTATTGCGATCGTATATGGTCAAAGTCTACGCCTAGGGCCTGATACAAACCGTGAGGCAATAGAGGACCGATGATGGTCGGAGGTATGGCGCTGCCGAGAGGCCTGATGACCCTGGGGGGCGCCACACTCCGTACCATAAGACACGTCCCCTGTCCTCCGAGAGGACCCGGGTTGTTTACCAGGGACGGCTCGAAGACGGGGACGGATTGTGTTCGTATAAAATCAAAGTCGAAGAATGGGACAAACCAGCAGCCAAGCGGAAAGCGAAAAAACTAACAGACGATTAACCAGCAGGAAACGGGACCGCCTGCTCCCATGTGGGCAGCGAGTTAACCACTCCGTCCCGTTTCCGCGATCTAAGTGACGCGACGCCCGGCTCGAGCTAGCCGGGTAAGAAGGGAGGGGATAGGGAGGGGGAGGTGGGGTCGACAATGCGCATGCCTGCACAGAGCCGGGAATTTTAAATTTCCGATGATTTTGGCGGAAAATTCAAACCACACTCAACCTTCGGGAAATGGCCATATGACCAGGAGTGTGGTATGGGATTATCGCTATAGCTTCGCTGTGCAGGTTTCTTTCAGCCGATAAAGCTAGGTGATCAAGACAAAAACTTTGCTTCACATATGTGCTGCAAAGCCTGTGTCATAGCCTTAAGACGCTGGAGTGAGGGCAAAACGAACTGTTTGTCATTTGGTGTACCTATGGTGTGGAGAGAAGGCAAGGACCACATTACAGACTGCTATTTTTGCATGACAAATCTTAAAGGTGAGATAATTACTTTAACAATATAGTCCTTGACAAATCTAGAAATGTTTATACAAATCTTTTGGTAGCCTATTAAAATTGTAATTGTGTATAAAAATAGTGTATTATTCTGGTAGAAAAATTGTGGTTAGATTGTATATAAAAATTGATTGTATTTAAAAATTGTAAATTTACCTGGTATGAAAAATGTGTATAAAAATGTGGAAACGAGGGTCGAGTGAATTAAAAGTATGTAAATTAAGTATGCGAAACTTTTTTTCAGGTGTCAATAAGAAGAACAAACACACTGTAGTCTATCCTGATGTTCCTTCTGCCATTAAACCACAACCACATGGTCCAGGAGTTCCAGTTCCTTCTCCACCTAAAAATACTGAGCTACAAGACAATATAGAAGATATAGAAGTGGATGACACTGACACTTCAGTGACATATCAAACTACGTCTACAATGACTTTGCCAAGACCACTCACTCAAGGTCAATTAAATGACTTGACTAGAGATCTTGGTCTTTCTAAAGAGAACGCACAACTTCTTGCATCCCGTCTTAGTGAGAGTAACCTCCTCTCTCAAGAAACTACATACTTTTGGTTCAGAAATAGAGACGAAGAGTTTCGAAAGTTCTTTGCAGTTGATTCTTGCAGCTCTTTGGTGTATTGCAATGATGTAAAAGGTTTAATTGAGGCACTTGGCGTTCCTTACCAACCAAGTGAATGGAGGCTCTTTATTGATTCTTCTAGCAGAAGCTTGAAGGCAGTACTCTTAAATATTGGCAATAAAATGGCATCTGTACCTATTGGCCATTCAGTTCAGTTAACAGAAAGCTACAAAAATATGAAAGTATTGATTAATACAATCAAGTACTCTAACCACAACTGGTTAATATGTGGTGAACTTGTTAAATATTTCAAGGAATGTTTGTTTCTAAATACCAATGACAGAAGGATATTATACACATATTAGTTTCTCCCTACCCCTAATAAACTTAGTGAAAATTGCCTATGCAAAAAATAGAAGTTCTTAGAAACCATGTACATCAATATGCATCAATATGTTTTCTTTCAGGTTGTGTGCCTTCTTCTTGGGATGCAAGGAGGCTACACAAAATATCCATGCTTCATGTGCTTATGGGATAGCCGGGCGGATAGTCTTCACTATAAGCAAAAAGACTGGCCATCTCGAGAGGCATTCCAAATTGGCTGCCACAATGTGGTAGCTCAACCTCTAGTCCCTCCCAAAAATGTTTTACTGCCTCCTCTTCATATAAAGCTTGGCCTGATGAAGAACTTTGTCAAAGCACTGAATAAAGAAGGCCAAGCTTTTAAGTATCTACTGCAAAAATTCCCACAGATCAGTGATGCCAAGCTCCATGCAGGCATATTTGATGGTCCCCAAATTAGAACTCTGTTAAAGGACAAGCATTTTTACACCAATATGGAAGCCAGTGAACAAGAAGCATGGCGAGCGTTTAGTAAAGTAATCGACGGTTTTCTGGGAAATAAAAGAAGCTCAGAATATATCTCACATGTAAATGAGCTTATGAAAAGCTTCGAAAAAATGGGAGCTCGCATGTCGATAAAAATGCATTTTCTCCAGTCACATCTTGACTATTTTCCGGCAAACTGTGGAGATTATAGCGAGGAACAAGGAGAAAGATTTCACCAAGACATAAAGACGATGGAGACAAGATATCAAGGACGCTGGGACATCAACATGTTAGCTGACTATTGCTGGTGTCTTAAACGCGACGAACCAACATCGCTTCACAAGCGGAGGTCATCAAGGACCTCTTTTCTTGGAAAATAGTTTCTTTGCACTCCTGGGTAAGCTCATAAGTAGTCTGTAAGTTTAAAATTAATTAAAAGAAAGTCGAATTGAGTCGGTATTTTTTTTATTACAAGTAATTGTAATTTATTAAATAACTTTTATATAAATAAGGGATTTTTTTCAAAAATGGCCCTTTTCTAAAAACAGTAGTGCGCTGTATCTCAAAAACCAGACCTGATTGAGCAAAATGAATGTCATATTTCAATTTAGGAGAACAATTTCGTTAGGAATCACTAAAGAAAACCGCAGGAACAGAATTTTTTTTTCAAACGCAGGCCTGTGTAATAATTAAAACCATCTAGATTTACCATTTTCAGTACCTTTTAAAGTTATCATTATTACTACTTATAAAGGAATATTTAATAGGGCCGTCTAGATAATCTATTTTATTACCTTCTAGAATACCCGCTAAAGAGATAACTATTAGTACCTTCTAGACTTATTATTTGCACCTTCTAATGTTGTCATTATCAGATCCGTTTTACCTTCTTAATTGATCATTATTAATACATTCTAAAATTATAATTATTAGTACCATGTCAAGTTATTCTTAGTAGTTATTAATATTATCATTGTTATAAACTTATCATTATCATATTGTTATTTTCGAATTTATCTTAGTCTCGTTTAATGTTACCATTATAGGAATAAGCTTAAGTAATAATTTTCAGTATGTTCTAAAGTTACATTTATTAGTACCTTCATAAGCTATCATTATCGGTACCTTCTATAGTTATTACTACTAGACCCTTCTAAATCGTTCATTTATAATATTTTTTTTATTTTGTTATCAATACCTTAATGAGCAAATTTATGAATGTCTTTAAAAGTTATCATTATTAGAGCCTTTTTAAGTTTTATAGCGTGTACCTTCTTAATTGATTATCATTTTATAATTATAATTATTAGTACCTTCTTAGTATTCTTAGTATAGTTATAATTATTAAAGCCTTCTTAGTATTTTTCAAAAATTTCGTTATTAGTACCTTCAAAAGCAAAATTATGAATGCCTTTAAAAGTTATCATTATTAGAACATTTTTAAGTTTTATAATGTGTACCTTCTCAATTGATCATCATTGTATAATTATAATCATTAGCACCTTCTTGTTATTATTAGTAGCTATTAATGTCATCTTTGATAGCACCTAAGGTTATCATTATTACTACTTTATAATATTATCAATATTAACACATTTTAGAATCATCATTATTAGTACCTTCTTATTTTACTAGTACCTTTAAATTTATCATTATTATAAGTTTCTTAATTTTTGTCACTTTTAAAGTTATGAGTATAAAATGTTTTCTTACACTAATAGTGCATTCTAAAATTATCATTATACCAAACTTTTAAAGTTATTATTAGTACTTTAGAAAGTTATGATTATTCGTACCTTCAATAGTTATCATAATTACAAACCTACAAGACTCTGGTAATTAGTACCTTCTAAAGATATATTCTAGTTGTCTTCTATAAATGTCATTATTATTAGATTCTAATGTTATTATTAGGAACATATATTAGTAAACACCATTATGAACATGTTTTAAGTTATTGAGATATATGCCTTCTTAATTGATCATAATGTGTAACTTCTAAAGTCATTATTACTATCTTTTAAATTTTAGTAATCATTATAAGTACCATTCAAATGTTCTCATTATTAGTTATCATTATTAGTACCTTACCATTATTAGTACCCTCTATAGTTATTACTATTAGGCCTTCTAATCTGATCATTATTAGAATATTTTGAAATGATCGTTATTAGTACCTTCTAGTCGTTATTAGTACCTATTAATGTTATTTTTGATAGTACCTTCTAAAGTTATCAGTGTTACTAATTTATAATGTTATCATTATTAGCACATTCTAAAATCATCATTATACCTTCTAGAACATTCTAAATTTATCACTATCATCAATTCCTATTTTTTCATTAATAGTACTATAAGTGACCTTTAAAGTTATCATTATTGGTATTTTGTAAGGTTATGAGTGCTTTCTAAAATTATCAATATACCTAACTTTTAAAGTTTTATTATTAGTATCTAGGAAAGATTTAATTCTTAGTACCTTCAATATTTATTATAATTCTAAACTTCTCATCATTAGAATATTCTAAACTTGTTATTATTGGTATATTTTCAGCTTGTCATTATAAGTATACATTAATATTACTTTCTAAACTTGTCATTATTTGTATATTCTAAATTTCTTATTATTAGTATATAACTTTTATGATATATATCTTGTCATTATTAGTACACCTTAAAGTTATCATTAATAGTACCTTCTAAACTTGTCGCTAATAATATATTCTATACTTGTTATTATAAGTGTACCCTAAACTTACCATTATTAGTAAACATTAAAATTATCATTAACAGTACCTACAACAAAGCTTAGACTGAGCATTAACATCAAAAAAGACTTAGATACTTTTCCAGCATTCACCCAGCACCCTTGGTACTGTATTCAATGACATAATGCTATGTTTAATGACATAATGCAATTTTGAAAAATAGTGTCATGAAAACAAACAATATGACACCAGGAGACTATTTTGAAAATATTTGTCTTATTACAGACAATCATGAAGGTGTTGAATAAATGGAAAATTATGCAAGATTAGTTAATGTTTATACACTTGAAGTAAACAACTATCATTAGAATACCAGAAAAAAATAGATAACTATAAGAATGTTGTCGTTTTCAACTCCACATATCATACGGAGTCTGCTCCCTTTTTCTACATATATGTATTTACACACACACACACACACACACACACACACACACACACACACACACACACACACACACACACACACACACACACACACACACACACACACACACACACACACACACACACACACACACACGCACACACACACGCACACACACACACACGGCTCGGTGGCGGATTGGTAAAGCACTGGCCTCACAAGCCAGAGAACCGGGGTTCGATTCCCCGGTCGGGCGGAGATAAGTTGGGTTTGTCTCCTTTCACGTGTAGCCCCTGTTCACCTAGCAGCGAGTAGGTACGGGACGTTAGTCAAGGAGTTGTGACCTTGCTGTCCCGGTGTGTGGTGTGTGAGTGGTCTCAGACCTACCCAGAGATCGGCTAATAAGGAGCTCTGAGCTCACTGCCGTAGGGTGGTGTCTGGCTGTCTCGACAGAGACTGCAGCAGATCCGAGGTGAACACACACACACACACACACACACACACACACACACACACACACACACACACACACACACACACACACACACACACACACACACACATATATATATATATATATATACACACACACACACACACACACATACGCACACACACACACACACACACACACACACTCACACACACACACACACACACACACACACACACACACACACACACACACACACACACACACACACACACACACACACACACACACACACACACACACACACACACACACACACACACACACACACACACAAATACACACACGCACACACACACATACGCTCTGGCAGAAGACCTAGTGACTCGTCCCAAGTGCTGATTGGTTGGATGGTGGATTGTTGGGTCAATGGTGTTTTGTAGTGGAGTATGTCTCTCATGTGGGCGTGCGGATGGCAAAATGAAATCTACGCTCTGCTGTACGTTATGGAAAGGTGTTGAACTCGGTGGCGCGGTTGGTGGAGTACCCAACAGTCGCTACGGCGATGAGGGTTCGATTCCTGCCCAAGGCTGAAATAATTTCAGTATCGCTACGCTTCGAGTCATTACTCCAACTCCCGTGAGCGGGGAGTTGGGTGTGTGTGTGTCCGTGTGAAGTCACAGCATTACTAATACATCGGTCATACAAAATCTGAACCGTCTTTCGGGAAGAAAATAACTGTCAATCACGAGCCAAGCACGTGATTCAAAGACCAAGATAAAGGTGAGTACACGCACACACACACACACACACACACAAACAAACACACACACACAAAAAAAACATACACCACGAGCATAGCTCAAGCTTTCATATGATACAACTATGTCAATGCACACACACACACACACACACACACACACACACACACACACACACACACACACACACACACACACACTGGTTGTCTCGACAGAGACTGCAGCAGATCCGAGGTGAATACACACACACACACACACACACACACACACTCACACACACACTCACACACACACACACACACACACACACACACACACACACACACACACACACACACACACACACACACACACACACACACACACACACACACGGCTCGGTGGCGGATTGGTAAAGCACTGGCCTCACAAGCCAGAGAACCGGGGTTCGATTCATGCGGACCCGAAGGGCCTTCGTCCGACAGCACCCCCTCCAGGTTGAACGGCGAAGACCCCAACAAATGCGCCGGCAAGGCTGATGGACCTAGGCGGCTGAAGAAGAAAGAGGGCCAAAGAAACTTCTGGGAACTGGAAGAACTGTCCCGAAGAAGCGAAGCGGCCGCCAAAAAGGGGATCGGTTACACAACAAAATGTACATACTGGTGCGCGACTATAAGTGCTCACAGTGTTGGAGTATTGGTTCCACAAGCTCTATGCACTCTGTATCTCAGGGAACCTCTACGGATATTGCCTTTCAACGCCTCAGTCGCATTTACCGGATGTTCCAGCAAGATGTCGAAGCCCAGAGTGCCACCACAAGTAATGACACTCAAAGTTAAGGATAATTTGACTTTGCTGTTAAGGCTTAACCCACCGCCATTGATATTTAACACTTGTGAGTGTAAAGGTTGGGAAGAAATTGCCTTGTTCCAGTATTTATACATTCACACGTGAGCCAGCACCCTTTAGGTCGTTTCAGTGGCATAGTATGTCCCTGGGGGGAAAGCAGCAATATACCCAACGGGTTTGTTGACGTTGTTCTACTGGATAACTCTTTTTAATTCCTTTGAATTTGGAAAAAAAAATACTCCTTGTTTGAACGTGAGTAACTTTTAGGAGACGCGTGTGTGGTTCCTGAGGTTTTGTTTGTCTAATCTGCCTGGTTTGCGTGGATGGCATCCGAATTGACTGAAGATATTGTCCTGGTCTTATTTGTTTATGTCCTTTATCAAGGTACTTTGTCTAAACTCCTGCCTACGAGCTATTTGTGTAAGGCAGTGATGTCGCGACCCAAAGTTGGGTCAAGTTGGGTCACCAAGCCATTCTAATGGGTCACCATGGATTTCTGGACTTATTATTTTCCACAATATCTATATCTAAGTCTAAATGAAAATATTCTTCTAAAAAAGGTTGTGGAAGTCGGGGAAAGGTGGTATTTCGGTGACACTTTGTCCTAAAAATATTCTTGAAAAAGAGCTTGGGTAAGTCGGGGTCAGGTGGTATTCTTCTTCTTCTTCTTCTTCTTCATCTTCTTCTTCTTCGCGTTCCTCTTCTTCTTCTTCGCGTTCCTCTTCTTCTTCTTCGCGTTCCTCTTCTTCTTCTTCTTCTTCTTCTTCTTCTTCTTCTTCTTCTTCTTCTTCTTCTTCTTCTTCTTCTTCTTCTTCTTCTTCTTCTTCTTCTTCTTCGCGTTCTTCTTCTTCTTCTTCTTCTTCTTCTTCTTCTTCTTCTTCTTCTTCTTCTTCGCGTTCTTCTTCTTCTTCTTCTTCTTCTTCTTCTTCTTCTTCTTCTTCTTCTTCTTCTTCTTTTTCTTCTTCTTCTTCTTCTTCTTCTTCTTCTTCTTCTTCTTCTTCTTCGCGTTCTTCTTCGCGTTCTTCTTCTTCTTCTTCTTCTTCTTCTTCTTCTTCTTCTTCTTCTTCTTCTTCTTCTTCTTCTTCTTCTTCTTCTTCTTCTTCTTCTTCTTCTTCTTCTTCTTCTTCTTCTTCTTCTTCTTCTTCTTCTTCTTCTTCTTCTTCTTCTTCTTCTTCTTCTTCTTCTTCTTCGCGTTCTTCTTCTTCTTCTTCTTCGCGTTCTTCTTCTTCTTCTTCTTCTTCTTCTTCGCGTTCTTCTTCTTCTCCTTCTTCTTCTTCTTCTTCTTCTTCTTCTTCTTCTTCTTCTTCTTCTTCTTCTTCTTCTTCTTCTTCTTCTTCCTCGTGTTCTTCTTCGCGTTTTTCTTCTCTTTCTTCTTTGCGTTCTTCTTCGCATTCTTCTTCGCATTCTTCTCCGTGTTCTTCTTCGTGTTCTTCTTCTTCTTCTTCTTCTTCTTCCTCGCGTTCTTCTTCCTCGCGTTCTTCTTCCTCGCGTTCTTCTTCCTCGTGTTCTTCTTCCTCGCGTTCTTCTTCGCGTTCTTCTTCGCGTTCTACTTCGTGTTCTTCTTCGCGTTCTTCTTTCTCGCGTTCTTCTTCGCGTTCTTCTTCGTGTTCTTCTTCGTGCTGGGGATCCCGTATTGGGGTTCCGCCCCGAGGCCGAGGCCGAAGGGGAAAACGAGGGATTAGAGCGCGGAAAACTGCGGCCGTAGGCCGCCGTTTGCGCAGCCAAGCCCCCGGCGAAGCCGGGGAGGACTAAGCCCGCGGCTTGTCTATATCTATATAAAAATATTCTTCTAAAAAACGCTGTGGAAGTTGGGGACTGGTGGTATTTCGGTGACACTTTGTCCTAAAAATATTCTTGAAAAAGCGCTTGGGTAAGTCGGGGTCAGGTGGTATTCTTCCTCTTCTTCTTCTTCTTCTTCTTCTTCTTCTTCTTCTTCTTCTTCTTCTTCTTCTTTTTCTTCTTCTTCTTCTTTTCTTCTTCTTCTTCTTCTTCTTCTTCTTCGCGTTCTTTGGAACTCGAGCGGATCTAGAGGACTTGAGCGGGTCTTTGGGACTCGAGCGGATCTTGAGTGCTCGATCGGATCTTTGGGACTCGAGCGGATCTTGAGGACTCGAGCGGATCTACGGGACTCCACCAAAATATAGACTAAAAACACGTGGGCGTAAGTCTAAATAAAAATATTCTTCTAAACAACGCTGTGGACGTCGGGGACAGGTGGTATTACGGTGACACTTTGTCCTAAAAATATTCTTCAAAAAGCGCTTGGGTAAGTCGGGGTCAGGTTGTATTACGGTGAAATCCGTGGTGGTGTAAAGCATACAGGTGTCTACCTATCTTCCTATGTGGCTACCAGTCCACTGGGGACAACATGACAGAGGATTCGGCGTCTAAGAATCGGCGGAATCGCCACTTCTGGAAATGGGTGACAGATACCAAGAAGATATCTAAGTTTGCCCTGTACAAGAATAGAGAAGATTTAAACAGATTGAGAGCAGAATACTCCTTGAAGTTTCCCAATCTATACGGGAAGGCCAAAATTTTCTCAGTGTCTGAATCGGTTAAACAGTTTCATCGTAAAATGAAAAAATTTAATACTTCTTTGAGAGAATGCCAAGATTTCGAATACAGCGATGAAAATTTGACAATTTGGAGTTGTTTGATGGTGAAATATCAGAAGCTACTTCGGAAGGATTCCGGAAACATTATTTTGCCGGTTATACAAGTTTCACTAAACATGGCGGTAAATCTGACCACAAAGACTATCAAATGCATTACCTTGAGAGGTCTTTTAAAGCGCACCAACGTACTAAACGTAATAATAAGTTACGCAATCAAAAAAGTGAGGAAAGAAGCAGAAAAGGTGAAGAAACTGAATAATCTTCAAAAGGTTGAAGAAGAAGCAAGACAATTAAAAGAGGCCAAAAGGGCTGTAGCGCGAAAGAAAAAGGAGGAAACAGCAAAAATAGTAGCAAGAAATAAAGTAGTTAGAACTCTTCTTAACGAAAAGGCAATACGTGTATTTTCAGAGGAAGAAGAAAAAATTCTCGACGAAATGCGGGAAGAACGTATGGAGCGACACAGAAAGAAGCCAGATATGGATCCGCGTGAAGCGCTTGACATTAAGTATATAGGGGCTCTCCGTGAAACTGACCAAAAAGGAGTTTCTGAGCATTCCGTTGGTAGAATCGGTGATTTTTAGATAATTTAGTTGGATTCAACCTAATGTTTTCTTTCACGTCATTTTCAACGTCCAATAACAATCTAAGTTTGTCAGATTCACCTCTTTGTTATAAAATCCAAGGTAAAATACACCATAAAATTGGTTTCTTGAAACCTAGCTTATTAGTAGAGGATGACGAGAAAATACGAGAAGCGGCAAAACCATTTTGGAAATCGAGTAATTCGTTCATAGACTTATACTTCTATCACACTAAAGACCAGCAAATTGAGTTGCGTGCTAATACGATGAAGGACAAAGAAGCTCTTAAAAGAAGCAAGAATGACAACACAAGAAAACGCCGAGCAAGAGAAGAAAATGAAGTGTCTGACAACGAGTCAATAATAACCCAGGTTTACGACTACATGACGGTAAATAACGTGTGTCTTTCGGGAATGCTGAAAGAAATAGAGTCTGCGAAATCGCTCATACAAGCTCACGTTAAACAACACGGAAACGTCCCTGACATGACAATAACTCTCAAAACAGCCGAAAATGTGAATACGCGAGAGCATAAAGGTGTTTATCATCTACCTTCTTCCTCCTCAGAAGTTGGAGGAATTGTTAATCTTGGCCCTTCTAGAGATCCATTGATGATAACAATTCAAAATTTCTCACGAGGTTTGTTGAACACACCAATTATTTTTACGACATTTTCCAGTACCCGCTATTGTTTCCTAACGGAGACGCGGGGTACTCTTATAAAATGAAGAAGCAGGGTAAAGCTGGAAAGGAAGTTGGAACTTACAATCGGCTATCAGCTTCCATGTATTATTCGTCTTTATACATGGAGAGAGATGGAGTTTTCAATTACTTGACAAAGGGAAGAAGGCTTTTTCAGCAATTCGTAGTGGATAACTATGTGAAAATTGAAAGTAACAAGTTGTCCTACTTGCAACAGAATCAGAAGCAAATCAGAAGAGAACGTGCAGACATTTTGCGTGGAGAAGACGTAAAAGAGTCGGGACAAAGGATCATTATTCCCGCAACGTTTGTCGGAGGACCACGATACATGAAGTAACGTCAACAAGATGCTCTTGCATTTGTCACGCATTACGGTTCTCCAGACTTTTTCATCACTTTCACAATGAATCCTCAATGGGAGGAAATACAATTGGCAATGAACCAAACAGGTTCTTTTAAAACTCAATCATATGATCGTCCCGATTTGGTTAGTCGAATTTTCAAGTTGAAAATTGATAGCCTAATGGACGATTTGACCAAGAAACATATTTTTGGACGTGTGAAGGCTAACCTTTACAGTATTGAATGGCAGAAGAGAGGTCTTCCTCATGTTCACATCTTGCTGTGGATGGAACAGCGGGTAACCGCGGATTTGGTTGAAAAGCTTATTTAATCAGAAATACCCGATGAGAAAACTGAACCCAGACTTCATGGAATTGTCACAAAATGCACGATTCACGGTCCCTGTAGAGGTTATGATGAGTCAAATTTGTGTTGTCGTCAGGGGAAAAACAATAAAGGAGAAACATGTGGTAAAGGTTTCCCTAAAACGTGTAGAAAGGATCTACTTTTTAGAAACAATGGATACCCGCTGTACAAGAGAAGATCCATCGGTGAAGGCGGACATTCTTTCACGCGAAATATAAAGGGCAAGAAAGTTACTATAGACAACTCATGGGTTGTGCCATACAACCCGTATCTATGCTTGAAGTATAATGCTCACATCAACGTAGAATGTTCCAACTCCATCAAGTGTATAGCCTATGTCACAAAGTACGTAAATAAGGGATGCGATCGCATACTGTTCACAAAGTCAACCGACGAAGGGGCTGTAAACGAAATTAAAAATTTCCAAGAGGCAAGATATGTAAACGCTAATGAAGCAACTTGGAAAATATTCAAGTTCGCTATCCATAAAAGTTTTCCAGCTGTAACTACTCTTGACTTACACTTGGAAGGAGAAAATGAAGTCTTCTATTCGGAAGATTCTTCAGCGAGAGAAATCGATAGAAGAACTAAGAAAGATACTCAGCTGACAGCGTTTTTCAAATTATGTTCGGAAAGTGAATTCACAGCTAAATTATACTATCACGAGATCCCAAATCACTTCTCTTACGACGAAAAGTTTGCTATGTGGATCGAACGGAAAACGTGTACATCTTCACTTGGACGCATTCGAGCAGTGACGAGCAAAGCAGTTGAACTGTTTTACTTGGTCCCACATCTTTCAAAGATCTTCGAACTGTCGACGGTCAAGCATATTCTTCCAATAGAGAAGCAGTCAAAGCGATGGGTCTCCTAAACGATGAAGAAACATGGAAACATACAATAATGGAAATAATTAACCACACTAATGACCGAAAACAACTAAGAGAGACTTATGTGAGCATGTTGGTTTTTTCAGATTTGGAAGATCAATCAGGAATCTGGGAAGAGACCAAAGATTTGTTCGCCAGTGATTTTCTGTATCACCACAAGTTAACCGAGTACAACGATGAAATTTATTTGGACGCTTTAGACGATATACAAGAACATGTGTGGAATTGTGGAGGTGGAAAAATCACCCAGTATGGGCTTCCACCTTCTAGAGATGGTGAAAAAACATCAAATGTTATTCGCAGAGAAAAGTCCTATAACAAAGAAAGTTTACAGAAAAATGTGAACGAAAAAATGTCACTTTTAAATGACAAGCAGAGACACTGTTACGACGTTGTGA
>NW_027467718.1:952500-965000 GCF_046742065.1 Oratosquilla oratoria | reverse complement strand
TATGTCTTGAAATGAAGTTTAAGATGTCAGGGTGAACGAGCCCACACACTACACCGATCCAGCCACACATCCCTTGTTCTCCTCAGACATTATGGAAAGGGCAGGTCAGTTATCTCCGCGTGACCCAAAGCCCTCTACTTCTCATGGTGCAAGGCATAAGAATATTTACAATAGATAAACAAATGAATAAATAAAATAGATGAAATAATGAATAAAAAATAAATAAATAAATGAATAAATAGATAAATAGATTTGAGAGCTGGGATTCTGTAGAAAAAATCTACCACCGGTATTGGTAGTCGGTAGCGAACCTCGTCCAATCGGTATCGGTAGATCGGTAGATTTTCAGAAATCTACCGATTGAAGGCGGTATTCGGTAGATTCGGTATCGGTAGATTAAAAAAACTCTATATATAATAAAAAATGCTTTTAAAGGCCCATAACACAATTTTTAAGTTATTTCTCTCTATCGAATAGAAGTAAATTAGTCTTTTAATACCTTATTTAAGTAAAAAAAAATACATAACTTATTTAATAAATTAATTTCTCCTTCAAAAAATAAACATCAAACTGAAAAAAGTTAAATTTAAACAAACTAGACAATACAGCATTATTTATTAACTTTTAAACATTTTATTAAACTATACAAAATGAATCACAAAATAAATTTCTTCCCAACACAAAAAAAATTACAACTGAAGCAGTCTTGAGCCTCCTACTCCAGGTCGGTGTCGGCGCCTTTCTTAAGGTCCTCCTTGAGGAAGGTCTTGAACTTCTCGCTGTTGCCCTTCAACATCACCAACTGCTCAAAGTTGTTGGCAGTCAGGGAGGACCTCTTGGGGAGGAGGATGTTGCCGGCGGTGCTGAACAACCTCTCAGCGGCAGCGGAACTGTGCAGGGAGGTGTTGTATTTGACAAACAACTTCACCCAGGCGTCGCGGTGGCCGGCAGGAAACTGCTCCTTCCTGACGACGTGGTCCCTGGCCCTGGCCCAGTTGATGACCTCCAGCTTGATGGCCTCCTCCAGCGTAGAGTTGTTGGCTGGGGTGGTGGAAGTAGAAGGCCCATAGAGGTCATCATAGCAGAAGTACTGATCGCCACCCTGATCAGCAGCTGCCTCCTACGTAGGGGTTGGACTGACGATGTCGACCAACTCCCTGACAAGCCTCTCCTTGATGGTGGTGTAGTCCTGCTCCGCAAGGCGGTAGATGGCCTGGAGAGTGTGAGCTGGGTGGGTGGCGGTGGCCATCAGCAGGTGCTCCTCCGCGAACAGGTGACCAAATTTAATAATAATAATAAAAAAAAGCACATATAAGTTTTTATTTATAAAATTTCTTTAAAATCAATCATTTCTTTCAAGTTTTATCTAAGCGACTTAATTATAAATTTTTTTATTTAAATTTTAGTTTTGAATAAAAGATAAAATTAAAAAAAGCTAAGAATTTTTTTTACAAGTTTTTAAAAGTTTATAAAAGTTCTTACAAGAGTTTTTTATCTTACCTGTTGACAAAGCCATTAGTGAGGTTGTCCTGGTCGAGGAGGTAGTCCACAAGCTTCTTGGCGTGCTTGAGGTTGCGGCTCTGCTGCTGCTGGAGCTTCTTCTTGAGGAGCATCAGGTCGGGCAGGAGGTTGCCCATGTAGGCCCACTTGTCTGACTGCATCCTGTCCAGGCAGGTGGCGACAGGCTCCATCACGTCCAGGTACTCCTTGATGATCTCGGCATCCTTCATGTCGAAGCCGGCGGAGCCCTGGTCGGCGAGGATGCGGTTGATGGCAACCTTGGCGTCCTGCTTCTCCAGCACAAGCTCCATGAGGGCCTTCATGGAGTTGAAGTAGCTGTTCCACCTCGTAGCTACAGGGGTGACGAGCCTTCTGCCACCCAGAGCCTCCTTGATCTTGTTGGCGTAGACAGAGGACCTATTCTGCAGGTTCCACAGGGCCTGGGCCTTGGCCCCAGGCCTCCTGAAGACAGCCCTGGGCCCCTTGTTCCACTCAGGCACCTCTACTACGTCCGTCGTGGCCAGCAGGTTGAGGGTGTGAGCACTGCATCTAAAATGTGGCGGAAGCTGTGACTCATCATCCCCCCTGTTGCGCAGCATGTCCGAGACGTCGACGACCTCGCTGTTGACGATCGCCTCGTCGGTCTGCTCCTCGAGCTCCTCCTCTGTCAACTCTGGCCTGGTGGTGGTGTCGGCGGCAAAGTGCTCGAAGGCTGCCACGTAGTTGCGCCAGTTGTCGGTGGTGCAGTGGGTGATCTTTTTGCTGATGTCGAACTCCGCGAAGATGTCAGACAGGTTCCTTGCCAGAACTCGTCCTGTCTGCTTCTCCATCAGCTCCCTGCACGCAAGAGTTGCTGCCTTCCTCTCCAAAGTGATGGGGTCGATCCAGTGCACCGTACAGCCGAGGAAGGCCCTCCTGTGGGACGTCCAGGAGTCGGCGGTGGTGGCCACAAGGTCGACGTCCTGCAGGGTGGCCTTGACCTCATCCTTGACCTGCCAAGGAAATTAGGCTTGATAGAATACTCTTTAAAAAATAAAAAGTTTTGCTTTTAATTATAAATTATCAATTTAAAACTTAAGTTAAAACAAAAAAGGAATACCTTAAATGTGACTTTTAAAAGTTATAAGTTAATAAATAACATGTTAATAGTTGTTTAAAAAAATAAAAATAATGTTTTAAGTTAACTTTACTTTCAACTAGCTAGTTTAAATTTTAATTCTTAAATAAAAACTTTACCTGTACAGCGTACTTGTTGAGCCGCTTGGTGAGGGTCTTCCTGCAGGGCATCTTGAACTCGGGCTTGAGGAAGTTCAAGAAGGTCCTCGTGGCCTCGTCCTCGGTGTCGCAGAGGGGCTTGAGGCCCTCCGCGAACCAGACCACGTACGCCTGCTGGGCCAGCTCCTGCGACCAAGCCTTGGGCCTCTCCGTCGCCTCCTTCAGGGTGATCTGGCGGCTGGTCTTCTCTATCTTGGTCGTCGGCTTGAGGTTGAGGTTCCCCCTCGACTCGCTGTCGAACTTTATCTTCTGGGGGCACTTGCAGCAGCTGGCCATCCCCTTGTGCAGTATCTTGTCCTTGAACTTGCTGCTCTTCTGGGAGCTCTCCAGCTTGTAAAACTTGAAGAACCTTAAAAAGAAAAGATAAAGATTAAAGAAGTTAAAGACTTAAACACTTCTTAAAAACAGTGGCATAAAGATAAAACTTATAAAAGTGATAAAACCTAAATAAAAAAAATTGCAACTTACTCGTTAAGGCCGTGAAGAGAGCCCTTTAGCTCCTCCTCGGCGTTCAAGGCCTGTCCCCCTCCCTGGGTCTCCTCGTGGTCGGAGGTCTCCTCGCCGCTGGCGCTCATCATGTCCACGCTGCTGCTGGCCAAGGTGTCCAGCCTGCTGGTGGACATGGAAGATGTCCTGGAGAGGCTCCTGGTGTCCTCTAGGGGGTCGGCTGGGTCACTAAAACCAAATTAACATTTTTAGTTAATTTTTTTTTTTTTTTTTTTTTTTACAAAGTAAAAACTGTCAATCAGAAATTTTCAGATAAAAAGGAAAAGGCCTTTTTTTTAAATTTAAATTTAACAAAGTGCCTTATGAAAAGCAAGAGACAAAACTATCTAACAGTTTCAACAAAACGTCTTTTGAAAAAAGGCCTTTTTTAACAGATAAAAGATTTTAGATTAAAAAAAATCATTTAAGTTTTAACTACCTGATGATTGAGGCATCCGAGAGGCTGCTGCGGCTGCTGGTCCTATCTTCCTGGGCCTGGGATTGCCTGCTGGGGCCGGGGACCGGGCTACTGGTCAGGAACCTCCTCATGTTGATGGCGACTAGAACCTAACCTAACGAGCTACACAGAAACGATTAAAGCGAGAGAAACAAGTTTATATGATTAAATACTTAATTCACTGACTTGATCAAAACTTTTTGATTTTTTTTTTTAATGTAAAATAAAGTTTAAAAAAGGAAAATCACTTGGAAAGTTAAAAGCACAAAACGATTAAGTGTTGCTGCCGCGGCGGGCGGACTTACAAACACTGCCACTTAAAACACTAGGCGATGAGGCTGAGCACGTGGTCGAGAGCGTAGGAGCTAGAGCGTAGGTGTACTCGCGTCGGCAGGCCAAACGAGAGTGGGGCTCCCGCCAAAAGTTTTGGCGGGAGCAAGAATCTGCTAGGTCGTGGCGGCCTCTGATTGGCTGAGAACGCCCAGAACGGCCGGTGATTGGCTAAGCGTGATGACGTCAAAGTAATTCCTGGAATTTCCTGCTAACTGCTTCCCATAGATGCGCTCGAACGTGTTGAAACTTGTCCGTTTCATTTTGCCGGGGTCGTCTTCTCTTAAGTCTTAACAAAAAAGTCCCGCGCTCGCTTTTTCAATCTACCGATACCGATTGACTGCCAATCATGCAATCGGTAGCGGTATTCGGTAGTTTCTTCAAAATACCGAATGATCGGTATCGGTAGCAGAAATCTACCGCCGGTAGTACCGATCTACCGACTACCGAATGTCAATCGGTAGTCCCAGATCTGATAGATTTACATGAAAACAAAGAAACAGTGGACGATTGAAGTAGCAGTGGTGAGGAACAAGTGTGAAAAATTAGTAGAAAAGTTCCCCGTCACTCACCCATGCTCTCTGCCCGATACCTCCAATTAACAAAATGTACAATTTCGCAACACCACCACGCCTAAACTAAATCAAATACTTAACTAATATTTGGTTTTCCTATGCTTTTCCATACAGTCTTTTCTTTTTAAATTTTTCTTAACCACGAATAATTGCGCACCATGGGTATGACCGACGAAACCCTACAATGTATAGCTCAATTTCGGATCCTAAAGCTGGCTGACGGCATAGGATATTAAAACACACACACACACACACACACACACACACACACACACACACACACACACACACACAATATCATATATATCATATGTATCGTATATATATATATATATATATATATATATATATATATGTTGAGGTGTGAAGACAGAATGAGTGGTAGGGTGGTGAGTTTAAACGCCAAGAATCCGTTGAAGTTTTATTTCTGACGTTTCGTCCAACTAGGACTTCTTCAGAGTGTACACAAATAGAACAATGACAACTTATATACCCGCACAGCTCACCCCGTTCCCCCTCGGTCAATGCTGCTGCCATCTCTCTTTCGTCTTGCCTCATGGATGATTAGTCCGCTTGCTATCCTCGCCAGCTTGACGAAACCGTCCCGATGGTTGCTGCATGGGAGTGAGGTAATGTATGCTGCCTCAATTGTCCTCCTTTCCTTTCTATCGAGTCCAGTATGGAGCACCTCTGTTTTTTCCCAATCCGGCAAGTGGCCAAATTTGTCGATGTGTACCACTAAAGAGTTAGACGTCCGGTGGGCTTTGATGTCATTTTTGTGCTCAGTTGTCCGCTTGTGAATTCCTCTGCTAGTTTCGCCATAGTAACTAGCGGGGCAGGTTTTACAAGGAATTCTATAAATTAAACTGTTGTCTTCGTTTTCTATTTTGTTTCTAATTTTATTTCTCACAACGTCGCCAATTTTTACCCCCGTGCTGAATGCCAGTTTCAGGCCTGCCTTGGTGAGACTTTGTTCCATGACGTTTGAGCACTTGGAGTTGGGAACGGACAGATACCCACGGTTCTCATCATTAGCCTCTTTTCCTTTGACACCCCTATTTCTTATTTGTAACGCCTTTTCCTTATTTCTATATAAAAAGCCTGCTGGGTAATATAATTTTTTGAAAATATTAAAAATGCAATTAATTTCCTCCTGGAGAAATTCCTCACTACATATCCTAAATGCTCTCAGGAAAAAAGCCTATAACGATTCCACTTTTTATTTTGTTGTGGTGTGCGGAGAAGAAATGCACGATGTCGTTTTTGTTTGTGCATTTTCTGTGGACTGAAAATGCTGTCTTGTTACCACGTCTCCATACTACTGTGTCTAGAAAGGCCCGATGGTTTATCTTTCTCACGTTCCATTGTGAATTGGATGTCACGTACTATCTTGTTTAACTCTTGTAACTTAACATCCAAATCAGTATCTGTGGGTGCGACGACGAGTACATCATCCACATACCGCATCCAGGTGGAGTCTTGGCCCATTATTCCTATGAAATTGTCTTTCTCTAGTACCTCCATGTACAGAGAGGCTAACACGGCACTGAGAGGACTTCCCATAGCAAGCCCACGACACTGAATATATTCTTCGTTGTTGAAGATTAGAGGACCAAATTTTATACAAAGGGAAATTAGTTTTAAATAATCCTTCTTACCTACAGGCAAATCCTCGTCTTTTACGTCCTTGACTACCTCCTCAGCAGCTTTTAATGCCCCGTCAATAGAAACATTCGTAAAAAGGCTGGTTATATCATACGAAACCATGGTCTTATCTGATAGATCTACGTCCTTCAACCTGTCGATCAGGTCACTTGAGTTTTTAAGGTGGGCTTTGCTCAATGATCCTAATCTGGCAGACAAGGGTTTGGCCAAGTATCGGGCCAATTTGTGTGGGGCACTGCGGATCCCGGATATGATAGGCCTCATGGGAATGTTGGGTTTGTGGGTTTTTGGTAGTCCACGCATACTGGGTGGTCTAGGAGTTTCTTCCAGTAACCCCACTAATTTCTTGCCTCTGTTTGATTTCATGAGTATACTCCTAGCTTCTTTCTTGAATTTTTCCCCTTCCCTTGTCGCGTAACCTATGGGTTTCTTAACATATGTTGTAGTGTCGCTTAGGAGCTCTAACATTTTATCGTGGTAGTCAACTTTATTCAAGATGACGATTCCTCCCCCCTTATCAGCACTCGTGATAACCAGATTTTCATTATTTCCTAAGTCTTCTAAGGCAACTCTATATCTTCTTGGTAGGGCGTAATTGTTTGATGTCGCTAGCGCATGAAAACATGTAATAATGCCTTGTTTGAAGCCTTTTTCTATGTCACTGTCCTCCCATCTGTAGTTTTTAGTCACATAATCCGTAAAACTATTTTTGCTAACACCGATATCAAACTTGAAACCTAGAGAAAGGGCTTGTTTCTCTGTGTCTGTTAAGACATGGTCAGACAAATTCATTATGAGATCTTCTCTCCCTGTTCTATTCCATTCACGAGAAGATATAGAGTTGCCTTAGAAGACTTAGGAAATAATGAAAATCTGGTTATCACGAGTGCTGATAAGGGGGGAGGAATCGTCATCTTGAATAAAGTTGACTACCACGATAAAATGTTAGAGCTCCTAAGCGACACTACAACATATGTTAAGAAACCCATAGGTTACGCGACAAGGGAAGGGGAAAAATTCAAGAAAGAAGCTAGGAGTATACTCATGAAATCAAACAGAGGCAAGAAATTAGTGGGGTTACTGGAAGAAACTCCTAGACCACCCAGTATGCGTGGACTACCAAAAACCCACAAACCCAACATTCCCATGAGGCCTATCATATCCGGGATCCGCAGTGCCCCACACAAATTGGCCCGATACTTGGCCAAACCCTTGTCTGCCAGATTAGGATCATTGAGCAAAGCCCACCTTAAAAACTCAAGTGACCTGATCGACAGGTTGAAGGACGTAGATCTATCAGATAAGACCATGGTTTCGTATGATATAACCAGCCTTTTTACGAATGTTTCTATTGACGGGGCATTAAAAGCTGCTGAGGAGGTAGTCAAGGACGTAAAAGACGAGGATTTGCCTGTAGGTAAGAAGGATTATTTAAAACTAATTTCCCTTTGTATAAAAATTTGGTCCTCTAATCTTCAACAACGAAGAATATATTTCAGTGTCGTGGGCTTGCTATGGGAAGTCCTCTCAGTGCCGTGTTAGCCTCTCTGTACATGGAGGTACTAGAGAAAGACAATTTCATAGGAATAATGGGCCAAGACTCCACCTGGATGCGGTATGTGGATGATGTACTCGTCGTCGCACCCACAGATACTGATTTGGATGTTAAGTTACAAGAGTTAAACAAGATAGTACGTGACATCCAATTCACAATGGAACGTGAGAAAGATAACCATCTGGCCTTTCTAGACACAGTAGTATGGAGACGTGGTAACAAGACAGCATTTTCAGTCCACAGAAAATGCACAAACAAAAACGACATCGTGCATTTCTTCTCCGCACACCACAACAAAATAAAAAGTGGAATCGTTATAGGCTTTTTCCTGAGAGCATTTAGGATATGTAGTGAGGAATTTCTCCAGGAGGAAATTAATTGCATTTTTAATATTTTCAAAAAATTATATTACCCAGCAGGCTTTTTTATATAGAAATAAGGAAAAGGCGTTACAAATAAGAAATAGGGGTGTCAAAGGAAAAGAGGCTAATGATGAGAACCGTGGGTATCTGTCCGTTCCCAACTCCAAGTGCTCAAACGTCATGGAACAAAGTCTCACCAAGGCAGGCCTGAAACTGGCATTCAGCACGGGGGTAAAAATTGGCGACGTTGTGAGAAATAAAATTAGAAACAAAATAGAAAACGAAGACAACCGTTTTAATTTATAGAATTCCTTGTAAAACCTGCCCCGCTAGTTACTATGGCGAAACTAGCAGAGGAATTCACAAGCGGACAACTGAGCACAAAAATGACATCAAAGCCCACCGGACGTCTAACTCTTTAGTGGTACACATCGACAAATTTGGCCACTTGCCGGATTGGGAAAAAACAGAGGTGCTCCATACTGGGACTCGATAGAAAGGAAAGGAGGACAATTGAGGCAGCATACATTACCTCACTCCCATGCAGCAACCATCGGGACGGTTTCGTCAAGCTGGCGAGGATAGCAAGCGGACTAATCATCCATGAGGCAAGACGAAAGAGAGATGGCAGCAGCATTGACCGAGGGGGAACGGGGTGAGCTGTGCGGGTATATAAGTTGTCATTGTTCTATTTGTGTACACTCTGAAGAAGTCCTAGTTGGACGAAACGTCAGAAATAAAACTTCAACGGATTCTTGGCGTTTAAACTCACCACCCTACCACTCATATATATATATATATATATATATATATATATATAAATCAAGAATATAGTCTTCCAAGGCAGTCATTGAGAATTTTGAGTCGTTATTTTTGTTTTCTGACGTCAGATTTTTATGTCTCTGATCTTTAGATATCTACTTGGATTTTTTTTTACCTGTTGAAGACATATGTGTTTTTCTCTACTCTATTATTCTTGTTAAGATAGAGCATTATTTTGGGGGGTAAATTAAAAAAATACTGTATGATAAAAAAGATGTCCTCGTGAAAACTATTTTATAATTATCATAATCATTATATAAGTGTGTTTGTATGTGAGAGGTTCCAATGATATACATTGGCATACTTAATAAAGCGACCTGGTGTCATTGATGTGTCCCCTCGCTTGGAAATAATGCTGGATTTCCCCTGTTTCATAACACTGTATCTGCCCTCGACATTAGAGAAGGAAAAGAAAATTGTTTCCCATACAATATTGCAATATGATTTTCACGCACAAATAAGCGTGCTTGCAGGCAATCATGCCCACACAAATACAGGCGAGCGCAGGCATGCACACGCACAAACACACGTACACACACACACACACACACACACACACACACACACACACACACACACATACACACGTGGCGCAGTTGGTAGAGTTCCCGGCTGCCACTACGGCGGTCCGAGTTTGAATCCCATCCAGGGCTGAAATAATTTCAGTATCGATGAGCTGCGGGTTGTTACTCTAACTCTCGTGGGCGGGGAGTTGGGTGGGTGTGTACGTGTAAAGCCACGTCCACACGGTCGAGCTGTGCCTGGCAGGCTGTGCCTGGCAGGGCAAAGTCTGCAGACAATGCCCGCGTAAGGTGTCTGTGGTGGTTGGAGGGCAGTCGGACGCCAGCAGTTGTTTGGTTCATTACGGTACGATCACCATGGTGCGCGCCATACTTCGAAAGAAGATAGCACTACATTCTATCATAATTGGTGCCTGCATTAAAAAGAAAAACAAGAGACCACAGAGACGTGTCTGGTGCCGTGAGTGGTTGCAGAGACGTGAAAGAATGGGTAGCTCTGTAACAATCCTGCGTGAATTGCAGGAGGAAAATGAAACTTTGTATCGAAAGTGGAGAGCCACATTCAGAGGCAACAGACAAATATGAGGCAAAGCATTACACCAGCAGCACGTGTAGAGGCAACTCTCAGATACCTGGCTGCTGGATGTTGCTACACATCCCTTCAATACAATACGAGGATATCCAAGCAGAGTCTGTCCATCATCATACCAGAAACCTGTGATGCTATATATGAAGCTCTGAAGGATGATTACATGAAGGTAAGCTATGTAGATAGTAATGAGATCCTACTAATGAAATTGTGAGAAATTCATGTATACATTGAGCCATAAACTATACCATACTCGTACCATGAGGTTCCACTCTCCCAAATGAACCCTATACACAAAACACCACCGTGCGAATCACAGACATACTGTACTATTTAGGGTAATATATCACTTCATATTAAATACCTGTACTTGTCTATGAAAAGTGCAACATAACGTAAACCCTGAAAATATAATACATATCCTATGTAATAATATCATATATAATACAACTAATTATCTAGTACATATTGCACCTTTACCAAATTATCAAAGAATCTTTATTTATACAACTTGCATGTACCACTTACTAATTTCTTTCCTATTCGGTGCACATTTTAATCCAGTCGTACCTACTAACCTGCTCCACCCCTGACATGTTTCACCTTATTCGGTCAACTTTGTCGACGATGTTAGTTTACCGAGTTTACCCAAACATATTTGAATTAGATTTTCGGCATATATTTTATTGTCGCCATGCATCTGTCGTAGACCGTTTGCGACAACATTACCAAAATCTTCGCAGTCGTGTGTAGATGGCAATGCATACAGTTGTTGGAGAGCTTATTCTATAACTTTATCTGTGTCGTCCGATACCCGAGCCTTCTTGGTGGGTCTTTTCCTAGCGGATGACACAGGAGACTGTTCGCGTATACAGGTATTGTCCGTACGACTGCAAGAAGTGGGTGCTGTCGAAGCTCTGGGAGAATCCTGTAGCTCCAGGAGAAGGGGATCAGTATAAATCTGTTAAATAAAAGTGAAGCATGAGTATATGTGTCACCTTGACATAGTGATCTCGCTGCCTTGACCTATATAAGCACATCTGTAGGAGTAGTAGTAGTAGTATTAGTAGTAGTAGCAACCAATGGTAAAAATAATAGGACTTAATGAGACACACACACACACACACACACACACACACACACACACACACACACACACACACACACACACACACACACACACACACACACACACACACACACACACACACACGACTCGGTGGCGCAGTTGGTAGAGCACTGAACTGCCACGATAGTGGCCTGGAGTTCCTGGTTCGAATTCTGCCCAGGGCCGAAATTATTTCGGTACCGCTGCGCTTCGGGTCGTTACTCTGACTCTCGTGGGCGGGGAGTTGGGTGTGTGTGTGTGTGCAAGGTCATAGCATTACCCATAGATCGGACCTACAAGCTCTGAGCTCTCTTCCAGGAGGGAAATAGCTGTTGATCACGAGTCCAACACGTGATCCAAAGACCAAGTAAATACACACATACACATACATTCAGCTGTCGGGAGAGCAGGAGGAGGAGAAGGAGCTGTAAAAAGAGACGGTGAAGGAGGAAAGGATTCATTTCATTTCATTGTTACTGGTATACTTGCAGGTACCTACAACCCCGGAAGAATGGATGCGTGTGGCACAAGGATTTTTTACAAGATGGAACTTCCCCAACTGTCTAGGAGCCATAGACGGGAAACATATATCGATAAGGCCTCCACAAGACAGCGGGTCGTATTTTTTCAACTATAAGGGTACCCACAGCATCGTCTTACTTGCAGTATGTGATGCTAATCTGGAATTTATCTATGTAGACATTGGTGCAAATGGGAGAGTTTCAGATGGAGTGTGGAACAACAGTGATCTCTGCCATCGTATTGCAAACAACAGTGCATACAGGCCTACCAACGGACAAACAACATGTTTCCGGGGAGTGACAGAATCTTGCCTTAGGTATTTGTGGCAGACGATGCTTTCCAACTGCAGAGGCATATAATGAAACCCTTTCCACACCAAAACCAAACACGAGAGGAAATAATTTTTTCTTATAGACTTTCCAAGGCTAGGCGCACTGTTGAGAATGCATTTGGCATTCTCACTAATAGGTTTAGGGTGTTTTTATCGCCAATTAGTCTATCCCCTGGGAAAATTGAAAAAGTTGTCCTTGCATGCACGGCACTGCATAACTACCTCAGACGGGATTTTGGTAGCCAATATACACCTCAGCGAGCTGTGGACTCGGAGGATTTTCGTAGGGGAACAATAATTCCTGGTGACTGGCGCGTAGCACCGCAGTTGTTGGAGTTGCAACGATGTGGTTCGGGATCTACCACTATTGGCAACAATATCCGTACCCAGTACATGAACTAC
>NW_027467718.1:920000-950000 GCF_046742065.1 Oratosquilla oratoria | reverse complement strand
TAATGACTATGAAACTTATGTATCAATACAGAGAGATTTAAAAAAGACAATAAGAAAAAGAAAACGACAATACGAAATGAACATCGCTGATAAATCCAAAGAGAATCTCAAAGAATTCTATAGTTACATTAGAGATAAAAAGGTTGTTAGGAATCACATTGGTCCACTATTATCTGCTGATGGTCAACTTGAATATTCAAATGAAGGAATGTGTAATATCTTAAACAATTATTTTAGCTCGGTATTCGTAAACGAAACACCTCAAAGTGAATTCCAAACTGAAACCTGTGAAAAGTCTAGGGTAAACTTACTCACTACGGTAAATATAACAAAAGAAAAAATTAAAAGGTGTATAGACAAACTCAAAGTTAATAAAACAACAGGGCCTGACGGTTGGCATCCAAGAATCTTAAAGGAAATGAAAAATGAGATTGTTGTTCCATTAGAAATTATTTTCAAGAAATCCATCATATCCGGAGATGTCCCAAGAGAATGGAAGCTAGCTAACGGTACTCCCATATTCAAAAAAGGTGACAAAAAGAAACCAAATAACTATAGGCCTATAAGTTTGACTTCAATCGTAGGAAAAATAATGGAAACTATCATCAGAGATGCTATCAAGCATCATTTAGAAAGTGACTGTTTAATAAATGATAGCCAGCATGGTTTCAGACGGAAACGTTCTTGCGTGACTAACTTACTCGAATTCTACAATACAGTTATCTCGAATTATGACAAAAGAAACAATATACATTTAATATATCTAGACTTTGCAAAAGTTTTTGATACCGTCCCACACGAAAGACTACTTACTAAATTAGCTCTGCATGGAATAAGTGGTAGCCTATTAGGTTGGACTAGTAATTGGTTGAATGGTCGAAAACAGAGAGTTGTTTTAAATGGAAAAACTTCTGGATGGAAAAGTGTTGCAAGTGGAGTTCCTCAGGGTTCCATTCATGGGCCACTTCTATTCATAGTATATATAAATGATATAGACCATGGACTAAAATCTACTGTTTCCAAATTTGTTGATGATACAAAACTGTGCGGAGTGGCAAATGATCACTCAAACCAATTAGATATTCAAGAAGATTTAGATAAATTACAGCAATGGTCTGAAAAGTGGCTAATGAAATTTAACACAAGTAAATGCAAGGTAATGCACATGGGTAAAAATAACAGTAAGTACGATTACAAGTTATTTGGAAATTCGTTAACAAAAGTGGATAGTGAAAAAGATCTGCGCGTAATTATCAGTAACGACCTCAAATCATCCAAGCAGTGTATTTCAGCCTCTGAGAAAGCAAATAAGATTATGGGACTGATTGCGCGATCTTTTGATTTAAAAAATCCATCACTCATTAACAAGCTATATAAATCGTTAGTTCGTCCACATTTGGAATATGCTGTTTCCGTATGGTCACCGAATCTCATTAAAGACATTGACAGACTGGAAAAAGTACAACGGCAAACCACAAAACTGATTCCAAATATCAAAAATAAATCATACGAAAATCGACTAAAACACATGAATCTGTTTTCCCTAAAAAAGCGTAGACTCAGAGGTGACTTGATACAGGTCTTTCAGATTTTAAAGGGAATTGACAACATCAAAAGTGACAAAATTTTCACATTGAATGAGAATCAGACAAGAAACAATGGTCTCAAACTGTCCGGAAATAGATTCAATTTGGAAGTAGGTAGAAACAACTTTGCCAACCGTGTAGTTAATGAATGGAATAAACTTCCTGCACAGGTAGTGGAATGTAGTTCAGTTCGAAGCTTTAAGAATCATTTAGATAAATACCTAAGTAAGATGCTGTAATGATTATAATTTATCTTATATTGTTTGTTTTTGTTTTGTTATCATTTGTCTGTCTGATTTTCATTTATTATTATTTATATGTCAATTTATTATTATTTACTATTTACCTGTTTGTTTATTATTTAACTATACCTATGCATTTATTTATGTATTTTATTTGTTATTTACAATATTATAGTTTTTATTTATTATTTTATTATTAATATTATTTTTTTTCGCATCCGACCTAGATATGGATCAAAAGGTCTCCTGTCGGCATGCTCCGCCTTTGTAATCCTTTGTAGGATCGTTACCACCAAATAGTGTAGGACAAAGAGTATATAATTGTTGGTACAGAAATAAAGAAACAAAACAGGGAGGAGGAGTGATGTTATTAACCAAAAAAGGCCTTAATGTGACAAAAATTACAGAAGGAAAGAGCAATGTGGAATTGATTATGATAAGAGTTGAGGATAGTGATATGAAAAATAGAAAATATGCAGTAATTTATGTCCCACCCAAAACCCGCGCATAGAATGAAAGTGAACACTCTAAAATGCTGGAAGACACAAGAAATACACTAAATGAAATATTAAAGAGAGAAGGAAATCTGGTAATTATGGGTGATTTTAACTCGAAAGAAATATGTTGGGAAGAGATGACTGTGAAAGGTGATGAAGATCACTGGGGAAACATATTACTCGAAATGACCATTGATTACACATTGACACGATGGGTTAAGGAAAACACCAGATATAGAAACAACAATGAACCCTCAAGATTAGATTTGATATTCACTTCAGAATCCGAAATTATTGATAAAATCGAATAAAAGACACCAATTGGAAAAAGTGACCACATTCTAATGGAACTAGAATTAAATGAAGAAATGAATATAGAAATAAACGAAAAACACAGAAAAGGAAGACTAGTGTACAACAAAACAGATTTTGAAAAACTTAGAAAATTCTTTCGAGAAGCAAATGGGAGAATTTTTGATAATGATGAAATAAAGGTGGAGGAGAAATGGACAATTTGGATGGAAATTTATAATGAGGGTGTGAATAAGTATGTACCTAGACAAAAACAAGAAAGGGTGTATATAAAATCCTGGTATAATAAAGAGTGCAGTGAGTTCCAATACAGAAGAGATAAAGCCTGGAAAAGATGGAAATAAAAAATGAGAAATGGAAAATATATACCAAACTAAGAAATGAATATGTTAAATTATGTAGAGAAGAAAAAAGAAACTATGAAAAGGACATAATAGATAAATGTAAGGATCAACCCAAGCTATTTTATAGACATGTGAACGGCAAACTAAAAAATAAACAGAGAATGCACAAACTATGTCAAGGTAATAAAGAATACACAGAAGATATAGAAATGGCAAATATTATGAACAAACATTTCCAATCTGTATTCACCAAGGAGAAGAATAATCCATAACACTGTGACCAAAAAATTGAAGCAAAATTTCCTCCTCTGATGAAAATAAACATTACTCAGAATGAAATAAGGAATTAAATACTAAAACTAGATGCTAATAAGTCACATGGACAAGATGGAGTTGCCAACTGGATCCTGAAAGAATGTATAGATGAACTAACAGGAAAAATATACAAAATAATACAGTAGAATGCTCTCTTGAAGAAGGAAAACTACCAGGAGACTGGAAAAATGCCAATATAGTACCAATATATAAAGGGGGAAATAAAGAAGACCCAACAGAATTATGAAAGGAAATTAATGCCTTGATAGAGAGGACCTATTAAAAAGGGACAGAGGAAAAACAAGAGGACATACAATGAAGCTCAAAAAGGATAACTACAGAAGAGACTTGAAAAAGAACAGCTTCCCACACAGAGTGATAGATATATGGAATAAATTAGATGAAGAAATAGTGTGTGCAAACACAATACAACAATTTAAGAACAAACTTGATCTTGCAAGATACAAAAACGGGTCACTATGTGCATAGCTCCCCTTCCCGTATAGTACAACTAGGTAAATACATTTATACTTTTCTTCCCTGTCTCTCTTAAATTCCATGTCTATGCCCCATATAGTGGTGTAGATACAATTACCCCTTCATACAATCTTCTAATCTTTGCTGCATCCATTCCCAAATGCCCATTTCTTACAACACTTTTTAATCCCCCCAAGCTATTTACTTGCTTCTTTCAAGCTACAATTTACCTCCACCTCCATTCCTCTCTTTCCTGCCACATGCAACCCCAAGTACCTAAAAATATTCACTTCCTTCAGCCTCTCTCCTTTAAAACTTACTTCCAATTTGCTGCCATCCTCTCCCCTTGTATAACTCATCACCTTATTTTTACCCACATTCACCTTCAACTTTCTCCTATCATACAACCTTCCCAATCTCTGTCAATAACTCCCTTAATCCCCTCTCTGATCCTGCCACAAGTGCAGTGTTGTCAACAAGCAACAACTAGGTCACCTCCCACTTTTCTCCATTTTTTTAAAACTAGCCCCTACCTTTTACCCTTGTATTTACCTTCCTTATTATTACTGTCATTATCATCGTCATTAAATGTGCTACTTCTGCATGGACTAGTTCAGCTGCAGTATTTACTTCATGGTTTCTTGTAAATCCAAAACTGGAAAAAACAACTAAAGTCCATTTTTCCTTGAGGCACTAAGGTATGGTAGATACCTTAAATTTATGTTCTGCTGCAATATTTTGTACATACATACATACATACATACATATACCAAGGCTTTTTCCCCCTTACAAGGGAGGTAGCCAAAAAGGAAAAGGCATAAAATCATTCCCACCCATTCCATCCCTGAATACACTCCACACCCCTCCACCCTCCCTCTCATCTTAGCACCTCCTGGATGACGGGTCATCCCTGCACCTTGTCCACTGCCCTGGGTCACAAGCAGTGTCGCAAGACACAACACATCTACAGCAAGGCCACTTCATTAAATCAGCGACCCCCCCTCTCCGTCCCCCCATACATAAATGAGAAGACGGGGAGAGATCCCTTCGGGCTGCATCAAAATTTGCTCCCACATACTACCTCACCCCTCATCCCCCCGCCCATTCCATCTCATGCATCACAACATCATCCATATACAACCATTCTCCATTCACCCCTGTCTTCTGTCCTCTCCCGTCCTTCCTCAACAGACATTCCCCTCTTCCCCAAAGCCCCCTTCACCCCATCCATCCACCTCATCCTAGTTCACTCCCTCCACATCTGCCTTCCATACCTCTTTTACTAGTCTTTCTTCACTCATTCTTTCCATATGTCCAAATCATCCCAATACTCTTTCATCAACTCTATCTCCCAACTCCCTTTCCACCCCTGTTCTCCTCCTCACCTCCTCATTTCTCACTCTATCCACCCTAGTAACCCCCATCATACTTCTCAGACACTTCATCTCAAACACATTCAAACTCCTTCTCTCTTCCTCTCTTATATTCCATGTTTTTGCCCTATACAGTGCTGTTGGCACAATCACTCCTTCATATAGTCTCCTCTTAGCATCCATTCCCAAAAGTCTATTCCTCATTACACTTTTTAATCCACCAAGGCATTTACTCGCTTCTCTCAATCTACATTCTACCTCCACCTTCACTCCACCTTTTCCTGCCACACTTGCACCCAAGTGTCTAAAACTATCCACTTCCTCCAGTTGCTCTCCCTTAATGCTCACTTCCAGACTACTGCCACTGTCACCCCTTGTACATCTCATCACCTTACCTTTACCCACATTTATCTTTAGCTTTCTTCTATCACACACTCTCCCAAACTCTGTCACCAACTTCCTCAATCCCTCCTCCGATCCTGCCACAAGCGCAGTGTCGTCCGCAAACAACAGCTGGCTCACCTCCCAATTTTCTCCATTTTCTTTAACCATCTCCAATCCCTGACCCACTACCCTTGCATTTACCTCTCGCACTACCCCATCCATGTATAAGCTGAACAGCCAGGGTGACATATCGCATCCTTGACCAAGTCCCACCTTTACCTCGAACCACTCACTCTCTCCATTTCTAAATCTGACACAAGCTCTACTACTCTCATAAAAACTCTTGACAGCTCCTAGAAGCTTTCCTCCTATCCCGTATATCCGCAAAACCTCCCACATTGCCATTCTGTCTACCCTGTCGTTTTCCTTTTCAAGGTCCATAAAGACCCAAAAAACATCCTTCCCCTTTCCTATAGCTTTCTCACATATCTGTCTTACCACAAAGATCTGATCTACACAACCTCTACCCGTCCTAAATCCACACTGTTCCTCACCAATTACTCCCTCTCTTCCTCTCCCAATCCTCTCAATCAAGATCCTCCCATAAGCCTTCCCAACTACACTTAACAAGCTAATCCCTTTGAAACTACTACATTCACACTTGTCCCCTTTTCCCTTGTAGAGTGAAACTATACAGGCACTCCTCCAGTCCTCCGGCACTCCACCCTCTCTCCAGCAAACATTAAATAACCTCACCAGCCAGCCCACCATCACTATACCTCCTTTTTTTAGACATTCTGCATGGCATCCATCCAGACCAGGTGCCTTACCTGCTTTCATCATCTTAACAACTGCCTTCACTTCATCCTTCCTTATTTCTCCTCCATTTTCCTCACTCATCACAGTCATTTTCTTAGCATTTCCCACTGCAGCTATCTTTCCCTCCCTATCCTCCTTCATTTTTAGCAACTCCCTAAAATATTCTGCCCATCTTCCCCTTACTGCCTTCTCTTCCATTATCATCTCTCCATCTGCACCTTTTACCTTTTCTTCTCTACTTGATTTGCCTCCTCTTCCTCTCTTAATTTCTTTCCAAAACATCTTTTTATTACTTTAACAATTTTGTCATACTCTTACCCCATTTCACATCTGCTCTCCTCTTTGCCTCCTTTACCTTTTGCTTTACTTCTCTTTTCTTTTCTTTGTACCTCTCATATGACTCCCTCGTCCTATTTTGTAACCAATCTGTGAAAGCTCGCTTCTTCTCTTCTACAACCTTCTTTGTTTCCTCATCCCACCATTCACTACCCTTCCTTCTATTTCCTCCTGTCCTTCTTGTTCCACACACCATCTTTGCACACTTTGTGACTCCCTCCTTGAACCATCCCCATTCCTCCTCCACACCTAGCTTTACTCTATCCTTCACTCCCTTCCACTCCTCCCTCAGCTTCTTTTTGAACTCCTTCTCCTTTTCCTTTTCATTTAAAGAGTTCACTCTAAGCACCTCCCTACCTTTTGTCCCTTTCCTCTTCCTCTATCTATCCTCCACTCTCAACTTACCTTCCACCAAAAAATGATCTGATATTCCCCCACCCTCTCCCCTTAGCACATGTAAATCTATGAATAATTTATTGGCTATGTTAAGAAATTGATCTGACTAAAATGTACTTTTTTGTGATTAATTACATGCATTGACTTCATGTTCGCGTACTTCAATTCCTTCACAGAAACCTGAAGAGACATAGAAGAGCTGGGTATTGAATCACAGGCAATATTTAATAATAATAAAAATAGGTAAAGTTCTATCAACTTTAACAAGTTATGATTAAGAAATAAATAATTGGTTGTATGGAGACATTTAGATAGATGATTATATTATTAAAGAAGTTTGAATCTCATGTTTCTCAAATGGTTCTGCTGATGATAATCTCAACATTGTCAGATTCAGATTCATCAATGTTCAATCACAAGAATGTAGATAATCTTTATACTAAAGCTTCAATATGGAATAATGATAATAAAAAAGTTCTTAGAACTACTTACTACCATCAGGAGGAAGAATGGGTTTGGGGGTTGTTGTTGAAACTGTGGGCATAAGTTGTGTTACCTCTCAAGTTGGTGGTGCTGTAGTGTAGCTCTCATCGTCTACACTTTCAGGAACAGTTGATATTTCTATTGAGTGAAAAAAAATGGTAATCTTCACACACACAATTTTTTTTCGTTGTTTGTCTTATCTACATACCAACAGGCCTCTTTTCCCTTATAATGGAGGTAGCCCCTGTTAAAGATACGACTATCGCCCTTAAGTCGCCTTGCTAGGTGGCCTGTCGTCTGCTTCCCGCCATTTCTATATTTACTTGTTTTGAATTGTTTAGATTTGATTAATACTACCATTATCATTATAATGGTCTGCTATATATTTTTGATATGATTATGTTTGTGCATTTATTTGGATCCAGGGAAAGAGGGTAATCATTTACCATCTTTGAAATATCTTGTTTTCGTAAGCAAATAAACAGAATCGACGCCATATTTTTTTTATTTGAATCCCGCTCGATTTTTCTGGTAAAGCCGGCAGATATTGTGAGGTTTTTTAACATTACATTTGGTGTTCAGACCCGGGAAACCCTATCTAAGTCCTTTAAGAATAAGGTTAACCAATTTGAAGGCTTGACACGATGTCGGCCAATTTACAAGAAGCTAAGAAAAAGAGAGCGTCAGCCAAAGGCTGGGTGTCGCGAAGCGTCAAGGAATTAGAAGATTTATTGAATGATGACGCTACCAGCCTCGAATTATTAGAAGCTACCATTTGCACATTTGACAAGAGGCTTGCAGATCTTGAGAAGCACCAGACGGCAATGGAGTTGGAATTGAACTCTGACGAAGTAGAGTCAGATATGGATGAAACTGACAAGTTTCAAAGATCTGCCAGGAAGATTAGAGCAAAGGCTGCCAAGCGCCTGAAGGATATGACTGTTGTAAATGATTCTATCTCCGTTTCTTCTAAGGATAGATCAGAGGTTAGGTTACCTAGTTTAGAGCTCCCTAAATATGCTGGCGAAGCTATAGTGTGGCAACCCTTCTGGGACCGCTTCGAAGCTCTGGTTGACCAGAGTGACTTGCCTGTTATAGGCAAGTTCTCATACCTGCAGTCCCTCCTTCGAGGAGAGGCACTTTCTCTCATTCAAGGTTTGGCGCTTACCGCTGCAAATTATAAGATAGCATGTGATCTACTCAAAGAGAGATTTGGCAGCACTGAAATAATCGTATTCACCCACGTGTCGGGCTTAATGTACGCTTCTTTGACGTCTAGAGCTAAAGGAGCTAATCAGTGTGATTCCCTATGGAAGTTACGAGACCAACTGTTGCGGCATATAAGAAGTTTGGAAGCCATTGGGTTCAGCGGTAACCAGTATGGCATGGTGTTGACTCCTATCATCGTAGCTCGCCTACCACAGGACATCCGTCTGGAGTGGTCGATGGAAAGTGCTGGACGTGAAGGCGATTTAGATTGGTTAATGAAGTTTCTGCAAACCGAGATCCAGCGTCGTGAACGATCGGAGATTTTTAAGGATTTGTCCATGGAGAAGAGCAATGCACCACAAGATGTCGAAAGAAGAAAAGTTAGTTCGGCTTCAGCCTTGCATACGTCAGCTGAAGAAGGACCACAACAGTGTGTATTTTGTCAGAAAAGACATAAGTCCGAAAAGTGCAATCAGATATTGAGATTGGATATCCTTAGACGTGAAGAGAAAGTGAAATCCCTAGGACTTTGTTTTAAGTGCCTCGTCAAAGGACATATGTCCAAGGACTGTAGAGGAAAAGTGAAGTGTGCGCAGTGCTCCGGATATCACAATGTGTTGTTTTGCAGAACAGGCAAAACAATTTGTGTCACTAATAATTCACCAAGTAGACAGGGTGTCGCCCACACCCCCAGTGAACAAGTTAATAATGCAGTCAATACTGGTAGTGGTACTGTTGAGCATGTTGGCATCTCTCATGACCAGAGAGTTAAAAGGTCCACTGTCTTGCAAACTGCTAAGATCAAGACTCTAACTAATAATGGGAAATCTATTGATGCTTTTGTCATGTTTGATTTAGGGGCAGACACTACTTATGTGAGCCATGATATTGTTAGAAGAATCAAACCCAAGTGGGTTACATCTAAGTACACTTCATACTCAACCTTTGGGAATAAGAAATCACAAAATAGAAAAGAACGGAATATATATGATGTGAAAGTGATTGACACTCAGGGTAATCCTCACTCAATATTAGCGGTCGAAGTTGAGACCATTTGCCCACCCTTAAGCCGTCAAAGGATTCCCTCCGATGTTTTGCAGTCCCTTTCACATCTACAATTAGCTGATGACTATGGACATGATGGTGACCTCACTTTGGATATACTGATTGGTGTTGATAATTACTGGCGTTTTGTTTCCCCAGAGAACCTTATAAGATGTGATGATTTAGTGGCCTTTGAGTCTGTGTTTGGTTGGATATTGTCTGGTTCTTGTATGAAAACCCAGGAAGAGAATGTATCTCACCAGATGTTATGTATGAGTACTGCTAAACCTGTTAATGAATCTGAGCTTCATGGATTTTGGAGCCTTGAAAGTATTGGAATTTGTGCTGGGAGGGATAAGTCTCCCAAAGACCCAGTGTTAGATAATTTTGAGAATTCAGTTAAGTTTGTTGATGGCAGGTATGAGGCTGCTCTTCCTTGGAAAAGTGAAGTTTCTAAGTTGAGTCTGCTTGAAAATGAGACTGGAGCAAGGAAGAGGTTAGCTACGCTTAACTCTAAGTTTGAAAGGAATCCTAGTTTAAGAATTGAATATGATTAAGTTCTCAAGAGTTATGAGGACAGTAATATCATAGAAGAAGTTCCTCAATCTGAAATGGAAGGTCCCTATCCCATTTACTATATGCCTCATAGACCTGTAATTAGGCCTGTGTTTGATGCTTCAGCAGTGGGATCTAATGGTGTTTCTTTGAATGACTGTTTAGATTTCTGGGCCTTCACTAATCCCAGATCTAGTTGAAATATTACTAAGATTCCGAAGATGGAAAATTGTCTTGACTGCTGACATAACCAAAGCCTTTTTACAGATTAGAGTTTAGCGCTCAGATCAGAATGTTCATAGGTTTTTGTGGCAGTGCGGACAATCCATACGTGTAATGAGGTTTGTAAGGGTACCCTTTGGTAACACCAGTAGTCCATATTTACTGAATGACACTCTTAGACATCATTTGAATTCATATCCTGTTACAGTGACAGTGCAAGAGCTTCAGGAAAACTTGTATGATGTGCCTACGGCATCCCACATAATTACTGTAGTTCTTGTTATATTGGCCAAACTGGAAAACAATTCAATACTAGAATATACTAATAATGACAAGTTTGGATAAATTCTATGTGAAATAATGATGAAAAGTGTAGAATATGACAAGTTTACATGTTAATGAAAAATTTAATTTATAATAAAAATGGGAAGTTAAGAAAAAAAAGTATAGCGTTTAGCAGGTCCTATTAGTAAAATCTCTAATGTGTACTAATAATTACTTTAATGAGTACTAATAATGAAAAAATACAAAATACTAGTAATGACAAGTTTAGAATATACTTTTAATGATAACTTTAATACGCACTAATAGTAACAAGTTTAGAATATACTAAGAATAACATGCTCAGTCGGAACTATTGATGATAACTTTAATATGAGAAGTTTAGAATATACTAATAATGAATATTGTCGATAGTACTATTAATTATTATATAATATGTACAAAGAATTAAGATTTTAGCAAATTATATTTATAATAACTTTAATGTTTTAATAATGACAATTTTAGAAGGTTTTATTAAATAGCTTTGATATATACAAATATTGAATAATTTAGAATATACTAATAATGACAGCTAAAAAACATACAAATAATGAGAAGTTTAGAAGGTATTCATTATAGATTTAATTTGTACTAATAATGACAACTATAGAATATCCTAATAATGTGTATTAATAAGGACAAATTTATAATATAGTAATTATGACAAGTTTAGAAGGTATTGTTAATGATAACTTTAATGTGTACCTTTAATAAAAAGTTTAGAATATACTAATAATGACAAGTTTAGAAGGTACTATTGCATGATAACTTTAATGTGCACTAATAATGACAAATTTAGAATATGCTAATAATGGCAAGTTTGTAATATACAAATGATGTCAAGTTTAGAAGGTATTAATAATAGCTTTAATGTGTACTAATAATGACAATTTTACAATATACCTATACAGTTGATGACAACTTTTATGTGTACTAATAATGGAAAGACTAGAATATACCAATAATGACTTTAATATGTACATATTATGAAATATATATATATATATATACTAAAAAGGGCAAGTTTGTAATACCCTAATAATGACAAGTTTAAAAGGTACATTAATAATGCATTTAACTTTGACAAGTTTAGAAGGTATTGTTAATATATTAATAAGGACAAATTCATAATATTCTAATTATGACAAGTTTAGAAGGTATTGTTAATGATAACTTTAATGTGTACTAGTAATAACAAGTTTAGAATATACTAATAATGATAACTTTAATGTGCACTAATAATGACAAATTTAGAATATACAAATGATGTCAAGTTTAGAAGGTATTATTAATAATAGCTTTAATGTGTACTAATAATGACAAGTTTACAATATACGTATAATGCAAGATACAGTTGATGACAAATTTTTTGTGTACTAATAATGGAAAGACTAGAATATACCAATAATGACTTTAATATGTACTAATCATGAAAAATAAAAAATAAGATATACTAAAAATGGCAAGTTTGTAATATCCTAATAATGACAAGTTTAAAAGGTACATTAATAATGCATTCAACTTTGACAAGTGTTATTAAAATGAAAAGTTTAGAATATAAAGGTAATGAGAAGTTTAGAATAAGTTAATAATGACAATTTTAGAATGTACTTTTAATGATAACTTTAATGTGTACTAGTAATAGTAACCTTAAAGTGAACTAATAATGACATATTTAGAGTATACTAATAATAAGTTTAGAATATACAAATAAAGACCGGGTAGGTACCATTAATGACAACTTTAATGTATACCAATAATGAGATGCTTAGAATATACTAAAAATTACAGTTTTAGAAGGAACTATTAATGGTAACCTTAAAGTTTAGTAATAATGACAAGTTTTAAATATACTCATAATGACAAGTTTAGAAAGTACTATTAATGATAACTTTAGAATGTACTAATACTGTATATACAAATAATAAAAAGTTTAGAATAAAAGATAATGACAAGTTTAGAAGAATCTAATATTGACATGTTTAAAATATAGCAATAATGATAAGTTTAAAAGATCCTATCAATGATAACTTAAATGTGTACTAATAATGACACGTAATAATGAGAAGTTTAGAAGGTACTGTTAATGAAAACTTTAATGTGTACTAATAATGAAAGTTTATAATATACTAATTAAGACAAGTTTAGAATATACTAATAATAACAAGTTGAGAAGTTACTATAACTGTTAACTATAATGTGTACTGATAATGACAAGTTAAGAAGGTACTATTAATGATAACTTTAAAATGTAGAATATAATAATGATGATAAGTTTAGAAGGTACTATTAATGATAACGTTAATATGTACTAATATAGACAAGTTTAAAATATACATATAAAGAAAGTTTATTAGGTACTATTTGTAGTAATAATGAAAAAATAGATTATACTAACACAGACAAGTTTAGAATATAACAATAAAAACAAGATTAGAAGGTATCTGTAAAGATAACATTAATGTGTACTTATAATGATAATTTTAGAATACACTAATAATGAAGAATGTGAATATACAATTAATAATATCTTTATTGTGTGCTAATAATAACAAATATAGAACATACCAATAACAACAAGTTGAAAAAGAAGTTTAGAAGTTACTATTAATGATGACTACGAGTAATTTGTACTAATAACGACACGTTTAGAATACACTAATAATGAAAGGCTTAGAATATATTAATAATGACAAGTTTAGAAGGTATTGTTAATTTTAGAGCATACTAATAATAAAATTTTAGAATATGGTAACAGTGACAAGTTTTTAACGTACTATGGATAATAACTTTAATGTGTACTAATATTGACAAGTTTAGAATACACTAATAATTACAAGTTTAGAGGGGACTGTTAATGATAAGTTTAGAAGGTACTATTAATGACTTTAATGTGTACTAATGATAATAATGCCAAGTTTAGAATATACTAATAAAAGCAAGATTAGAAGGTACTGATAATGATAAATTTAATGTGTACTAATAATGACAAGTTTAGAAGATGCTATATGAATATGCTAATAATGACATGTACTAGTTTAAAATATAATAATAATGACAAAGATAGAATAATGACAACTTTAGAATGTACTTATATTGCAAAGTTCAAAATGTACTAGTAATGATAAGTTTAGAACGTCCTATTAATGATCAATTTAATGTGAGATTAATAATGACGTGTTTAGAATATACAAATAATGATAAGTTTAGAGTATACCAATGAAGACATGTTTAGAATATACTAATATTGACATGTTTAGAATATACCAATAATGAGAAGTTTAGAAAGTACTATAATGATAAACAATAATGACAAGTTTAAAGATACTATTAATGATATATTTAATGTGTACTAATAATGATAAGTCTAGAATATACTAATAATGACAAGTCTAAAATACTCCAATAATGACAGGTTTAGAAGATACTATTAATGATAACTTTAATGTTTACTAATAATGATGATTTTAGATTTTACCAAGACTGATAAGTTTAGAATATCAATTGAAAAGGTACTATCAATGATAACTTTAATATGTTCTGATCATGACAAGTTTAGAATATACGATTAATGACAAATTAAGAGCATACTATTAGTTATAAATTTAATGACAGACGGGTCGAGATCTCACCACCAGGGTCAAGGAGCACAAGAACTCTGTAAAATACGGGCAGGAAAATTCCGCGGTATTTCAGCACGTCGCCAACAAAAACCACCGGATAAATTGGGACGATGCTGAAATAATTTACAAATCCAAATGTAGTTTCAGAGGAAAAATGGTAGAATCTTCCTTAATAAACAATTTTCCAAATTATAACATTTCCCATGGTCAATGGTCACCAGATTGTATTTCTTATTTTGCTATAAATAAAATTTTACCATCTATATTAGCGGTGGACCAAAGCCACCAAGGTTCACGCAACGCCGGACACGTGACCTGAGCCACCAAGGTCCACGCCACGCGTGCCGGACACGTGACCTGAGCCTCCGTCTCTTCTTGCTTACCTCACTGTTTCAGTATAAATACACATTGTTCTCTACTCTGTAATTCATATCTGCTGAAGAGGATCACAGTAAGTGATCGAAATATACAGATCTCTATACCTTCGCTTAATCTTCTCCGAAAGTGGGTCATCAGTATTATTAATGACAAGTGTAGAATGTACTACTAACGACAAGTTTATAAGGTACTATTAATGATAACTTTAATGTGTACTTATAATGACAATTTTAGTATATACTAATGATAACTTTTATATGGGTTGATAAAGACAAGTTTCGAACATACTAATTATAACAAGTTTTGATGGTTCTTTAATGTGTACCAATAGTCACAAGTTTAGAATATACTAATAATGTGTTTAGAATATACTAACGATAATAAGTTTAGAATATAATATTAATAATGACAAGTTTAGAATATACTACTAATGATAAGTTTATAATAGACTGTGACACATTTAGGATATACTAATAACGACAGTTTCAGAATATACTAAAATAAGTTTACAAGGTACTGCTAAGGATAATTTTGATATTTACTAATAATGATATACTAATAATGGCAAGTTTATAAGGTGCTATTAAATTTTAATGTGCACAAATAATGACAAGTTTAGAATATACTAATAATGAAAAGTTTAGAAGGCACTATTAATGATAATATTAATGTGGACTAATACTCACAAGTCTAGAATATTGTAATAACCACAAGTTTAGAAGGTTAAAATGATAACGTTGTGTAGTAATGACATGCTTGAAATATATTAATAATGCAAATTTTAGAAAATACTATGAATAGCAAAATTAGAAGTTGCAATTAATGATAACTGTAATGTGTACTAATAATGATAAGTTTTGAATATACTAACAATAACATGTATAATAATACTCACAAGTTTAGAATATACAAATAATGACAAGTTTAGAAAAATTACAACTTTGTAACATACTGATAGTGATAAGTTTAGGTCCTAATAATGATAACTTTAATGTGTACTAATAATGACAAGATATATAAAGATATATGAAGATATATAAAGAAGATATGTTTAGATTAAACAAATAATGACAATTTTAAAAAAGTATTGTTGATGATAAATTTAGTAATAATGGCAAGTTTAGAACATACAAATAATGACAAGCTTAACTCTAATGTGTAATGATAATGACAAGTGTAGAATGTACTAATAATGTCATGTTTAGAATATACTAATAATGACAAGATTAGTATATGCTAATAATTTAAGGCTTTTGATATACTTGTAATGGCAAGTTTAGAGTACACTAATAATGACAAGTTTAGAGGGTACTATTAATTGTTTTTTAGTGTGTACTATAAAGCTTGGAATATACTAAAATGACAAGTCTAATATAATGACATGTTTAGAGTACACTAATGATAAGTGTACAAGTTTAGTATATATTAATAATGACAAGTTTAGATAACTTTAATTTGTACTAATTTTTAGTTTAGATAACTTTAATTTGTACTAATTTTTAGTTTAGATAACTTTAATTTGTACTAATAATGACAAGTTTAGAAGATACTAATAACGGTACATTTAGAATGTACTACAAATTAAAACTTTAATGTATTCTAATAATTAATGTTTTGAATATACTAATAATGACAAGTTTAAAATGTACTATTAATGATAACTTAAAATGTACTAATAATTGCAAACATAGACTATACGACTAATGACAACTTTAGATTGTACTAAATATGAGAAGTAGGTACTATATATTCTAATAATGACAGGTTTAGAAAGTACTAAGAATGACAAATTTAGAATATTCTAATAAGGACAAGTTTTGAATATACTATTATATGTGTAGAAATAATTATGTTAAGAAGGTACTGTTACTGATAACTTTAATATGTCCTGATAATGACAACTTTAGACATAACTTTTATGTGTACTAATAATGATTTTTTTGATATGCTATTAATGACTAATTTAGAAGGTTGTATTAATTAACTTATAATGACAAGTTCAAAAGGTTCTATTAGTTAATTTCAATAAGTACAAATAATGAGAAGTTTAGAATGTACTATTAATAACTTTAATGCGTACTCATAATGACAAATTTAGAACATACATACAATGATAACTTTAATGACAAGCTGGCAATATACTAATAATGTCAAGTTTATAATATACTACCGATGCTAAATTTTGAAGGCAGTATTAACGATAACTTTAATGTGTACTTATTATGAAAGGTTAGCATTTGATAAAAATGACAATTTTATAATATAATAGCAATGACAAGATTACAAGTTACGATTAATGATAACTTTAACATGTACTAATAATGACAAAAATGGAATATCTAATGACAAGTTTTGAATAACGTAATAATGACAAGTTTAGAAGCTTCTAATAATAATACTGAAAATTTGATAATTAATGTGTACTAACAATGAAAAGTTTAGTATACACTAAGGATGATAAGTTTAGAATGCATTATACTAAAAATCACATGTTTAGAATATACTAGAAATGAAAATTTTAGAATATACTAATAATAACAGGTTTATAGGGTATTACTAATGATAACTTTATTATGTAATATCAATGACAAGTTTAGAATATACTAATAATGACAAGTAACTAATATTAATGATTATTCTAATGTGTACTAAAAATTACTTGTTTGAAATGTACTATAAATGGTAACTTTAATACTTATTGAAGTAAAGTTTTGAATATGATAATAATAACATGTTTCTAAGGTTCTTTTAATGATAACTTTAATATGTACTATTAATGATAACTTTAATGTGTACTAATAATGACAAATTAAGAATATACTATTAATGATAACATTAGTAATGAAAAGTTTATACTATCCTAATAGTACAAATAATGACATGTTTAGAAACTATTAATGATATTTTTGACGAAATAGTTAAAAAATTATATTAAATAACTATTAATTTTAAATTGTTGTATACTAATATTGACAAGTTTAGGAGGTTCTATTAAATAAAATTGTGTACTAATAATGACAAATTTAGAATGTACTAATAAGGACACTTTCAGAATATACAAATAATGATAATTTTGGAAGGTATTAGACACTATAACTTTAATGTATACTAAAAATGACAAGCTAATAATACACTAACAATGACAAGTTTAGAATATAGTAATCATGACAAAATGTTCTAACAATTAAATGTTTACAAGGTAATGTTATTGCTATACTGAGAATGAAAAGTCTAAATTATCCTAATAATGAAAAATTTAGTAACTTTAATGTGTACTTATAATGACAAGTATAGATTAATGACATATACAAGTTTAGATTAATGACATATGTAGAAGGTACTATTAAGATAACTTTAATGTGGCTAATAATGACAAGTTTAAAATATACTACGGTATTAACAACAACTTTAATGTGTGCTTATAATGATATGTTTAGAATATACTAATGATGACAAGTTTAGTAGGCAATATTTATGATAACTTTAATAAAATGAATATACGAACGAATATAGTAATAATGGCAAGTTTATAATATACTAATAATGACAAGTTTAGAAGGTACTATTAATGATAAATCTAATGTGTTCTAAAAATGACAAGCTTAGAATATACTAATTCATAGGTTCAGAAGGCACTGTTAATGAGTGCTAATAATGAGAATTTTAGAACATACCAATAATGATAAGTTTAGAAGGCACTAATAACAAAAACTTTAATTTGTATTATTAATGAAAAGTTTATAATATAATAATAATGGCAACTTTTTAATAATGAAAGTTTCCTGTCTACTAATTATGATAAGTTTAGAATATGTAAATAGTAACAGGTTTAGAAGGAACTATTATTGATAGCTATAAGGTATTCTAAAAATGACAAGTTTATAATATACTAATAATGACATGTTTAGAATATACTAACATTGAGAAGTTTAGAAGGTACTATTAATGAAAACTTTTGTGTGTAATAATTATGAAAAGTTTAGAATATACTAACAATGGCAAGTACTGATTATATTAATAATGAGAAGTTTAGAATACAGTATTGATGATAACTTTAGTGTCTACATGTTTAGAATATACTAATAATGACAAGCTTACAAGGTACCATTAAGGAAAATTTTAATGTGTCCTAATAATGACAAATTTAGAAGGTACTATTAATAGTAACTTTAATGTGTATTGATAATTTAGAATATACTCACAATTATAAGTTTAGAAGGTGCTATCAGATATAACTTAAATTTGAACTAATAAGGACAAGTTTAGAACATACTAATAATGACAAATTTAGACCATTCTATGAATAAATAATACTAATAATGCCATGTTTAGAAGTTACTATTAATGATGACTTTAATGTGCACTAATAACATGTTTAGAATATACTGATAATGACAAGTTTAGAAGGTACGATCAATTATAACTTTAATGTACTAATAAGGAGAAGTTTAGAATATACTAAGAATGGCAGGCTTAGACGGATCTATTAGTGATATATTTAATTTGTACTAATAATCACAAATTTAAAATATACTATTGATGACAAGGTTAGAATATTTTAAGACCGATAATTTTAATGCGTTCTAATAAGGAGAGGTTTATAATAGCCAAATAATGAAAAGTTAGGAAGATACCTTAAATGATAGTTTTAACATGTATTAATAATGAAAAGTTTAGAAGGTATTCTTAATGATAACTTTAATGTGTACTAATAATGACAAGTTTAGAATATACCGATAATGACAAATTTAGAATATACTATTAATGATTACTTTAATGTGTACTAATAAGGCAAGTTTATAATATACTAATGATGTCAAGTTAAGAAGGTAGTATTGATAATAACGTTAATGTGTACTAATAATGACAAGTTTAGAATATACTCATAATGATGTTTAGAAGGTACTGTTAAAGTTTAGAAATTACTAATAATAACAACTTTAGAAGGTACTATATATAAATTTAATTGTACTAATAATGACCAGAACGTACTAATGACAAATGTAGAATGTACTATAAATGAAAACTTTAATGTCTTCTAATAATTAATGTTTGGAATTGACTAATAATGACAAGTTTAAAGGCTCTATTAATGATAACTTTAATATGTGCTAATAATCACAAGTTTACAATATTGTAATAATGACAAGTTTAGAAGGTTATATGAATTATAACGTTAATGTGTAGTAATAATGACACGTTTGAATTATATTAATAATGCAAAGTTTAGAAAATACTAATAATAGCAAAATTAGAAGTTGCTATTATAGTACGTACTAATAATGATTAGTTTTGAATAAACTAACAATGTCATGTTTAGAAGACACTACTAATGATAACTTTAACATGTACTAATACTCACAAGTTTAGAATATACCAACAATGACAAGTTTAGAATAATGATAAACTTTGGAATATATTAATATTGCCAAGCTTAGAATATACTAATAATGATAAGTATACAAGGTCCTAATAATGATAACTCTAATGTGTACTAATAATGACAAGTTTGGAATACCAAAGAAGATATGTTTAGTATATACTAATACTGATATGTTTCGAATATAAGAACAATGACAACATTAGAAAGTATTGTTAATATTGATTTTAATATGTACTAATAATGAGGGTTTCGAACATGCAAATATTGACAAGCTTTAATGTGTTCTAATAATGACAAGTGTAGAATATACTAATAATGACAAATTTAGAATATGCTAATAATGTCAGGTTTAGAATATACTTGTAATGGCAAGTTTAGAATACACTAATAATAAAAAAGTTAGAAGGTATTATTAATGATAAATTTAATGTGTACTAATAATAACGAGCTTAGAATATACTAAGAATGACAAATTTAAAATAATGACATGTTTAGAATATACTAATGATAAGATTAGACGATAATATTTATGATAACTTTATCGTGTACAAGTTTAGAATATATTGATAATGACAAGTTTAGAAATTACTAATAATGACAACTTTATAAGGTACTATATATAATAACTTTAATTTGTACTAATAACGACAAGTTAAGAACTTACAAATAATGACAAATTAAAATGTACTATAAATGAAAACTTTAATGTCTTCTAATAATTAATGTTTAGGATATACTGATACTATTAATGATAATTTTAATGTGTACTAATAAAGACAAGCTTGGAATATATGAATATTGACATCACTAGGAAATATTAATGATATTTTTAAAGTGCACTTCTAATGAAATATATAATATACTATTAATGATAACTTTAACGTGTACTAATAAAGAGAAATTTTTAATAACTTTTATATGTACTCATAATAACAAGTTTAGAATATACAAAAAATTACAAGTGTAGAGGGTACTATTAATATCTAATAAATTGAATGTGTACTAAAAATGACAAATTTAGAAAGATATCATTAATGATAACTTTAATGTGTAGTTACAAAGACAAATTTACAGGGTACTATTAATGATAACTTTAATGTTTACTAATAATGACAAATTTAAGATATAGTAATAATGACAAGTTCAGAAAGTACTATTACTGTAAACTTTAATGTAATCCAATAATGACAAATTTGGAAAATACCAATAATAAAAAGTTTAAATTATACTTAAAATAAGATGTTTAGAAGGTACTATTAATGATAACATATATGTGTACTATTAATGGCAAGATAAGTATTAAGATGATAATGGCAAATGATGACAAATTTAGATATACTAATAAAAAAAGTTAAGAAACTACGATTAATGATCATTTCAATGTGTACTAATACTGTCAAGATTATAATATGTTAATAATCACAAGTTTGAAAGATACAGTAAAATAAATAGAAAATAATGTGTACTAATTTTGAAAAGTTGAGAATATATAAATAATGGCAAGTTTAGAAGAAAACTTTAGAAGATGATAACTCTAAAGTTTAGAATATACTGATAATGACAATTTTAGAAGATACTATTAATGTGCTAATATGTGCTAATGTGGTAATAATGACAAGTTTAGAATACACTAAAAATAGCATTTTTGTAATATACAGATAAAGATAAGTTCAGAAGGTACCTTAATGACAACTTTTATAAGGTACTGTTAATGATAACTTTAATGTGTAGTAATATAAACAATGTACAATATACTAATAAGGGTAAGTTTAGAAGGTACTATAATTGGTAACGTTAATTTGTACTAATAATGACAAGCTTAGACAAGCTAATAATGAAAAGTTTAGAAGGTATTATTAATGACTTTGATGTGTACTAATGATGAAAAAATTTAAATATACTAATAATGGCAAGTTTGTAATATACTAATAATGAAAAGTTTAAAAGGTATATTAATAACGCATGTAACTTTGACAAGTTTAGAGGGTATTATTAATAATAACTTTGATGTGTACTAATAATCAGAAGTTTACAATATACTAATAATGAGAGATTTAGAAGGTAAGTTTAAAAGTTTAAAAGGTATATTAATAATGCATGTAACTTTGACAAGTTTAGAAGGTATTATTAATAATAACTTTAATGTGTACTGATAATCAGAAGTTTACAATATATTAATAATGAGAGATTTAGAAGGTACAGGTATGTGTACTAATAATGAGAAGTTTAGAATATACTAATAATGACAAGTTTGGAAGGCACTATTAAAGATAAATTCTATGTGAAATGATAATGAAAAGTTTAGGACAAGTTTGCATGTTAATGAAAAATTCAATTTATAATATAAATGGAAAGTTTAGAAAAAAATTATAACGTTTAGCAGGTACTATTAGTATAATCTTTAATGTGTACTAATAATGATTTTAATGAGTATTGATAATGAACAATTTACAAAATACTAGTAATGACACGTTTAGAATAGACTTTTAATGATAACTTTAATATGCACTAATAATAACAAGTTTAGAATATACTATGAATAACATGTTCGGTCGGAACTTGATGATAACTTTAATATCAGAAGTTTAGAATATACTAATTATGAATATTGTCGATAGTACTATTAATAATAAATATAATGTGTAATAGTAATTAAAATTTTAGAAAATTATATGTATAATAACTTTAATATGTTTCAATAATGACAATTTTAGAAGGTTCTATTAAATAACTGATATTGAATAATTTAGAATACACTAATAATGACAAAAACAAATAAAGAGAAGTTTAGAAGGTATTCATTATAGATTTAATTTGTACTAATAATGACATGTTTAGAAAATACTAATAATGACAACTATAGAATATCCTAATGATGTGTATTAATAATGACAAATTTATAATATTCTAATTATGACAAGTTTAGAAGGTATTATTAATGATAACTTTAATGTGTACTAGTAATAACAAGTTTAGAATGTACTAATAATGACATGTTCAGAAGGTACTATTGCATGATAACTTTAATGTGCACTAATAATGACAAATTTAGAATATGCTAATAATGGCATGTTTGTAATATAAGAATAAACTTCAACTTTGACAAGTTTAGAAGGTATTATTAATGACTTTAATGTGTACCAATAATGCAAAAAATAAAATATACTAAAATGGCAAGTTTGTAATATACTAATAATGAAAATGTTAAAAGGTATAAATAATGCATGTAACTTTGACAAGTTTAGATGGTACTATTAATAACAACTTTAATGTGTACTAATAATCAGAAGTTTACAATATACTAATAAGGAGAGATTTAGAAGGTAAGTTTAAAAGTTTAAAAGGTATATTAATAATGCATGTAACTTTGACAAGTTTAGAAGGTATTATTAATAATAACTTTAATGTGTACTAGTTTACAATATATTAATAATGAGAGATTTAGAAGGTACAGGTATATGTACTAATAATGGAAAGGTTAGAATATACCAATAATTACAAATTTAAAATGATAAGTTCAAGATGACTTTAATTTGCACTAATAATAAGCAAGTTTGTAATATATTAATAAAGACAAGTTTAGTATGCACTCTAACTGATCAATTTAATATGTACTAATAATAAAAAGTTTAGAATATGGTAATAATAACAAGTTTAGAAAGTACTATTAATATATGTACTAATAGTGGCAAGTTTAGAATAAAGTAATAATGAGAAGTTTAGAAGGTACTATTATTGACAAGTGATGGTGGCACCAGCCACAGATTCGTGCGTACTTCATCTAAAGCTATCCACTTCCACCAGTCTCACTTCCAATTTGCTGCCATCCTCTGCCCTTGTACATCTCTTCACCTTACTTTTACCCACATTTATCTTCAACTTTCATCTTTTGCACACCTTCCTAAACTACATCACCAGCTCCCTCCTCTGATCTTGATACAAGTGCAGTGTCATCCGCAAACAATAGCTGACTTATCTCCCACTTTTCTCCATTTTCTTTAAACATCTCAAATCCCTGACCCACTACCCTTGCATTCACCTCTCGCACCACCCCATCCATGTATAAATTGAACAGCCAGGGTGACATAACACATCCCTGACGAAGTCCCACCAAACCACTCACTCTCTCCATTTCTACCTAACACATGCCCCACTGCTCTCATAAAAAAATCTTGACTGTTCTTTAATGCTTTCCTCCTATCCCATATATCTGCAAAACTTCCCACAGTGCCTTCCTGTCTACCCTGTCATAAGCCTTTTCCAGATCCATAAAAGCCCAAAAAACATCCTTACCTTTTCCTATAGCATTTTCACATATCTGTCTTACCACAAAAATCTGATCTACACAACCCCTACCTGTCCTAAACCCAAACTGTTCCTCACCAATTACTCCCTCTATTCCTCTCCTAATCCTTTCAATCAAGACCCTCCCATAAGCCTTCCCAACTACACTTAACAAACTGATCCCTCTGAAACTGCTACACTCACACTTGTCCCCTTTCCCCTTGTAAAGTGGAACTATACAGGCACTCCTCCAGTCCTCCAGCACTCTACCCTCTCTTAAACAAACATTAGATAACCTCAACAGCTAGTCCACCGTCAGTGTACCTCTGTATTTTTTTTTTTTTTTTTTTTAAGACATTCTCCATGACACCCATCCAACTCAGGTGCCTTACAGGGTTGTGAATATGTATATTTCAAAAACAAAATTATATTAAGACTTACCCAAAATAGAATGGGCACTGCAAATACATGCATTTTTTTACAGTTGTATCCAACCAGCTTTCTCAACGGATGGCACATAACCACAATTGTCTTCTATTGCACTGAAATGGATGAGATTCTCCTGGAATGCTATAAAACCTAAGATCTGGGTTGTTGTTACTTCTATTCACACATCCCACCACACAAAAATTTGGCCTAGTGTATTTTTCTTCTTCTTTTTTAAACAATACGACAATGAGCCACTCACTAATCCTGCACTTGGACCTCATATGGATACACTTCAAGCCTGGCAGTAGTCGAGTACAGACCTACTCTGAACAGAGGTGAGGAGGAAATGAGCATAGTGAGCCAAGTGGATATGGGAACGGACTACATAAAGTGACCAGTGACATGGGTAAGAAACAGTGAACGACACCAGGATGAGAACATACAGCAGTACAAGCAGCAAGAACAATAAAATGGTGAAAGAAAGCAGCAAGAACAATGGAACATTGAAAGAAGACCAAAACTATACTTCCCTTACCTGTTTGTTTAATATTTAACTTTACCTATTTATTTATTTCATTCATTATCATTTATATCATTATTTTATTTATTTATTTAGCTATTCATTTATCTATTAATTTATAATTATTATCATTTTTTCGCATCCGACCTAGTTATGGACCAAAAGGTCTCCCTGTCGGTATACGCCTATGTAATCCTTTGTGTGTGTGTGTGTGTGTGTGTGTGTGTGTGTGTGTGTGTGTGTGTGTGTGTGTGTGTGTGTGTGTGTGTGTGTGTGTGTGTGTGTGTGCGCGCGCGCGTGTGTGTATATGTGTGTGTGTGCGTGCGTGTGTGTGTGTGTGTGTGTGTGTGTGTATGTATTCACCTTGGTCTTTGGATCACGTGCTGGACTTGTAATCGTGTGGAAATAATACTACTGCGCCGTCATGCTGTGTATGTATAAGTGCGCGAACGTGAACACACGATTACAAATGTCAGGAAAACCATTGTCCACGACCCCAGCACCATCTGGTGGATCGACAATAGAGATAAAATCTGCATCATCATTTCAGAGGGAGAAGGGCTTATTCACCACCCAACTCGCATATCAAACCAATATCCCCTTTAACTACCGATGAAGCAGGGGGAGGGGGGATCTGACTGAGCTGAATAAAATTGCTTGTCAGCAGTTAGTGTCATAGATAAAATGCCACCCGGGTGAAAGGGCTTAATCGACCTAAGTAGGAAATTCACTGGTTACCTACATCTTCATTTATTTATTTCTCGTTTATATAGGCTATATGCCAATGTATCGATTCTTTCATTTGATTATTTATTTACTTATTTATTAGTTTTTTAACTCGATGTGAATAGAAGAGATCGAAATTCATAGGTCTACTTATTCATTTATTCTATTTATATATTTATTCATGTTTTTTTTTCAAATCGATATGACTTGTAGGAATCGAAATCAATTTGTCCACGTATTCATCTATCCATTTCCCTATCACTTGCCTATTTGTATTTGCTTATTTATTGATTCATTTACATATCTAATGTTTATGTATTCATTTATTGCTGACTCCAAGCAAACCGGCAGGAGACCTTTAGATCCATGGTAGAACCGAGTCGACCTTTTGACGTCGTGAAGGGGCCATCCGTCACCTCAATAAAACCACCTGACGGCAAATAAGAAGAAATAATGGAATTCGTGAAACGCACTGTGAGTGTGTGGGCTGAGTAAGCAAAAGCGTTATGTAGCTGCCTGATTAAATACAAGAAAAAAAAATCAGATTCAAACGCCGTAAGCAGGAAATCCTTTCCGTAATTTGACTAGCCGAAGCATTTGATCTTTTTCTCAAGGTGAAATCAGATTGGAAAATAAAAGACCATTGTTTCTTGATATGTGTGAAAAAAGAAATTACATGTTGTTGCTTGTGAATAGGAACAATGTCTTCAACATTAACAATGTGTTCAACATGATCAATCACTTCCTTGCCATGTAGTCTTTTACTTTTCATTCCAGCTGCCGCCCGGTGATTATATTCATTCTGGACTTTGAAAAACCACTGGTTAAACTTGTTTGCCATGGCATAAGGTGTAACTTGCTTGCTCGATTAGAAACTGGTTGAACAGTCGTAAATAGCAAATTGTTCTGAATGGTAAAATTTAGTTGTGCAGATGATACCAGTAGAGTTTCTCAGGGCTCCGTTCCATGGCCACTTTTGTTCATATTGTATATAAATGATATTGACCGTGGATGATATTAAAATGTACGAAATAGCAAATCATCACTCTAATCAACAAAATACTAAAGGAGATTGAAGCACATAGTAGGGGTGGGCAACCTTTTTAAGCGCGCGTGCCAAAATCGGCCAACCTTAGATGGCTAAACTTTTTCACGTGCCAACCGAAATTGCTGGGAGCATTTTATCTTTTATATTGGAGGAACCTGTTATATTCGTCAAGAAAAAAACACCAGAGATGTTAAATAAGAGAATATTGTTATATCAGATTGTATGAACGTAAAATTTTATTATTTTTACGTGCAATTCTAACTGGTATGTAAAGTCACAGAGCTGACTCAATTTTTACCATCAGCAAACAACAACAACAACAACAACAACAACAACAACAACAACAACAACAGCAATATTAATAATAATAATAATAATAATAATAATAATAATAATAATAATAATAATAATAATAATAATAATAATAATAATAATAATAATAATAATAATAATAATAATAATAATAATGATAATAATGATAATAATAATAATAATAATAATAATAATAATAATAATAATAATAATAATAATAATAATAATAATAATAATAATAATAATAATAATAATAATAATAATAATAATAATAATAATAATAATAATAATAATAATAATAATAATAATAATAATAATAATAATAATAACAATAATAATAATAATAATAATAATAATAATAATAATAATAATAATAATAATAATAATAATAATAATAATAATAATAATAATAATAATAATAATAATAATGATAATAATGATACATATACCAAAGGCTTTTTCTCCCTTACAAGGGAGGTAGCCAAAAAACAAATGAATAAAAACTATTCCCACCCATTCCATCCCTAATACATTCCACTCCCCTCCACCCTCTACCCTCCCTCATATCTTGGCACCTCCTGGATGACGGGTCATCCCTGCACCTTGTCCACTGCCCTGGGTCAGAAACAGTGACTCAAGACACAGCACATCCACAGCAAGGCCGCTTCATTAAATCGGCGACCCCCCCTCCCCGTCCATTCATGCAGAAAAGGAGAAGACGGAGAGAAATCCCTTCGGGCTGCATCAATTTTTTTCTCATACATACTACCTCATCCCCCATCCCCCATCCATTCCACCTCATGCATCACAACATCATCCATATACAACCATTTTCCATTCACCCCTATCTTCTGTCCTCTCCCGTCCTTCCTCAACAGACATTCCTCTCTTTCCCAAAGCCCCCTTCACACCATCCATCCATCTCATCCTAGGTCGCCCCCTCATGTTCACTTCTTCCACATCTGCCTTCCATACCTCTTTTACTAGTATTTCTTCACTCATTCTTTCTATGTGTCCAAACCATCCTAATAATCTTTCATCAACCCTATCTCTCAACTCCCTTTCCACCCCCGTTTTCCTCCTCACCTCCTCATTTCTCACTCTATCTAGCCTAGTAACCCCCATCATACTTCTCAGACACCTCATCTCAAATACATTCAAACTCCTTCTCTCTTATGTTCCATGTTTCTGTCCCACACAGTGCTGTTGGCACAATCACTCCTTCATACAATCTCCTCTTAGCATCCACTCCAAAATGTCTATTTCTCATTACACTTTTTAATCCACCAAGGCATTTACTCACTTCTCTCAATCTACATTCTACCTCCACTCCCACTCCTCCCTTTCCTGCCACATTCGCACCCAAGTATCTAAAACTATCCACTTCCACCAGTCGCTCTCCCTTAATGCTCACTTCCAGTTTGCTGCCACTTTCACCCATGTACATCTCATCACCTTACTTTTACCCACATTTATTTTCAACTTTCTTCTTTCACACACTCTCTAAAACTCTGTCACTAACTTTCTCAATCCTGCTACAAGAGCAGTGTCATCCGCAAACAACAACTGGCTCACCTCCCAATTTTCTCCATTTTCTTTAACCATCTCCAATCCCTGACCCACTACCCTTGCATTTACCTCTCGCACCACCCCGTCCATGTATAAGTTGAACAGCTAGGGTGACATAACACATCCCTGACGAAGTCCCACCTTTACCTCGAACCACTCACTCTCTCCTTTTCTAATCCTGACACATGCTCTACTTCTCTCATAAAAACTCCTGACAGCTCCTAAAACTTTCCTCCTATCCCGTATATCTGCAAAACCTCCCACAGTGCGCTCCTGTTCACCCTACCACAAGCCCCCTTTAGATCCACAAAAGCCAAAAAAAATCCTCACCATTTCCCACAGCTTTCTCACATATCTGTCTCATTACAAAAATCCGATCCACGCAACTCCCCCCCTGTCCCAAATCCAGACTGCTCCCCACCAATTACTCCCTCTGTTCTTCTCCTAATCCTCTCAATCAAGATCCTTCCATAAGCCTTCCCAACTACACTTAACAAGCTAATCCCTCTGAAATTACTACACTCACACTTATCCCCTTTTCCCTTGTAGACTGGAACTATACAGGCACTCCTCCAGTCCTCCGGCACTCCACCCTCTCTCCAGCAAACATTAAATAACCTCACCAGCCAGTCCACCATCACTGTACCTCTTTTTTTTTTTTTTTTTTTTTTTTTTAGACATTCTGCATGGCATCCATCCAACCCAGGTGCCTTATCTGCTCTCATCATCTTAACAACTGCCTTCATTTCATCCTTCCTTATTTCTCCTCTAATTTCCCCACTCATCACGGTCATTTTCTTAGCACTTCCC